>NC_138771.1:61289896-61718243 GCF_965119305.1 Pelophylax lessonae | reverse complement strand
ACTGTGTATAGTTAGTAAAGTTTAATGCTGACGTTTAATCTGCTTATATTTTTCCTGGTTCCTCTTTCCCTCCTCATCAACATGCTAATGAAATGTTTAAATTAAACCTGTCCATCTTCATTACATACAGTACCTGATTTTAGATCTATTGACCTCATCAATTGGTTTCTGTTCTTTGCAAAATCTCAAGGCACCGCGGTCTAAAAAAGAAAAAATGTAATTGGTACTTATCAAAGGCAAACCTGAGCCTGGGACACTGACTTGAAGAAATTAATTGAAAGAGGTTGTAAAGTCAAATTTTTTTCTAAAATAAGAATCAGGTTTTTATGAACAGTGCCTTGAAAAAGTATTCACACCCCTTGAAATTTTCCACATTTTGTAATGTTACAACCCAAAAATGACATGTATTTTATTTGGATTTTATGTGATAGACCAACAGAAATGGGCACATAATTGTGAAGTGAAGGGAAAATGATAAATGTTTTTCAAAATTTTTTACAAATAAATATCTAAAAAGTGTGCGTGCATTTGTATTCAGCCCCCTTTACTCTGATACCCCTAACTAAAATCTAGTGGAACCAATTGCCTTCAGAAATTACCTACCGTATATACTCGACCTGAGTATAAACCGACTTTTTCAGCATGTTTTTTTATGGTGAAAAAGGCCCCCTCGAGTCAGTCTCACTTAGATTTTCCCCGGTCAGTGCGCATGCACCGCCGCCTCTCGGGAAAGCCCGTACACGTTCAGCTATTCCCGGGCAGATGGTGCATGCACGGCGACGTGTTGGTGCCGGGTGGTGCCATTTTTAAATGTAAGGCGCCTCTGCGAAACATAAGTAAGACTCAGGTCCAGTCTCCAGTACCATGCCCGCAGCGCTGCATCTCCTGTGCCTTGCCTGTACCATCTCCTGTACCATGTCCGCAGCCCCTGCATCATGCCCACAGCCCCTGTTTGGGTCTCGGGGTGGTTCAGTTGGGTCCAGTAGCTGCTACATTTCCCACCCTAGGCTTATACTCGAGTCAATACATTTTCGCAATTTTTTTGTGGTAAAATTACTGTATTTTCTGGCATATAAGACTACTTTTGAACCTCAAAAAAATCCTCCAAAAATTGGGAGTCATCTTTTACGCTGAGTATAATATCCCCAAGGTACCCCAAGTATAAGTATTACCGGTAGATGTAATCTCTCAAGACGCTGGCTGTGTGGAAATCCTGTACCGGTATACCGTATGTACCGTAGCTTCGGCTACATACAGTATACCGCGCTAAACCAATCACGGAGAGCGATGTATTCTATTATTGAATGCAAAGCCTGCTCGGATTGGCAGAGTAACATCAGCCCGCCTCTCTGACTCTGCCAATCCAAGCAGGCTTTGCATTAAATAAAAGAATACTTCGCTCTCCGTGATTGGCTCAGTGCGGTATACTGTATGTAGCCAAAGCTACGGTACATACGGTATACCGATACAGGATTCCTGCACAGCCAGCGTCTTGAGATTACATCTACCGGTAATACTTAGGGTACCTTGGAGATATTATGAGAGATTACATGTATTACAGTACTTGGGGTACCTTGGAGATCTATGAGAAATCTGATGTTTTTCAATGGTGTTGCCTTGCTTCGGAAGGGAGGTAGTCTTATACGGCGAGTATAGCCCAAAACCTATGTTTTAACTTGAAAATTAGGTGGTCGTCTTATACGCCCAGTCGTCTTATACACCGGAAAATACGGTAGGTGCCTCGGTATATATTCGGGTCGGCTTATACTTGAGTATATACGGTAATTAGTAAATAGAGTCCACCTGTGTGTAATTTAATCTCAGTATAAATACAGCTGTTCTGTGAAGCCCTCAGAGTTTTTTTAGAGAACCTTAGTGAACAAACTGCATCATGAAGGCCAAGGAACACACCAGACAGGTTAGGGATACATTTGTGGAGAAGTTTAAAGCAGGTTTAGGTTATAAAAAAATATCCCAAGCTTTGAACATCTCAAGGAGCACTGTTCAATCCATCATCTGAAACTGGAAAGAGTATGGCACAACTGCAAACCTACCAAGACATGGCCATCCACCTAAACTGACAGGCCGGGCAAGGAGAGCATTAATCAGAGAAGCAGCCAAGAGGCCCATGGTAACTCTGGAGGAGCTGCAGAGATCCACAGCTCAGGTGGGAGAATCTGTCCACAGGACAACTATTAGTCGTGCACTCCACAAATCTGGCCTTTATGGAAGAGTGGCAAGAAGAAAGACATTGTGCAAAGAAAGCCATATAAAGTCCAGTTTGCATGTGGAACATGTAGATGAAGGTGCTCTGGTCAGATGAGACCAAAATTGAACTTTTTGACCTAAAAGCAAAACACTATTTGTGGCGAAAAACTAACACTGCGCATCACCCTGAACACACCACCTCCACTATGAAACATGGTGGTGGCAGCATCATGTTGTGGGGATGCTTTTCTTCAGCAAAGACAGGGAAGCTGGTCAGAGTTGATAGGAAGATGGATGGAGCCAAATACCGGGCAATCTTAGAAGAAAACCTGTTAGAGTCTGCAAAAGACTTGAGACTGGGACCGTGGTTCACCTTCCAGCAGGACAAGGACCCTAAACATACAGACAGAGCTACAATGGGATGGTTTAGATCAGGGATATGCAAAGTGTGGTCCTTCAGCTGTTGCAAAACTAGGAGTCCTATCATGCCTCTGCCTCTGTGTAATGCTTGCGGCTGTCAGAGTCTTGCTATGCCTCTTGGGACTTGTAGTTCTGCAACAGCTGGAGGGCAACAGTTTGTATATCCCTGGTTTAGATCAAAGCATATTCATATAATAGAACGGCCTAGCCAAAGTCCTGGCCTAAATACAATTGAGAATCTGTGGCAAGACTTGAAAATTGCTGTTCCCAGACGCTCTCCATCCAATCTGAGCTTGCGCTATTAAGCAAAGAAGAATGGGCAAAAATGTTTCACTCTCTAGATGTGCAAAGCTGGTAGAGACATACTGAAAAAGACTTGCAGCTGTAATTGCAGTGAAAGGTGGTTCTAAAAAGTATTGACTCAGGGGGGCTGAATACAAATGCACTTTACAGATATTTATTTGTAAAAAATGTTGAAAGCCATTTATCATTTTCCTTCCACTTCACAATTATGTGCCAATTTGTGTTGGTCTATCACATAAAATCCCAATAAAATACATTTATGTTTTTGTTTGTACCATGTCAAAATGTGGAAAATTTCAAAGGGTATGAATATTTTTTCAAGGCACTGCACCTGCTCCGTGCAATGGTATTGCACAGAGCGGTCCCAAACATCCTCTTCTGGGGTCCTCCACCAGCACTCTCCACACCTCCTCTTCTGCGTGCGCCACCATAACAAGCTACTTTCTATGGGGGAGCATGTGCAGGCTCGCTCCTGAGCTGGGCTTCCCCACTCCCTGGATTCTGGATTTGATTGACCTCTGTGTCTAGAGGTACACTGAGAGACCAGTGTATGTACAGACAGGCACAGCTCTGAATCGAGATAGGAATCAGGTATGTATATAGGGAGATAAGGGGCTGATACAACTACTGGGACATTTTTTTACCTTAATGCAGGGAATGCATTAAGGTAAAAAATGTTCTACCTTTACAACTACTTTTAACAGCTGAAGCTCACCTTCACATTACAGGTCATCACATCAGAGTCCCCCTTTCACATCAGAGGTTCCCCCATCATATCAGAGTCCCCCGGTTACATCAGAGGCTCAAATCATATCAGTGTCCCCCCCCCCCCTTGACATCAGAGGCTCCCCATCACATCAAAGGTCCCCTATCATGTCAGAGTCCCTCCTACTCTTCAGAATCACCTTTTTCACTTTAGAGGTCCCGGTGACATCAGAGTCCCCCCAGACATCAGAGGCCCCCTTTACATGATAGACCCCAAACCCCCCCCCACCCCATCCAGGTCAAACTGGCTATTTATTGCTACAATAAAGGTTTTGAAGCATCCTACTAGACTAGAGTGTGTGGCCATCCACTTCTTCTAATCAAGTTTCTTTGGTTGCGAGCCGGGTGAGCACCTCAATGTAAGGACTTGTGGAAGGGAAATTATGTGGACTGACCTAGAGCAGTGCTTTATTTTTGTTGGACTTCCTGGGTCCTGCATTTGTGGTACCCCAGGGGAACCCAGATGGCACTCTGGTTGAGAAACACTACCCTGTGCAATACAGACAAATGATGGCTGATGGTAGGGGGTGGCAAGGTGCCGTACATAGCTTCTGGAAACATCACACTACCCTGTCTCAGTATTTCTCTCCAGAGTACTCGGCCCTGATGCAAACAGTAGGCTGGCTTTTGGGACGAGTATGCAAATATCATTGATGGGTGGATGTCAGTCTGGAGCCTCTATGACTGAAAGAGGGCAGACCAGGGACAGTCAAGCTGGGGAGGAAAGAGCTAGTTAATGCTGGACATTTTCTAGCCAGGAAATGGGGCAGACTCTTTCTAACTTCCTGCGGCTTTTAATGTACACTGTGAAAAGTTCAAAGTGTGCAGTAAATTAGTAAGTCGTTTCAGTTCAGAGGAGCCTGTGCAAATGTGCAAGACTGAAGAAGCTCCACAGAGAGAGCGTAACGCGTACAGATGGGAGGAGCCGCTATTTTGGTGTTTTTTTCGTTGATGTTTCAGCCTGGAGTGCTGATGTCATGCTTTTTGTATCACATAGTTATGTGAGTATTTTTAGGCCCCGTTCACATAGGGGCGACGCTACTTCGCACCGCGACACGACCTCGGAGCGGCCGCCACGGACTTCATAACATTGAAGTCTATGGCGGTCGCCTCCTGGTCGCCCCAAAGAAGCTCCGGACCCTTTTTCTAAGTCGGAGCGACTTGTGTCGCTCCTATTTGAACAGGTCCGCAGCTTCCCTATGGGAGGCGACCTACGGCAACCTGTGAGGCGACCAGGTCGCCTCACAGGTCACCTCAGTGTGAACCGGGACTAAATCCCTGTGTTTATCTTTACAATAAATATTTATAGCAGAAAGCACTATGGTTTCCCCTTATTTATTAGCCACACAGGATTGACCGAGATCCCAAGAGGAGGGTAGCGTGGTCCAGGGATGTCCTGTGGAGGAGAAGCCTCGAGGCATCCTGAGAGACATATAGACAGGCAATCGAGACTCTGTAATGGGGTCATTATTTGGAGATGAACAGGCATTCCAGCTAGAGGCGGGGGTCACTGAAGTCACTGGATTATACGAACTTCACGTTTTTGATTTATCATTTTGAAATTATCACCTAGAGTTGCACAACGGTGGAATTCCTACACAAAATTGGGACTTGTTATCCTTATTATATTATTGATTGCATTTTATATTGGTTGCGCTACACTGGTTATGTTATACTGATTTATGTTTTAGGGCCCCTTCACACGAGCTTTCCGATCAGGTCCGCCTGTCAGTTTTTCATGCAGACCTGATCCATGCAACTCTATGGGGCAGCGGATGTCAGCGGTGACATGTCCGCTGACACCCGCTGCTCCCCGATCCCATCCTGTCCATGATATCCGGACGCATGGAAACCCTATTTTCCATCCGTCTGGAGGATCGTATCGGATTGGATAAGATGAAAAAGGACAGGCAGTCCAATTTCATCTGATCTCCCATAGAGGAGGGCAGGGATCTGACAGCTCCGTCTCTGCACACAGAGCGAAGACGGACCTGTCATCCGGCTGATAAGCGGGGATTGGCAAATCGATCCCCGCTGAGCAAAATGGAGTCCGTCGGGCGGAAAGCCCATGTGAAAGGACCCTAAGAGTTTTATGTGGACACACTCTGACAAGTGTTGGCAGCAATCACAACCAGCCTTATTTTAAGGCCATTGATACCAAGTTTGCACAGTATGTTTTGCACAGAATTTCTTTCATTGCGCTGATTACATATCGTTTTAGTCTTTTGGTTCACTAGTAAGCAGCTTGCACAGAGGTTTTTTAGCGCTGAGTTTGCTAATATTGCGCTGATTATTCATTGTTTTTTAAGACTGAAGGTATGTTTGGAGTTCAGCTTTAACTGCTAATCAACGTATAGTATGTAATAAAATGTCCTGTGAACAAGTGGTTATACCAGGATCATAGCTGCAGTTGCAGCCATGATGCTGGTATCATTTTTTACGCCATTGATCATCTTTCTTATAAAAGTGGTCACTTTTACAGTGCTCAGAGGGCCTCCATCCCTCTGGCTCTGCCTGCGGTGGTTCCCAGGCTTCTCGTTCCTCCTTGGGCCTGGGCCCATGATAAGCATTCGGGATGGCTGCCCACAGTGGAGATGAATGAACACCTGTTCCCCAATCTCCTCTTTTATGAATGAACCCAGAAGCAGTAATTATTATTATTTAGTTTCAGAGCTGTCTTTCCCTAACTGCTACAGCCAGGGATGCAGATGATCAAGCATGATCTGTGTTTGATTAGCTGCTTTGGAGGGCAGGGGCGATATTGGGGGTCTAATGGACTCCCGATATCTACGTAACAAGTAACTGTCACCTGCCCAAAGCTATCACAAGAAAAAAAAAAAAAATTAAAAGCAACCGTGTCTGCCTGTGCATACACACAAATGCATGCGTAGGTCTGGCAAGCATATGTAAATGGAGATTGCACCACACATGTGAGATATCGCCACAACCATTTGTGTGAGAGCAATAGTTCTAGGGCTGTCATTTGGAATCAACTCTAAACTGATAAGGCTTTTAAAGTATCACCTATAGACAATTTTGGTACTGTAGTTTATTGCCATTTCACGGGCATGCGCAATTTTATATTTTGACATGTTTGGTATGTATTTACTCGATGCAACATCATCTTTTATATTTTATAAAAAAAATTGGTATTATATTTTGTTCGTGTACACCTAAATTTATTTAGGTGTAGTTTTTCCTTGTGTTTGATAAATGGCTGTGCAAATCGTGTGTATTTTAAAATAAAATATAAAGGTGCCAATGTCTCGTTATCCAACTATTCTAGATCCAACCATTCCATACGATCTCCACAACTTTCAAAACAGATACACCTGTGAACCCCAAAATAGCTCTATTAGGCATAGGTATGGAAACCTGGCCCTACAAATTCCATATAATGCTTACCCACTTTTTTATAGCAGCAAGACTTGCCATCACACTTAACTGGAAATCACCATCCCCACCGGACATTATCAACGTGAGCCACATCCTAAACAATAATGATGAACTTGAATACTCCTTTGCCAAAGCTCATCCACTTCAAGACAAATTTCTGCGCAATTGGTACCTTTGGATAAAACACCCACTATGCACCCTACAGCTCTAAGAATTGCTATTAACTTTGAACTGCCTTCACCGCTCATCCTGAGTTTATTCTAATGATCCCGAACGACTCAGGCCTCATATGACTTATCCTCTCTCGAGAAGAATACAATACTACACGTGACATTCTACATCCAATCCAAGCTATATCAGTTCACTCCCCCCCCCTTCCCATCTTCCCACTCCCCCTCTCTACTCTGTTGAAAAAGAAACCCCCTTAGGTTTGTGGGACTTTAAGGGTAACAGTAAAGGCTCTCTTAAGAGAAATTTTTTACGTGTAATAAGTATAAAATTTATTTTGAAAAAGTGTAGTTATAACAAAATAATCATCATAAACTGTACATATTTGTAGTCATAGACTCGAAAAAAAGCATGAATGATACAATACAGTTATAGGTACATAGCAGAGTCCAACGCGTTTCAAACCGTTTGTTTAGTACATAAATCTTCCTCAGGGAATCTGCATATGTTCCTGAAATACATAATTGAATATAAATTCCAAGAAACAGAATATACATAGGCATTTTACAATAAAAGGTTTTTGTACATGAACAAAGTATTATTTGCATCTGCGACCACATGTTGCCCTGAAAATGCCCTGGAAAGCCTATTGCTTATCCAGGATACCCCTAGAGAAGAAACCTACTCCCAAAGATTCGGGGGGGAAAGAGAAGGGGGGAAGAAGGAAAAGAGGAGGGGGGGGAGAAGGAAAGGGAGAAGGGGGAGGGGAGGGGGAGGGGGAAGATAAAGAGACCCCTTGTGTTGAAGAACATACCTGCAAAACAGTAGAGCCCACTAGGGTTCCCCTTCGGGGGGTAAAACTCCCAAGCGTTGAGAGCTAGAGTCAGGTATAAAGATTTATTCTGTATCTGAAACAGCGAGTATATTTATAAGAAACTGTCAGAGATCCTGGATTGATGTAAGTGTATTTACAAACATTGTTACAGAAAATATTCATGTAAATTCACCTGTTATGATGATTTTCGTGTAGACATATAAAAGAGGGAAAAAGAAAAAGGAAACGAAACCAGGAAAAATAGGGAAAAAGGAGAAAACGGATTTTTCTCACAAAAATATTATTATCTTCCGATGTGTATATCTCTCAGATTTATTACAATAGGATCCTATTAGGGGAGAAGAAGATGTGTCTTTTCAGCTTTGGTGAATCAAGATAACGTATATAGTATATTTAGTGATTCGAATGAAGTAACTCTTACCTCACTAATTTATTGGAGGGTGTGGGGTATCCCATCGGTCTCCAAGGGTAAGTTGAGGCAAGGGTTTAGGGAAACTTGTATCTTCCTAATGGGAATATATAGATCCTTGCCTGAAAGGTATAGGACAGGGATAATATGCCTATATAGGTATACATTTTTACATATCTTGATGTTAATTATAAATAGGTATTCCACCTATAAAGATTATACCGTTCAGACTGAAGCCTGTCGTCACCGTATCCAGTGGAGACAGCAGCGTATCATCCCATGAGAAATAGGATGTAATCTTACTCGTCCTATGGGTCCTGATAGTAATATAAGGAGAAAATAAAACCCTCTTTTAGTAAGTTACCATAGTGGTTTAAGAAAGAAGTTATACAGGTCTCCTCCAGAGTACTCACTGTTCTGTGTGGATATCAGAGCGATAGACGTCCTGTGTTGCATCGGAGAGATAGCTCTCCGTTCTGGCTCTCGGCGTCCCCTTAAATACCCAAGTGTCCAAGAGTCTCGTGGTGATTCCCGCGGGAACTCTGTAGGTGGTTACGTCATATCCGTCTTTTGCCACCGGAAGTTCCTCGGACTGGCGGTGACATCACATCCGCCCAGATCAGGGGCTCCGATGTGTGTCATTTCCGCCTTTATGCCCGGAGATGATTCCGCTGGACTGGCGGTGACGTAATATCCGCCTTTCTCTCTAATAGACTCCACTGTATGTCCGCCTTGGTTATAGCGGTATAGTCATGCAGTGGATACATAAAGGGGGAATAATTGTTAATTAAATTTTGTTTTTAGGAACGTAGAAAAGAGAGGGAGAAGGAAGGAGGAGGAGAACGATTTTCCTCTCTCCAAGTGAGTTTGATTTTTAGATGTAATTAAAGTAAAGTTTGTAATTCGAATAAATAATGCCTCTCTATATCGTATATGGAGACTGCTAATGGACACTTATTTAGAAAAGGGGAAATCTCTAAAAGATAATGCCCCGGGCACGGGAAAGTGCGTATATCCCCTGGAAAAAATTATCCAGGGGTTTCAGGATGAAACATATGGAGCATTGCAACCAACTGTTAACATCCCGAGAACGCTCGTTTCTCCAGATGTTAGGGGCCTATTAATGGTCCCCATAGGAGATGTCTCACCCGTGCCGGGCTCTCATTTGCAGGGGAGCCCCCCGAGGGGAAAGAGAAAAAAGAATGATACAAAAGCCATGTTGATGTCAATTACATGGACAGGGATATAAGTTAGCTGGCATGCCTACACAGTGGGAAGAAAAGGAGATAGCAGAATCTAGAAGGGGGAGGTTCATCAGGAGGGAATCCCCTGGTGCACAGGAGAAGGGGGCGAGGAGGGCAAAAATTCCCCAATATGGGGGATTTTGCACAGAAGAGACCCTGACCGGGTCTGCAGTTGTAGACCCACCCACAGTTGGCCTGTGACAGAAAGGGAAAAATGTTAATCGCAGAATGCATCACATGTTTAATTAGACAATTTAAATATATATCCTATTTGGGATATATTAGTATATTATAGTGTTGATAATTTTATGACCCACTCAGAGATATGGTATCTCATAAAGTTTAGTATCTTTATACTGTCACATAATCACGATGGGGGGAGGGAGGGGAAAGGGAGGGTATGCAATGTTGTAATGGTCCTAGTTTGAAAAAGGAGAAGGTATCTGAGATATAAATGAGAAAGTTACCCAGATTTCTATGAGAGGTGGAGTGTACTCCACAAGAAAAGGGAGGGACATAGAGAGTGGGGACCCTCAGTCTGTTTTCCCCGAGGAAAATCCCTCTAAAAAAGGCCTGTAGCTTTCCGCCTCATTTAGGCCAGGGGGGGGGTGGTTGCCGCAAGCTTAGCAATCCAGCGCATTTCCCGCTGGAGTAGCTGCTTGTTCCAATCACCCCCCCTGGCCGGTATATGTACCCTTTCAAGGGCATAAAAGGTTACCTTGGGGGTCCTGTATTTGTGCGCAATTGCCATGTGCCTACCAAGTGGTAGATAAAGGTCTCCAATATTGAGACTCTACATATGCTTATTGATGCGTTTTCCTAGTTCTTGCTTGGTCTTCCCGACATAGAAGGCCTTACATTTGCAACGCATCAAATACACAACCCCCCTAGTTTTGCAATTCACAAAATGTCTGGGCTGAAAGATTTCACCATTGGGGAGTGTGGTTGTTTTGCATCTGACTATCACTTTGCATTGATCACATCTACCACAAGGAAATGTGCCTTTTTGTTGACATGGATCCCCTCTATTAGGGCCTTTATACTCACTTTGTACTAAAGTATCTTTTATAGAAGTAGCTCTTCTATATGTGATAGCTGGGGCAGGTGTCACTATATGTTGGAGGATAGGATCCTCCCTGAGTATAGCCCAGTGTTTTTTTAGGATTCCATAAATGTTCTCATGTTCGGTTGAGTAATTTAAGATTACTCTTGGTGGATTCCTAGAGGGTGCTTCTTCCTGTTTCTGAGGTTTAAACAGCAAGTCCTGTCTTTTTAGGGTTTGTACTCTGTTGTAGTTTTTCCTAAGACATGACCTGGAATATCCCCTTTCTAGGAGTCTCTGTGTTAGTTTATTTGCCTTTTCTTTAAAGTCTTTCTCAGAAGAACAATTTCTTTTAATTCTTAAATACTGTGAATATGGAATAGATCTCTTGAGGGGTTGGGGATGAAAGCTTTCTGCATGAAGCAGCGTATTGCCAGCTGTGGCTTTTCTGAATAAGGTGGTTGACAGCTGACCATCATCATTTTTGATGATGGTAATATCCAGGAAGTCCACAGATTTAAAGTCATATTTCATAGTAAAAAATAAGTTCATGTTGTTCTCATTAAGTTTGGTAAGGCACTCCTTGAGTAATTCCACCGGGCCATCCCATACCATGAAGATGTCGTCGATGTACCTCTGCCACAATAGAAAGTGGCAGGAGTACATCGACAAGTCTTCATTGGTAATAATTTTATGCTCCCACTCCCCCAGGTACAGGTTCGCGTAGGATGGGGCACAGCAAGTCCCCATCGCTACTCCCTGTACCTGGAGGTAGTGGGAGCCTTGAAAAGAGAACACATTGTGTTCTAAGATAAATTTCAGCAAGTCCACAATAAATTTATTGTAATTTGGTTCTTGTTGTCCCCTTTGTAGCAGAATATTTTTAATGGCCATCAGGCCTTTATCATGTGGTATGGAATTATAAAGACATTCTGCATCTATGGTTACTAGAATAGCGTTTAATGGAATGGTAACATTTTCTATAATTTGAAGCATGTGAATAGTATCTTTAGTGTAAGATGTTAAACCAGTTACATGGGGTTTGAGGTGGGCGTCCACAACACGGCTGGCAGTTTCTGTTATGCTGCCGTTACCCGATATAATGGGGCGGCCGGGTGGGTTTCTCAAGTCTTTATGGACTTTAGGTAAACAGTAAAATGTGGGGGTACGTGGATGTGGTATCCTCATGTACTCCCACATCTCTGTAGTGATAGTGCCCAAAGTCCTAGCTTCATCAATGATGGCATAGTATTCGTCATTGAATTGTTGGACTATAGAGGCAGAAATTTTTTGATAGCACGTTTTATTGTTTAGAAGTTTGTAGCACATCTTTTCATAATCCACATTGTTCATTAGAACAATGTTCCCCCCCTTATCACTTGGTTTTATAGTGATGTTATTATCTTTTTGGAGGGTTTTAAGAGCTTTACGTTGGTCTGGGAGGAGGTTATCTATAGTGGGGTTAACGTTTAGTTTGTTGATATCTTTTGAGACTTGTCTCACAAACAAAGCTATTGTGGGATTTTGATTTAATTGAGGAAATTTTGGAGATTTTTTCTTAAATTTTTTAGTTGAGGCTGGATCCTTTTTTTGTGTTTGTATGGATTCCTCATCAGAAGAACTGCTGAGGTTTTCCCAAACTTCTTGGTCATCGTAACCACTTTCCTGTAAAAGTATATTTAAGTCCCTAAGAACTCGATATTCTGCTGCTTTAAGTCTGGAGTCAGGTCTCTGCATTATGTCTGCTTGCTTGAAAAATTTACTTTTGAAAAAAATATCCCTTGCAAAGAGATTAATGTCTTTGATGACACTAAATTTATCTGTTTTCTGACTTGGACAGAATGATAATCCTAGATTAAGTAAATCCTCCTCCTCCTGGGTTAAATTATGAGAAGAGAGGTTTATGATAGTTAGTCGATTTTGTCGGTTACCTTTACTGCAAAGGAGTCCATACTGGCTTGCGTTTTGACTGCTAGTCGCGTGTGAGGCTTCCCTAAAAAAATCCCCTTATTTCCCGTGCCTTGAGTTTTGTTACCTGTCGTCCCTTCGAGTTGTGATCCGCTAGGATCTTGATTCTCGTTGGGGCCACTCATGTTTTCATTGGTTATGTCATCGTTGTTTCTAGATTGTGATGTTTGTCCTCGTGGTATATTGGTTTTAGTCTTAATTTTATCTTTATTTTTTCCCCGTTGTGGATAATCCGCTCGAGGACGACCACGTGAGTTAGATTGAGAGGAATTAGAGGCAGATGAATCAGAGGAATGATAGTCACTCCTCTTATATTCATTTCTGCGTCTTATATTCCGCTGTCCTGAATTCCATTTATATGCTTTACCTTCATTAAAAGCTATCCTATCTCTCCAATATTTTTTCTCCTTTCTTTGTAATATTATTCTGTTATAGTCCTCCAGGTAAGTTTTTAGTTTTACCTCTTGTTCTATATAGAGAGGAGATGTTTTTAAAGGAGTAAGTTGTTTATTAATGGTAGAAACCTCTGATTCTATATGTTTTAGTTGTTTTAAATATTCCGCTTGGAGAAGAACCATTAAATTTTTTGAGCATTCATTAAGAATTGCTACAAACTTCTAAACAATAAAACGTGCTATCAAAAAATTTCTGCCTCTATAGTCCAACAATTCAATGACGAATACTATGCCATCATTGATGAAGCTAGGACTTTGGGCACTATCACTACAGAGATGTGGGAGTACATGAGGATACCACATCCACGTACCCCCACATTTTACTGTTTACCTAAAGTCCATAAAGACTTGAGAAACCCACCCGGCCGCCCCATTATATCGGGTAACGGCAGCATAACAGAAACTGCCAGCCGTGTTGTGGACGCCCACCTCAAACCCCATGTAACTGGTTTAACATCTTACACTAAAGATACTATTCACATGCTTCAAATTATAGAAAATGTTACCATTCCATTAAACGCTATTCTAGTAACCATAGATGCAGAATGTCTTTATAATTCCATACCACATGATAAAGGCCTGATGGCCATTAAAAATATTCTGCTACAAAGGGGACAACAAGAATCAAATTACAATAAATTTATTGTGGACTTGCTGAAATTTATCTTAGAACACAATGTGTTCTCTTTTCAAGGCTCCCACTACCTCCAGGTACAGGGAGTAGCGATGGGGACTTGCTGTGCCCCATCCTACGCGAACCTGTACCTGGGGGAGTGGGAGCATAAAATTATTACCAATGAAGACTTGTCGATGTACTCCTGCCACTTTCTATTGTGGCAGAGGTACATCGACGACATCTTCATGGTATGGGATGGCCCGGTGGAATTACTCAAGGAGTGCCTTACCAAACTTAATGAGAACAACATGAACTTATTTTTTACTATGAAATATGACTTTAAATCTGTGGACTTCCTGGATATTACCATCATCAAAAATGATGATGGTCAGCTGTCAACCACCTTATTCAGAAAAGCCACAGCTGGCAATACGCTGCTTCATGCAGAAAGCTTTCATCCCCAACCCCTCAAGAGATCTATTCCATATTCACAGTATTTAAGAATTAAAAGAAATTGTTCTTCTGAGAAAGACTTTAAAGAAAAGGCAAATAAACTAACACAGAGACTCCTAGAAAGGGGATATTCCAGGTCATGTCTTAGGAAAAACTACAACAGAGTACAAACCCTAAAAAGACAGGACTTGCTGTTTAAACCTCAGAAACAGGAAGAAGCACCCTCTAGGAATCCACCAAGAGTAATCTTAAATTACTCAACCGAACATGAGAACATTTAAGGAATCCTAAAAAAACACTGGGCTATACTCAGGGAGGATCCTATCCTCCAACATATAGTGACACCTGCCCCAGCTATCACATATAGAAGAGCTACTTCTATAAAAGATACTTTAGTACAAAGTGAGTATAAAGGCCCTAATAGAGGGGATCCATGTCAACAAAAAGGCACATTTCCTTGTGGTAGATGTGATCAATGCAAAGTGATAGTCAGATGCAAAACAACCACACTCCCCAATGGTGAAATCTTTCAGCCCAGACATTTTGTGAATTGCAAAACTAGGGGGGTTGTGTATTTGATGCGTTGAGAATGTAAGGCCTTCTATGTCGGGAAGACCAAGCAAGAACTAGGAAAACGCATCAATAAGCATATGCAGAGTCTCAATATTGGAGACCTTTATCTACCACTTGGTAGGCACATGGCAATTGCGCACAAATACAGGACCCCCAAGGTAACCTTTTATGCCCTTGAAAGGGTACATATACCGGCCAGGGGGGGTGATTGGAACAAGCAGCTACTCCAGCGGGAAATGCGCTGGATTGCTAAGCTTGCGGCAACCACCCCCCCTGGCCTAAATGAGGCGGAAAGCTACAGGCCTTTTTTAGAGGGATTTTCCTCGGGGAAAACAGACTGAGGGTCCCCACTCTCTATGTCCCTCCCTTTTCTTGTGGAGTACACTCCACCTCTCATAGAAATCTGGGTAACTTTCTCATTTATATCTCAGATACCTTCTCCTTTTTCAAACTAGGACCATTACAACATTGCATACCCTCCCTTTCCCCTCCCTCCCCCCATCGTGATTATGTGACAGTATAAAGATACTAAACTTTATGAGATACCATATCTCTGAGTGGGTCATAAAATTATCAACACTATAATATACTAATATATCCCAAATAGGATATATATTTAAATTGTCTAATTAAACATGTGATGCATTCTGCGATTAACATTTTTCCCTTTCTGTCACAGGCCAACTGTGGGTGGGTCTACAACTGCAGACCCGGTCAGGGTCTCTTCTGTGCAAAATCCCCCATATTGGGGAATTTTTGCCCTCCTCGCCCCCTTCTCCTGTGCACCAGGGGATTCCCTGTTCCCTCCTGATGAACCTCCCCCTTCTAGATTCTGCTATCTCCTTTTCTTCCCACTGTGTAGGCATGCCAGCTAACTTATATCCCTGTCCATGTAATTGACATCAACATGGCTTTTGTATCATTCTTTTTTCTCTTTCCCCTCGGGGGGCTCCCCTGCAAATGAGAGCCCGGCACGGGTGAGACATCTCCTATGGGGACCATTAATAGGCCCCTAACATCTGGAGAAACGAGCGTTCTCGGGATGTTAACAGTTGGTTGCAATGCTCCATATGTTTCATCCTGAAACCCCTGGATAATTTTTTCCAGGGGATATACGCACTTTCCCGTGCCCGGGGCGTTATCTTTTAGAGATTTCCCCTTTTCTAAATAAGTGTCCATTAGCAGTCTCCATATACGATATAGAGAGGCATTATTTATTCGAATTACAAACTTTACTTTAATTACATCTAAAAATCAAACTCACTTGGAGAGAGGAAAATCGTTCTCCTCCTCCTTCCTTCTCCCTCTCTTTTCTACGTTCCTAAAAACAAAATTTAATTAACAATTATTCCCCCTTTATGTATCCACTGCATGACTATACCGCTATAACCAAGGCGGACATACAGTGGAGTCTATTAGAGAGAAAGGCGGATATTACGTCACCGCCAGTCCAGCGGAATCATCTCCGGGCATAAAGGCGGAAATGACACACATCGGAGCCCCTGATCTGGGCGGATGTGATGTCACCGCCAGTCCGAGGAACTTCCGGTGGCAAAAGACGGATATGACGTAACCACCTACAGAGTTCCCGCGGGAATCACCACGAGACTCTTGGACACTTGGGTATTTAAGGGGACGCCGAGAGCCAGAACGGAGAGCTATCTCTCCGATGCAACACAGGACGTCTATCGCTCTGATATCCACACAGAACAGTGAGTACTCTGGAGGAGACCTGTATAACTTCTTTCTTAAACCACTATGGTAACTTACTAAAAGAGGGTTTTATTTTCTCCTTATATTACTATCAGGACCCATAGGACGAGTAAGATTACATCCTATTTCTCATGGGATGATACGCTGCTGTCTCCACTGGATACGGTGACGACAGGCTTCAGTCTGAACGGTATAATCTTTATAGGTGGAATACCTATTTATAATTAACATCAAGATATGTAAAAATGTATACCTATATAGGTATATTATCCCTGTCCTATACCTTTCAGGCAAGGATCTATATATTCCCATTAGGAAGATACAAGTTTCCCTAAACCCTTGCCTCAACTTACCCTTGGAGACCGATGGGATACCCCACACCCTCCAATAAATTAGTGAGGTAAGAGTTACTTCATTCGAATCACTAAATATACTATATACGTTATCTTGATTCACCAAAGCTGAAAAGACACATCTTCTTCTCCCCTAATAGGATCCTATTGTAATAAATCTGAGAGATATACACATCGGAAGATAATAATATTTTTGTGAGAAAAATCCGTTTTCTCCTTTTTCCCTATTTTTCCTGGTTTCGTTTCCTTTTTCTTTTTCCCTCTTTTATATGTCTACACGAAAATCATCATAACAGGTGAATTTACATGAATATTTTCTGTAACAATGTTTGTAAATACACTTACATCAATCCAGGATCTCTGACATTTTCTTATAAATATACTCGCTGTTTCAGATACAGAATAAATCTTTATACCTGACTCTAGCTCTCAACGCTTGGGAGTTTTACCCCCCCGAAGGGGAACCCTAGTGGGCTCTACTGTTTTGCAGGTATGTTCTTCAACACAAGGGGTCTCTTTATCTTCCCCCTCCCCCTCCCCTCCCCCTTCTCCCTTTCCTTCTCCCCCCCCCCTCCTCTTTGCCTTCTTCCCCCCTTCTCTTTCCCCCACGAATCTTTGGGAGTAGGTTTCTTCTCTAGGGGTATCCTGGATAAGCAATAGGCTTTCCAGGGCATTTTCAGGGCAACATGTGGTCGCAGATGCAAATAATACTTTGTTCATGTACAAAAACCTTTTATTGTAAAATGCCTATGTATATTCTGTTTCTTGGAATTTATATTCAATTATGTATTTCAGGAACATATGCAGATTCCCTGAGGAAGATTTATGTACTAAACAAACGGTTTGAAACGCGTTGGACTCTGCTATGTACCTATAACTGTATTGTATCATTCATGCTTTTTTTCGAGTCTATGACTACAAATATGTACAGTTTATGATGATTATTTTGTTATAACTACACTTTTTCAAAATAAATTTTATACTTATTACACGTAAAAAATTTCTCTTAAGAGAGCCTTTACTGTTACCCTTAAAGTCCCACAAACCTAAGGGGGTTTCTTTTTCAATTTATGACGGGATTATGGTAACCAATTACCTGGTAGCTATCTACATTATTCTCTACTCTCTACTCTGTTTTCTTTATTTTTCCTTTTGTTACATGATCTCATGTACAGGTCCCTCTCAAAAAATTAGCATATTGTGATAAAGTTCATTATTTTCTGTAATGTACTGATAAACATTAGACTTTCATATATTTTAGATTAATTACACACTACTGAAGTAGTGCAAGCCTTTTATTGTTTTAATATTGATGATTTTGGCATAAAGCTCATGAAAAACCAAAATTCCTATCTCAAAAAATTTGCATATCATGAAAAGGTTCTCTAAACGAGCTATTAACCGAATCATCTGAATCAACTAATTAACTCTAAACACCTTCAAAAGATTCCTGAGGCTTTTAAAAACTCCCAGCCTGGTTCATTACTCAAAACCGCAATCATGGGTAAGACTGCTGACCTGACTGCTGTCCAGAAGGCCATCATTGACACCCTCAAGCAAGAGGGTAAGACACAGAAAGAAATTTCTAAACCAATAGGCTGTTCCCAGAGTGCTGTATCAAGGCACCTCAGTGGGAAGTCTGTGGGAAGGAAAAAGGGTGGCAGAAAACGCTGCACAACGAGAAGAGGTGACCGGACCCTGAGGAAGATTGTGGAGAAGGACCGATTCCAGACCTTGGGGGACCTGCGGAAGCAGTGGACTGAGTCTGGAGTAGAAACATCTAGAGCCACCGTGTACAGGCGTGTGCAGGAAATGGGCTACAGGTGCTGCATTCCCCAGGTCAAGCCACTTTTTAACCAGAAACAGCGGCAGAAGCGCCTGGCCTGGGCAACAGAGAAGCAGCACTGGACTGTTGCTCAGTGGTCCAAAGTACTTTTTTCGGATGAAAGCAAATTTTGCATGTCATTCGGAAATCAAGGTGCCAGAGTCTGGAGGAAGACTGGGGAGAGGGAAATGCCAAAATGCCTGAAGTCCAGTGTCAAGTACCCACAGTCAGTGATGGTCTGGGGTGCCATGTCAGCTGCTGGTGTTGGTCCACTGGGTTTTTTCAAGGACAGGGTCAATGCAGCTAGCTATCAGGAGATTTTGGAGCACTTCATGCTTCCATCTGCTGAAAAGCATGACCTGGCACCTGCTCACAGTGCCAAAACCACTGGTAAATGGTTTACTGACCATGGTATTACTGTGCTCAATTGGCCTGCCAACTCTCCTGACCTGAACCCCATAGAGAATCTGTAGGATGTTGTGAAGAGAAAGTTGAGAGACGCAAGACCCAACACTCTGGATGAGCTCAAGGCCGCTATCGAAGCATCCTGGGCCTCCATAACACCTCAGCAGTGCCACAGGCTGATTGCCTCCATGCCACGCCGCATTGAAGCAGTCATTTCTGCAAAAGGATTCCCGACCAAGTAATGAGTGCATAACTGAACATAATTATTTGAAGGTTGACTTTTTTTGCATTAAAAACACTTTTTTTTTATTGGTCGGATGAAATATGCTAATTTTTTGAGATAGGAATTTTGTTTTTTCATTAGCTGTATGCCAAAATCATCAATATTAAAACAATAAAAGGCTTGCACTACTTCAGTTGTGTGTAATGAATCTAAAATATATGAAAGTCTACTGTTTATCAGTACATTACAGAAAATAATGAACTTTATCACAATATGCTAATTTTTTGAGAGGGACCTGTATATGTATACTCTACTATGTTCAATTGCATGATAAAAACTCAATAAAAATCTAATGCAACTAAAATATTTTTAAAAAAATTAAACAACCACCATTTTATTCTCCAGGGCTTCTACTTTAAGAAAATATATGATGTTTAAGAAAGTAATTTTCTAGCAAAAAAAAAAATGCTGTTTTAACATCAGCAAATGTTAACAATGGCAGAGGCATGATTAGCGTCCATGATCCCTAACCAGCCACACTAGAGACACTTGAGGATATCACCTTCCTTTGATGGTTCACACTTTAGCTTTGAAAGGGATATTTGGCTTTGCCCCAGCCTCTGCGTTGTGCACAAGAGGAGTTTGTGCTCCTGCAATATAGTACATTCGATTCTGCAAGCTGCTCTGTTGACTTTTATGTAGCCAATCAAAACTGATCTGAACAAATATTAGCTTCTGTATAGAGGTACAGAATGGACTAACATTAATGCTAATATGTCATGGCTGGGAGTTATCTGGCTTTACACAGCTCAATTGATGCCAGCAGTGGACAGGTTTGATTGTTCTCATGCTTCTATAAGAAACGACTGTATTACTGTAACTGTACTTCTATGCATAAGTGACGCTGCATTTCAGAATGATGGGATCTTTTCAAAGAAATGAGAAACACTACAAATGGAAATGTTTGCATATGGTATGTCAGTGGGGAATTCACAAAAAAATGCTTGGTTGAAAAAAAAGACAGGTATATCAGGTTCTGCAGCCTGCAAACTTCAAATGTATTTGGTCCAGAGGACAGAAAAACAAAA
Organism: Pelophylax lessonae; assembly: GCF_965119305.1. Classification (NCBI taxonomy): domain Eukaryota; kingdom Metazoa; phylum Chordata; class Amphibia; order Anura; family Ranidae; genus Pelophylax; species Pelophylax lessonae. Next base: position 61,697,781 of record NC_138771.1, on the reverse strand, counting down.
CCAAGATCTCCAAGGTGAGCACGTCAGGTGTTTTTTTCGACCTTCTGGCGTACGTAAAACCTATACCACCCCTTTCTCAACCTTTTGAGGAACCCTGGAAATATCTTTTTTCTTATCAGTGAAAAAATAAAACTTGCTATAAAAATTTCTATATCTATAACTCATGATCCATTAGTGTACAAACAACAACTGAACCTGTGGAGCAAACAAATGCTAATGCACCATCCACACGAGTTAGCCTCTACCCCTCTAGATAAATGTGAAGATACGCTTGTGTAGCATTTGTATTTCCTAAAATGTTCAAAAGGAGTTCATAAAATCCCATTGGCAGGACATTGTACTTCAGTAGGCAGCTCCACCTGAGGCAGGAATGAATCTCTGAACTTACAAAAAAGGAACACGGGGGGGGGGGCGTCACACCTAGGGTGGGCTAGTTGCTATGGTATAACCACTAGCCCACCACAGGTATGATGTCACATCCTGCCTTGTGTCCCGCAGTGGTTCTCCTCACTTCCTGGAACTATGGACTTGGTTTCCTCACTAATAACATGCTGTTTGCTGTCACAGGTGGCTCTTCCAGGGGACGGCTTTCATCCAATGTGGCATGGTTGCAGACAAGCTCTTTCATTTTATATTTCTGTGAGTTTGCATTTGGCTTTTTAAGCCTAATAAACCCATTGATGCTGCACTTAGCTGGCGCCCCCTTGTGTTCCTTTTTGCATTAGTGTGATGGTCGGAGGGAAGAATGCTCCTTACAATTGTGGTCATTGGGGAAGAATTACCTACTTACAGATAAAAAGATCAGTAGTGTCAGTGGGAACCTTTCTGAGAGGTAGAAATGACTCATTACTCAAGGAACCTCTGGCAACCTCTGGAATAACCCTAGGGCTCCATGGAATCCTGGTTGAGAAAGCTTGCTTTAAGCCCTTACAGTACAGTGACCGAAACAGTACAATAATACAACATGAGGCCAATTTTATCAGCTTCCAGGGGTTTATTGCCAAAGTATAATTGAACAAGCTGAAGTTAGAAGCTGATTGGCTATCACGCACAGCTGCACCAGATTTTGCACTCTCCAGTTTTAGTAAATCTCCCCCAATATGTTCCTACATACATTGGGACTATGGAGAATGAATGTAGTCACTCTCTTACAGGAAGTCAGATCACAGCAGCAAAAAGAAGGAATTCAAAGATTTGGAGGAGGCTGAGAGCGATAGAAAGGACTTTTTTTTTGTACTTGAATAAAAAAATATTTTAAAACCAGAGTTTCGTGTCACTTTAAGATGTGCTCGTTAGTTTACTGTTAACCAGTATTTTTAGATTTATTCCAGTTATGTTCTTTATCCAGCTGTATTCTGAATTCCATCTAATATATAGGAAGCACACTATTATTTTAACCTAGGTGCATAACCTTCCATTCATCATCTTTACATTTCCTCTGCCATTCTACCTGTCCATAATGCCGCTGTTTAGATCCTTCAGCAATATGTCACTCTCTATTCTGCTGAGTTTTAACAACTACGGAATTTTGTGTCATCAGCAAATATGGCGCCATTACTTTCTATTCCTTCTACCACGCCATTAATAAAAGGAATGAAAAGAACTGGGCCCAATACCAATTCTTGTGCTACAGTATTGTAAAGTTTATCCCATTTTGAAGGTGTCCTGTGTATAACTGCCCCATGTCTTCCTTAACCTGTTCTATACCCATGTGTACACATTTCCATCTTGTCCATGTATCCTTATCTTCTATACCATGCTATTGCTATATGAAACACATGTAAGAAGGCGCTTACAAGCTGTACACCCACTACTTTACATTGTAGCAAAGTGTCATTTTTTCAGCTTTGTCACATGAAAAGATATAATAAAGTATTTATAAAAATGTTAGGGGTGTACTCACTTTTGTTAGATACTGTATATACAAATATTTTTCTTTTCATTTCTATTCTAAACTGAATGGGTTTGCAATAGTAAAGTTTTCCTGGGCAATTCTGGGCTATGCCCTCCACCCTGTGTTGTACATGAATAGGGGGAAGGCTCTGCTCGAGTGCTCTTTTACCATGGACTGGATAGGGGGAAGGCTCTGCTCGAGTGCTCTTTTACCATGGACTGGATAGGGGGAAGGCTCTGCTCGAGTGCTCTTTTACCATGGACTGGATAGGGGGAAGGCTCTGCTCGAGTGCTCTTTTACCATGGACTGGATAGGGGGAAGGCTCTGCTTGAGTGCTCTTTTACCATGGACTGGATAGGGGGAAGGCTCTGTTTGAGTGCTCTTTTACCATGGCCTGGATGGGAAGTAAGACCAGAGATGAGGAGAGGATGTATCCCAAAGCAACCCACGAGCCTCTCAAAGAACACCTGAACTAGGACTCTTCCGGACCATGGCCTTTAAGTATTCTTACCTTGGGAAAGTATGCACTGGGCACTGGGCAGCCTTTTGTTAGAAAGTTATGGAGTTATTGCAGAATGTTTTTTATGCTGCTGGACTGTACCACCAAGATGTTCAGTAAAGTCTGATCAACAGTTTCATGCCTGGTCTGAAGTTATTAAAAAAGGGGTGCATGGAGGAGCATGGCGTATCTAAAAGAACAGTGCCTGTAAGCACATGCAGAGGTGGGAAGGAAGAAATGGAAGGCCATCACCAAGGATTAACTCAGCAAAGGAGTTGACAGGAAGAGTGTAGTTGCTATGGGTAACCATGAACTGGTGGGAATGTAATAACAGCCAGACAGCGGAGAGTGGTACCAGGCATGGGTGACGAGTCCTCTGGTAGTGAGGTAGGCTGGCTCTCTGGCTCCCTCCCTAACCCACAGTGCCCCCATAGCTCTTGGGACCAAACCCACAGTATGGAGACCCCATGGACCTAGCCACATGGTATGGGAAAGTAAGAAGTTAATTAAGTGCACGCATAAGGTCCGTGCTTAGTGCACGGCAGGACCCCATTCTGTCACTGTAAGTAAATTGGCAGAGAAATGCTGGACTGATGGAGCAGGGACTCCGTAGTGTCTCCCTCTAAATGAAATAAATAAATAAATAAATAAACATTCTGAAAGACAAGATGTGCAGCGTTATGGAACAGAACGTTTCTCAGTAGGAATTAGGCCCCTTTCACACAGGTGGACCGTTCAGATCCGCCTGTCCGTTTTTTTGGCGGATCTGAACGGTCCCCCAATGCATCTCTATGGGGCATCAGATGTCAGCGGAGACATGTCCGCTGACACCTGATCCGATCCGTCAAATCTGGACGGATGGAAACCCTAGGTCCGTTCCCATCCGATTCCCCCATAGAGATCTATGGGGCTGTGACAGCTGTGTCTCCGCACACAGTGCGGAGAACAGCTGTCATTCTCCTGCTCAGCGGGGGATCGGCGGATCGATCCCCCGCTGAGAAAAGCGGAGTCCGTTTGACGGACTATATGTGTGAAAGGAGCCTTAAAGTTGAATCCACATGACCGTGGCCCTGCCTAGTCCCGTGCACTAGTGAAAGCATACATGTAAAGGGAACCCCCGCATGCAGGGTGAGTAGGCCCCGCCCACACACAGTATCAAAGATTTTAGTAAATTTGAATTTGGAAGATCCAGATAAAAACACTTCTGCCCATATTAACTGATATCAGATACTGCCTCCCAAGAACCCAAACTGCTATTCTTCCTATTTATACATCATCTCTACCATACTATATAATCTACTATATACTATTTTCCCCATCTCTTCGGTCTATTCATTTACACCTAAAGGAAGTCAGGTTTGCTGATTTATCATTTACCAGAGTTTCCGTTTTAAGCTGGCTTTACACATGTAGATTTTTTTTTTTCATTCAGCCTGTAGTCTGAGCAAAAAAAATAGCTTAGATATTTATGTGATCAGACTATCCAGTGTGATAGATGAATCTCCTGCTGCAGCTTTTGTATTTTGACAGCTGACCCTGCCAACTGTCAAAATACCCAAACATTGGGTTAGTGATGGGCCGAACACCCCTCCGTTCAGTTCGCACCAGAACATCTCGAACAGGGAAAAAGTTCTAGCGAACATGCGAACTCTATTAAAGTCTATGGGAGACGAGCATGAAAAAATCAAAAGTCCTCATTTTAAAGGCTTATATGCAAGTTATTGCCATAAAAAGTGTATGGGGACCCGGGTACTGCCCTGGGGGACATGTATCAATGCAAAAAAAATTCAGGAAGAGGGGTAAACCTTCCACAGGTGAAGTGGTTAATATATTGCAGCTTATCAATCCGTAAATTAGGTGGTTGCATTTGTTTTCTTTATTTAGGCTTTTTTCCCATTTATTTAGGCTTTTTTAAATTTTGGCGTTTTTTTTTTTATATCTATATTGCTGGGAGCTGGCAATACATTGCAGCCGTGAGCAAGTTTAAATGACATTTTTTCCTTTAGAAATGTCAGTATTGCTGCAGCTGGCTCCATACATTGTACAGATGCACCACTTTACAGGCACATTAAGGGGACCCCCCCCCCCCCAGGCACGATATTTAATTAAGGGAATTTTTCATTTTTATTGTTTCACTTTAAGTATCATTAAAATCACTGCTCCTGTAAAAATGAATGTTTTAAAAATATATTTCTGCATTGATACATGTCCCCCAGGGCAGTACCCGGTTCCCCATACACTTTTTATGGCAATAACTTGCATATAAGCCTTTAAAATGAGGACTTTTATTTTTTCATGTTCGTCTCCTATAGTTTGCATGTTCGCTAGAACTTTTCCCCTGTTTGAGATGTTCTGGTGCAAACCAAACAGGGGGGTGTTCAGCCCATGCCTAGTGCCAGTTCAGAACCAGATGAAAGGGTCAAAGATACCCCATGGAACACAAATCACTACCTGACCATCAACACCTAACGTAGGCCTTTGTTGTCATGAACACCGTGGGTGATGTGCCCCCCGCCATCCCCGCGCTATGCCCCTTCCCACAGTCCTTTCACCGCCCTCTTCTCTTCCTACTTAATTTTCCTACTTACTCTCCCTTCTTCCACTTTCTCCCTTTTTCTTCCCTCTTGCTTTTTAAATTTTTTTGGCATTGCCCGTACGCTGTTATCTATGCCAAGTTTAGTTTATGCCCGTTTTTTTTTTTTCATTTTTGCTGGCCTCTGATATCAAGAGACTGCATTAATAAATCTTCTATAGTCTTTCCTATGAAGAAATCTTCCTCCAGGCCACGGTACTATTTGTAGTTGCATTGACTCTGTTCAGTACATCCCCGGTTATGTAAACAGACTTGTATAGTCTGACTACATTTATACCGTATGCTATTTTACTTTTCTTTTGTACATTGCATAAAACTAATAAACACATTGGGATTACAGAATCAAAGATAATTGTAATTGTTGGTAAAGTCGAATAAAAACATCCAACGCGTTTCGGGGGCAACATCACCCCCTCTTTTATCATGGCCAAACGCAGGATAAAACATGGGTGGACTCAGAAAACAGTGACTTCACAGATATTAGAACCAGTACTGAACGCTCCATGTGAAGTAACAACTTGACAGCAGTTGCTGAGCAGTGATGGACCAGGTAAGAATAAAGCCTCGTACACATTTTTCGTAAATTTTCGGCCAACGTCCGATCGGCCGATTATCGGCTTGTTAGTATGATGCTATTGCTTCCGACAACCGACTGCGACTTTTCGGCCGAACAAAATCTGGTGCGCAGGCTATAAAATTTTTGTTGGCCAACAACAGAACGGCCGATTGTTCGTCAGTCAGTACAGATTTCGGCCGACAAAAATGTGATGATCAAGACTGGGCATGCTCAGTGAAGAAAAAACACACGAAAAGTAGACCAGAACATGACATCACTTCTGCAGTTGGTTGTTGTTGGCCGACAAAATTTGTGTGCAGTCTAGAGCACATTCCAACCAACACAACAACACTGGACAAAAGACGGCCGTTCCTTCGGCCAACAATCGGTGCGTGTGTACGGGGCTTAAGGCTATGGTCACATCTTGGCATTGCTATGTACTATCTACATGTACTATTTACAGGCGTTTTTATGGGCGTTTTTTCAGGCGTTTTACAGGCATTTTATAGGCGTTTTTACAGGCGTTTTTGTGCAGGCGTTTTTAGGTTGACTAGTAACCAATGGAAAAAAATAAAAATGCCAGTAATCTGCCCAAAAAGAAGCTCATGTACTTTTTTGAGCGTTGGGTGTTTTGCTTAAAACCTCATAACGCTCAGATGTGAACAGGGGCCATTGAAACGAATAGGATTTGTCTTGTTGGGCGTTTTTTGAGCTGATCCTAGAGCAGAAAAACTCCCCAAAAACGCCCCAAAACGCCTACATGTGAACTTAGCCTTAAGGAAAAAAGCCTAAATAAAGAAAAGGAATGCAGCCACCTCATTTAAGGATTGATAAGCTGCAATATATTAACCACTTCCCCTCTGGAAGGTTTACCCCTCTTCCTGACCAGGCCATTTTTTGTGATACGGCACTGCGCTACTTTAACTGACATTTGCGCGGTTGTGCCACACTGTACCCAAATAAAATGTATGTCTCCCCCCCCCCCCCCACAATTAGAGCTTTATTTTAGTGGTATTTGATCACCTCTACACCACCAACTTTTTATTTTTTTGCGCTAGAAACAAAGAACGGCCGACAATTTTAAAAAAAAGTTTTTACTTTCCGCTTTAACCACTTAAGGACCGCCCACAGCAGATTTACTGCGGCAGGTTGGCCCTCCTGCATGAACCGACATAGCTCTAAGTTGGTCACACACCTGCAGCTAGGGGGCGAGCGCACTTGGCAGCAGGGACTCCGATGCATGGGGCCGGTGGCTCCGATTGCCGCCGGGCACCCACAATTGTTCCCCGCTGAGAGAGAAGGACGGTCGGCTGTTGTAAACACAATTGACTGTTCTTCTCTCTGAAATGATCACAGAGCACCTCTGATCCTTCTATGTAGGATCACAGGTCTCTGTGATCATTTCAAAAACCACGCCCCCATAAAGTTAGAATCACTCCCCTAGGCTTACATTTAGCCCCTTGATCACCCACAGTGTTAACCCCTTCCCTGCCAGTGTCATTATTACAGTAACAGTGCATATTTTTAGCACTGATTACTGTAGTAATGTCACTGGTCCCCCCGAAAGTATCAAAAATGCCAGTTAGGAGTCCGATCTGTCCACCGCAATGTCGCAGTCCCGCTAAAAATCGCAGATCGGCGCCATTACTAGTAAAAAAAAAAAAACAATAAAAATTACAAATCTTTCTTGTAGTTAGTAGACGCAATAACTTTTGCGCAAACCAATCAAAATACGCTTAAACAAATTGGCCTAAAATGTTAAAAAATTTTGGTTTTTACATTTTTATTTTTTTTTGTGGGAGTGTGAAAAATATAGTTTTTTTTTTTCTTTCAGAATTGTCGCTCTTTTTTTGTTTATAGCGCAAAAAATAAATATTGCACAGGTGATCAAATACCACCAAAAGAAAGCTCTGTTTGTGGGAAAAAAAGGACATGAATTTTATTTAGGTACAGTGTCGCACGACCGCGCAATTGTCCGTTAAAGTAACGCAGTGCCTAATCGCAAAATATGGCCTGGTCATTAAGGGGGCAAATCCTTCCGGTCCACAAGTGGTTAACTGACATTTGCGACGCTGTACCAAAATAAAATGTGTGTCCTTTTTTCCCCCCACAAATGGAGATTTCTTTTAGTGGTATTTGATCACCTCTACACCACCACCTTTTTATTTTTTTTGCGCTAGAAACAAAGAACGGCCGACAATCTAAAAAAAAAAAAAGTTATAACTTTCTGATATAAAACACATCCAATAAAATTTATTTTTAAAAAATCTGGTTTCTTTATTAATTTAGGCCATTATATATTCTGCTACATGTTTTTGGTATAAAAAAAAAATCCCAATACGCGTATATTAAAATTATGTTTTTGGGTTTAGTACCCCTTTAAGGCTCGGTTCACATTTATGCGATGCGGGAAGGCTGCGAATTCGCAGCCTGTTCCCGCATCGCACACGCACCCCCGGCAGTTCACACTGCCATATGCGATACGCTGGGGGTGTCAATGTAATCTTAACGACACCCCCAGTTTGATCGCATATCGCAGTGCGATCGTGCAGTTCGCACAGGAGCGGATCGCACAAGTGTGAACCACTGTGCGATCCGATCCTGATGCGGCTGCAAAAATGCCTCCTGTGCGTGTTTGCTCCGGGTGCGATGCGAATTTAGCCATACAAACTGTATGGCTAAACTCGCACCGCACAGCTGATCGCATGTAATGTCGGAGCAGTGCGCTCCGACAATACATGCGAACCCGGCACTCGCAGAAGTGTGAACCGGGGCTAAATGTTACTGCCCCTCTTCTTAACCACTTGCCGACTGCTCACAGTATATTTACTGCGGCAGTCGGCCCCGGCCAGGCAGAGTGACGTAGATCTACGTCGCTCGCCTGTCACTCCTTCTAGAGCCAATAGCGGGCGAGCGCACGCCCGCCTTGGCTCGTTCACGGAGGAGTGCGGGAGTATGACTGGCGGATCCGATGTCCGCCGGTCACACTACGATCGCCGGTACAGCGGGAGAAAGACAGAGCGCCTTATGTAAACAAGCCGCCTGTCATTCTCCCCTGTGTAAAAATGAAGATCAGACGGTTCTACTATGTAGAACCGTTGATCTTTGTTTTTACACCAATACCAATGTCCCACTAGAGTTAGAAGCACGCCCCTAGGACACACTTAACCCCTCCCTGTCCAATACAGTTAACCCCTTCCCTGCCAGTGTCATTTTTGCTGTAACAGTGCATATATATAGCACTGATTACTGCAGTAATGTCACTGGTACCCCCAAAAGTGTCAAAAATGTCAGTCAAGGGTCCGATCTGTCCGCCGCAATGTCGCAGTACCGCAAAAAAAATCGCAGATCGCCGCCATTACACGTTAAAAAAAAAAACACCAAAAATGACAAAAATCTTTCTCTTTGTTAGTAAACGCGATAACTTTTGCGCAAACCAATCAAAATACGCTTTTTGCGATTTTTTTTACCAAACATAGGTAGCGTAAAACAAATTGGCCGAAAATGTTAAAAAATTCTGATTTTTACATTTTTTTGGGGGGGAATTTCATATAAAAAAAAGTGAAAAATATTGTTTTTTTTGCAAAAATTACGCTCTTTTTTTGTTTATAGCGCGTGATCAAAAAATCGCACAGGTGATCAAATACCATCAAAAGAAAGCTCTGTTTGTGGAAAAAAAAGGACGTGAAATTCGTTTAGGTACAGCGTCGCACGACCGCGCAATTGTCCGTTAAAGTCACGCAGTAAAAAAATCGCAAAAAACCCCCTGGTCTTTTAGCAGGAAAATCCTCCGGTGGTAAAGTGGTTAAAGTAGGCCAGTACTGTAGTCTTGAGAAGCACCCTAGTGATGGTGAAAAGAGTGCTTTTGGGCCCCATTATTAGTTCACCAAGTGAATATAAATCCCATGAACCAATCAGCTTACATTCACTCATCACCATAATGGCCACCTCTAGCAGACCTTCCACTCAGTATTAAAAGTGGGCTGCAGCCGCTGATTGAAAAGCCTTGGCAATCAGCTGTTAGAGCCTTCTCCTAATTCTGAGATTTTAATGTTTATCATTTTCAGTCCATTTAAGCCTGGGAACATCCAGATTCTTGCTAGCAATTTTAAACTCCTAAAATACGCTGATTTGTCCTCTTGACATTTTGTGATGAAATAAACTTTTCATGTTCTTTCAACATTTGGTCTGTCGCTACTGTTTTTTTCTTTACCTCTTGAAAAGGTTAATGGCTTGTATTTTGTACATTGTAAATCCTTCATCTTGCATCTTTCAGCTTTTCAAAGCTGATTCATTGTTAAAAGCAAGCAACCTGTGAAATGCATATAAATGCAGCTAAATGTGTAAAATAAATGTGTAAACTCATGGTTACAGAATACACATCTATCTGTGAGTATTGGCTCTTGGTCACAATAGGCAGGTAACACTGAGTAATACACTGCCTGGCTAAAAAAAAAAGTCGCCACCTGGAATTAACTAAGCAACTAACTAAACTAAAGCCCCATACACACGCGTCGAAAATTGGCAGGGAATTTTTGTCCGACGACCGATCTGCCGATTTTCGGCTTGTTAGTATGATGCTTCCGACAACCAACTCCGACTTTTCGGCTGAAAAAAATCTGGTGTGCAGACTATAAAATTTTTGTTGGCCGTCAAAACACGGCCGATTTTCGTGCAGTCAGTACAGATTTCGACAGGGAAAAATCTGATGAGCAAGTCTAGGCATGCTCAGAGAAGAAAGAACACAAAAAAAAGCGAACCAACACATGACATCACTTGAAGTAGATTTTTTTTGGGCAAGAAAATTCGTGTGCAGTCTAGGCACATTCCAACCAACAAAACACAACTCTGGACAAAAGACGGACGATCGGTTGGCCGATAATCGTTGCGTGTGTACGGGGCTTTAGCATGCAGTAACTCTCCTATTAGATAGTTACTGTATGTGCCCAAAGAATGAGGTCAGCTGACTACCTGAATATACAGAATGACCAGGTTATTCCATCATTTCTTCCTTGATGGCACGGGCATATTCCAAGATGACGATTCCAGGATTCATTGGGCTCAGATTGTGAAAGAGTGGTTCAGGGAGCATGAGACATCATTGTCACACATGAATTGGCTACCACTGAGTCCAGAACTTAACCCCATTGAGAATCTTTGGGATGTGCTGGAGAAGTCTTTGGTCAGTGGTCCGACTCTCCCATCATCAATACAAGATCTTGGGTTAAAATGAATGCAACACTGGGGGAAATAAATCTTGTGACATTGCAGAAGCTTATCGAAACAATGCCACAGCGAATGCATGCCGTAATCAAAGCCAACTAAATATTAGAATGTGTGACATTTTTTTTTGGCCAGGCAGTGTACTATAGCACAGCAAACTTATATAAATGTCCACACCTATAATACAGTTTCCATGGGCGGTTGAGCATTATAGTCACCCCTACATATTTTGAATATAGCCTCCTTTTGGTTCCCAGTAACAAGGTACAAATACTAAGTTGACAGTAGATCCCAATGAAGAAGTCTGTCTCTTTAACAAGAGTACAGCTCACAGTTAAGTCTTTGTATAGAGAAGTGACAATCACATCTGCTCTAGTGCCAGTGCTAACAGTGCAGATAAAGAAGAAATATCAGCAAAAGTTTTTTTTTTTCATTTTGGATAGCGTACAGGAGGGTTATAACCCCTGTCAGATTTTTTTTGCCATCTGGGTCTCATTGCAGAGATTGCTAGTGTTACCACCTGCAAAGCTTGTACTCCTCCATTAGCTTTCCTCCTAAGCCTGTAAAATGCCAATCCTTCACTGGATGTCCTCTACATCAGTTGCCCCCAACCTTTCTGACCTCACGGGCCACTAAATTCACAGTTTTGAATCCCACAGACCACTAACATAAATGCAACATGCCTTTATACACACAATGATCCGGCGCCCTGCCCCCCCCCCCCCCCCCCGGATCACACTGCTGCCTTATACACACAATGCTCCGGCTCTCTGCCCCCCTATGCCCCCACACTCTGCATCAAACTACAGCCGAATCATTGGATCTCGCCTCTTTATCCAGCCGTGTGCTCAAGCACTGTGCTCCCCCTTATAGTCTGTGATCACCACTGCCATTGGAAATCCCCTCCTTCTTCACCTCCTGCTCTTTGCATCACTGCCAGCGCCTCCCTCTGTGTTCGCAAGATGCATCAGGTATCAATGTGCGCTGATAGTATTGACTGTCAACAAGCATTGAGATAGGATTGGAAACAACATTGGGTGGTATACATCTGCCTCAATGGTGATTTGCGGAAGAATCCCTGAGGACCACCAAAATTTTCTTGTGGATCACCAGTGGTCTACAAACCACTGGTTAGCGACCGCTGCTCTACATGTCCTAGGCCATCCTATAGGATGAAGCACCTAAACAATGCCTTACCTTTAAAGAAAATGGTTTATGCACACTTGGAGTGCCCTACTCGGTATGACACAATTTTGAGTTCTTGGGTACATAAAAAGTTTTTCCTTTAGATTGGGGGGCTTTCTGCCTTTTCTTAATTTCCACTCTTTCTTAGCACACTTACTGGAACCATGGGTGTTGTCTCGGCTGTGTCCTCACACCTTCTCTCTAGACTTGGGTAGGTATTAGCAGACAACATTGGTTTGTTGGGAGATAGGCTTGTCTCTATTGCTTATTAGATTTTGCTATGGTACAATTCCATACAGAAGTATATTTAGCTGTGATACTGTAGTGATTACGTTTCCGTCTTCTAGTAGACTGCTTGTTTTCCTGTTTTTAAGATTGCCTCTGTTGTTTTTTTTTTACTAAAGGTATTTATGTAGATCTGAATATACAGTATACACAGTGATTTACATTTTTTTTTTTTTTGCTCCTTCATGACTGTCCCTGCCTTAAAGGAGCTTACAATCTAAAGTACCTATCTCACATGCATACCTGTGCATACTAGAGACAATTTAGACAGCCAATTAACCTACCAGCATGTCTTTGGAGTGTGGAAGGAAACCCACACAAGCAAAGGGAGAATAAGGCTAGGTTCACACTGATTCAGTGCGATTTCAATATGTTTAGTAATGCGATTTGAAGGATCACAGGCAGTGCGATGTCATCCTCATGCAATGTCCTTGTCTCTCACTATCTCACTCTCACTCTCTGGAAAGAACTTCAGAAATAGAGCATATAGTCCTGGAAAATCGCACTGGAATTACATTGCATTTGAACACATATGCATTTTCCATGCTGTTTCCATTTTCCTCTATGGGGCACAAAATCACACCGCATAATACCAAACATGCACAGGATCCTTTCTCAAATCAAATCACTTTGAGTCCTCATATATGTGAATTGTCCTCCATAAAAAAGACATGTTATTTCACTTGACATGCGATTCAGTGCATTCAGGAACGCATCCAAAATTGCATCAGTGTGAGCCAGAGCTAAGTAAACTCCATGCAGGTAGTTACATAGTTACATACATAGTAGGTGAGGTTGAATAAGGACAACAGTCCATCCAGTTCAACCTGTGTAGGTGTGTGTTGCTGTAATCATCTCACATACCCCTGAATGTTCTGATCCTTGAGATGTACGTCCAATAGTCCTTTGAAAGCCACCATACTTCCCGCAGAAACCACCTCTTGTGGTAGAGAATTCCACAATCTTGTAGCCCTAACAGTAAAGAACCCCCCACGTTGCCTGAGGTTAAAACGCTTCTCCTCTCATCGCATTGTATGCCCTCGAGTCCTCATGCAATCCCTTCAACTGAACAGCTTTTTTTCTAAGCTGAGATCCCCATTGAGATATTTAAAAATTGCTATCATGTCCCCTCTCAGGCGTCTCTTCTCCAGGGAGAATAAATTAAGCGATTGTAGACGCTCTTCATAATTAAGGTCCTCCAATCCCCTAATCAGTTTAGTTGCCCTTCTCTGGACTCTTTCCAGTTCCAACACATCCCTCCTGAGGACTGGCGACCAGAACTGGACAGAATACTCCAAATGCGGTCGGACCAGAGTTTTATAAAGTGGAAGGATTATAGTTTTATCTCTGGAATAGGTAGTGTCCTGATTGGGATTCAAACCAAGGAAACTAGTGCTGCAACTCATCAGTGCTAATCCCCTAAGCCCCAATGCTGCCCATGTAATCACTTGTTTTTAGTATCGTGAAATAGTCTGTTTTGTATCCTGCTTTCTTTACTCAATAAACTATCATTTGAAATAAAAAAAAATCAACATCATATTTCATAAAGCCCATCACAGTTCAATGCTGTCCTTTGTTGTCGGGGAAGCTAAGGTTCTATGACTGAATGCTTATAGACGATAAAGGCCAGCAGCTGCTCCAGCTATCGGCCGGTGTTTAGTCTTCAGTTCTTCATATTGTACTTTATGCCCAGTGTTATTTTGAGGAACAGAGTGCTAAGTCTAAGTGCATCATGTCCTCGGTGTATTTTTAAAGCACATAATTTATTTGTCCAGTGGCAAGTTAAATAGTTTATTTTCTAAGGAAATGACCACCACAATCTGATCAGTCATTATGTTGAGCATGCAAATGTCAACGTACCATCTTTAAAGGATCATTGTTGTCATTTTAAAATTAACTTGGACTTTTTACTTGTGCCTAGACTTAGACCATATGTCAAATGTTAAAAGATATTATAATGACACCAATGCTATGTTGTCATGGCAACTAATGTTCTATAATGGAAAGTGTACAATTTGAAGGGACCAGCAGCTGTTCTAGACATCCGCTGGTGTATAGTCTTCAAAAGATCCACTAACAAAAATGGAAACTGAAGTACCACATCATTGCTAAGAGGTCCAGATACAACTTTATTCCAATAAAAGTCAGGGGATAATCCAAAAAGTCCAAAGATGCCCCATTCATCAGGATTAAAAAAACGTAAGGACACCTCAATGTCAACACATTATCCCCTCATCATATCAATTATATATTGTATTGATTTGGAGATGTCCTTATGTTATTTCTAGCCCCAATGAAGGGGCATCTTTGGACCCCTGAAACACATTGGATGCTTTTTAGATGGTCCACCTGACTTTAATGTGGATCTGGACTTCTTAGCACCGGTGGCAATGCTTCAATTTCCATTTTTGTTACATTACACTACATGCCAAGGAGACTGCGGAGATCCTCTGGAGGCAAGAAAGCCACCTGCCCCAGAAACAAGATAATTTACATCAACATCAGAGTTGTATAAAGTACTCGAAACCCATACTTGAGTAAAAGTACAAGTGCTCAATCAAAAAGTGACTTGAGTAGAAGTGCTCAATCAAAAAGTGACTTGAGTAGAAGTACTAAAGCATTCAACATTTTTTGTACTTTAGTATTGCAAGTAGTTTTTTTAAAAATTTTGCTACTCAAGTACTGAAAGTAAAAGTACCAGTAGTTTTGAAACAAAAATTGCTACTCAAGTACTGAAAGTAAAAGTACAAGTACTGTGTTATGTAGTTATTAACCGCTTCCATACAGAGCAGTTAGACACCCTTCCTGCCCAGACCAATTTTCAGCTTTCAGCACTCTCACACTTTGAATGACAATTGCTCAGTCATGCTACACTATAACCAAACAAAATTTTTATAATTTTTTTCACACAAATAGAGCTTTCTTTTGGTGGTATTTGATCACAACTGGGGTTTTTTTTTTTCGTGATATATGCAAAAAAAGAGCAAAAATTTTGGAAAAAAACACTTTTTTTTAGTTTCAATTATGAAATTTTGCAAAAAATTAATTTTTCTTCATACATTTGGGCCAAAATGTATACTGCTACATGTCTCTGGTAAAATTAACCCAAATTAGTGTATATTATTTAGTCTGTGTGAAAGTTATTGAGTCTAGAAGCTATGGTACCAATTACTGAAAATTGATCACACCAGATGTACTGACTGCCTATCTCCTTTCTTGAGGCCCTGAATTGTCAGGACAGTACAAATACCGACCAAATGACCCCTTTTTGTAAAGTAGACAGTCCAAGGTATTTAGTAAGAGGCATGGTGAGTTTTTTGAAGTTGTAATTTTTTCCCACAATTCTTGGGAAAATGAAGAAAATTTTTTTTTTTCTTTTTTTTCCCACAAAGTTGTCAATTTATAAGCTATTTCTAACACATAGCATGTACACAGCAAAAATTACACCCAAAAATACATTCTGCTACTCCTTCTGAGTATGGCGATTTACACAGCCTGGCCACAAAAAGAGACTCCACGTCCAAGAAGCACATTCAGGCGTTCTAGGAGCATAAATACACATAAAACTTTCTTACTACCTATCACACTTTTCAAGGCCCTAGAGCACCAATACAATGGAAAAGTCCACAAAATGACCCCATTTTGGAAAGCAAACACTCCAACGTATATTCTATGAGGCATTATGGGTCGTTTGAACATATCATTTTTTTCCACAGGTTTTTGGAAAATGTGGGAAAAAAATGAAAACTTTTTTTTTTTACACAAAGTTGTCAATTTATAGGATATTCCTAACACATAGCATGTACACAGCAAAAATGACACCCCAAAATACATTCTGCCACTCCTCCTGAGTATGGCAATACCACATGTGTGAGACTTTTTCACAGCCTAGCCATATAGAGGGGCCTAACATCCAAGGAGCATCATCATGCATCCTAGCCACTTGCCTAGGCCTATTTTTGACATTTGGTGTTTACAAGCTAAAATCAGTTGTTTTGCTAGAAAACTGCTTAGAACCCCCAAACATTATATATTTTTTTTTAGCAGAGACCCTAGAGAATAAAATGGAGATTATTGCACTATTTTTTATCACACCGTATTTGCGTAGCGGTCTTCCAAACGCAGTTTTTTTGGAAAAAATTCACTTTTTTTAATTAAAAAATAAGAAACCAGTAAAGTTAGCCCAATTTTTTTCCATAATGTGAAAGATAATGTTACGCCGAGTAAATAGATACCCAACATGTCATGTTTCAAAATTGCGCACGCTCACGGAATGGTGACAAACTTTGGTACTTAAAAATCCCCATAGGCGACAATTTAAAAATTTCTACAGGTTGCCATCTTTGAGTTACAGAGGATTTCTATTAAAAGAAATGTAAATATTCCTCGTAATAGAAATAGGCACGACAGGACCTCTTTTTTGTGAGATCTGGGGTCAAAAAGTCCTCAGATCTCACAAGTACACTAAAAGATAGAAAAAAAAAAAAATAATAATAATTATAATATAAAATGAAAAAAAAAAAAAAAAGGACCTTTAAACCGGTTGCTAGGCAACAACATTTTCCGTAGCTCCGGTCCTCCAAGACCATAGAGTCAAGTGAGGGCAAGCTTGCCCTCACTCGACATCCTGTCTGTGAGGATTCGGGACCGGATCGTTTTCCCCGCTGCCGGCGGGTCCGGTAAGCGGGGAAAAGGACCGGAACGCGTCGGGAGGGGGGGGGGGCGCCTCTTCCGCCATCCCGGAAGGGTGATCCCACGGCGAATCCGCCGCTGGGACCACCCTTATCGGAAAGCCAACCGTCCACCGTTTAAAAAAATACCAGGGTTATGGCAGCTATCTGCTACCATAACACCGGTATTTAGGTTTAAACGGACGACGTATATAAACCTTTTTGGACTTGGACATGGTGGCTGTATGAAGGGTGACAGGTACTCGGGTACTTTGTTGGGCAGGTGACAGGTACTCTGGTACTGATGAGCAGGTGGCAGGTACTCGGGTACTCCGATAGGCAGGTGACAGGTACTCGGGTACTCTGATGGGCAGGTGACAGGCAGGTGATAGGTACTGATGAGTAGTACTCACTGACTGACAGAGATGTATAGTAACGAAGTAGAACTACTTAAGTACTGTACTTAAGTACCGAAATGCGGTATCTGTACTTTCCTAGAGTAGAATTTTTTTCTCCTACTTCTACTTTTACTTCACTACATTTTTTCGATGATTTCGATACTTCTACTCAAGTATTTTTTTTTTTGTGCTGCATAGTTACTCGTTAATTTTAAAAAAATTACCACTGCCAGAACAGTAGATGGCAGGTTACATAAAGCTCAAAAAAATGTGTATAATGTCATTTGTAAATCAGCGCATACGAAAATAAAGGCTGTGTATAATAAAAGCTGCTATACCAAATCTTTCCAATAAAAAGAAAATATGAAACAAACAAATAAATTGTGCTACAGCGCTTAAAGTGCATCAAGAAACTACTAACAAACACAACTTGGCTGTGCGAATAAAGTGCCTGTGCAATCGATATAATATCATTGTTGCCCCCAGTGCCCTGCCCACACTCCACACAGTATCAAAAATAAAGTGACATGAATGTGCTAAAGCCTAAATGCAGTGAAAATAATTATTCCCACAATGTAACAGTAAATTCCATTCATATAAAATATGACAATAAAATAAGTTATGAAATAAGTTAGGTCAGGTGCGTGCAACAAGTTGAAGTGTGTAAACCTATCTATAACAAAAAGTCCATAAATGAATTCCAGTGTGCAAATCTAAAGTCAGATGCTTCCACCTCCTTCAGTGCTCGAGTGACCGACCAACACACTTAATGGTGGTGGCACTGGTGCATAGCGTCTGGGTAGCACTGTGGCACTGACTGCACTGGTTCAAAAAGCCATATATATTTAATTATTTCAATTCTCAATCCCATAGGTCCTCTCCTCATAAGATATTAATAACTTAAGATTAGGTGATGAACTTCTTGGCGGCCCTGGCAGGATGACGGGGACACCCGCCACTTCTGGAGCCGAGCCGCTGTGATTCCCCAACATGTGACAAAGTGACAGCCAGGAGATCTAGTAGCTAGTAGTGCTCAACAATACCGCTTTTATATATAAAAATGAAATAAAATATACTGGCTCACAATTTAGTAGTAGGTAGCGTGTAGCAGTAGGCAGCACAACTCAATTCAATCAATCCCACAGCCTCGCTCGCGCCGCGGCCCGCAGAATCACTGTCATGATCATCAAGTTAAGACCGCACAGGAGGAGCCGTGCTGCCTTCTTCCCACTCGAGGTCTCTGCCTCTAGACGTGTTGTGTGTCACTCAGACTCCACCCCTTAGGGCCCTTACTGAGAGGAGTTGTGACACGGGCGGCGGGACTCGGAGCATTTTCTTCGTTATCTCATCTTCTTCTCTATGAGGTGAGTGAGGTGGAATGTGGAGAGGGCCTAATCCTTGCCATGGCAAATGTGCCATTTGAGAATCAAATAATCAATATAAAATATTAATATATTATATACACACGGGTCATGGGTGGCTTTTTTGAACCAAGAAGAGTGAGACTGACGGCTATGATGATTATCCGACCATCCATGGTCCATGGACCATAAGTGTCGTGTTGTGGCGGTGCGGCCTGTGCTTCCTGCGGCCTGCCTTTGCCTGTGTGGCTGTGCCTGCCTCTGCCTGTGCGGCTGTGCCTGCCTCTGCCTGTGCTTCCTGCGGCCTGCCTCTGCCTGTTCGGCTGTGCCTGCACTGCAGTGGCCACTGGCAGTGGCACTTGACTTGAGCAAAGCAAATGAGCACTACTAGTGTGAAGGACAGGTGGTGGATGCATGTTCTGACAAGTTCTTATAATGAAAATAATATAGACAGCTTTTTGAACCAGTGCAGTGCTACTAAGGTGAGAGGCAGAGAGAGAGGCTATCCAGTCCACCACTTTACTTGAGCAGATCACAGAAGAAAGGTGGAAGCATCTGACAGCAAGTGACAAGCACTTCTTAGATTGCACACTGGAATTCAGTTATGGACTTTTCGTTATAAAGTTTAGTTTACACACTTAAACTTGCACCTAACTTATTCACAATCACAACTTATTTTATTGTGGTATTGTCATATATATTTTATATGAATTAAATTTACATTGTGGGAATAATTTGCACTGCATTTAGCACAGACATGTCACTTTATTTTTGATACTGTGGGCGATGATTTTGAATACAAGAAGAATAAAAAGAAAAGGGGACGAATGGCCTCTTTTATTTATGGGGAAGTGGCAGGTGAGGATAGCTTAGAGTAAGGAATAGGCTGAGTTAGTGTTTAGGCAGCTTAGAGCCTGTCAGATGAGAAGAAAGCTGATTGGCTATAGGGGATAGTTAGTTTACCCAGTATCCAGGGAGAATAAGCCCCTTACCAGTTTGAGCCGGGTTTTTCCCGCCTAGAAGAGTTGAATCTGATTGGTCAGAAGAGTTCAAGAGGTCCTATTTAAGGGGCCTCCTCACAGATGAATCGTCACGTCGCCAGTCAACAGGAGAAGTAAGAAGTCAGCCCAGCGGTTCCCAGACGGAAGGAGCGGTCGGTGCAGCGGCGGTCTAGAAGGGTCATCGTCGGGCGACAGCGGCTTTCCCTTTCGTTGTGGTACCAGCCCAGCGTCATCGGGTGGAAGACCGGAGGCTTCCGGAGCGGTCCTGGCCGAAGACAGAAGAGGAGAAGACAGGCGTTTCAACTTACCTCAGGAGCGATGAGCCTCATGAGAAGACTGATCGAGCGGGCGGGCGAGGCTGGCGGCGAAGATTGGGTCCGGCGGTGTCTTGAGCTGCCGCTCGTCGCGGAATCCGGTAGAGCGGCGGGAGAAGATGGAGCGGGACCGGCATCGAGAGCGGCCGCCGGAAGTGAAGTCGGACGGGGATCGGCTGACGTAACGGTCCCGGACGGAAGAGCGTCATCCTCGGCGACGACGGGCGGAGAAGACGTCACGGGAAGCGGTGTGAGCAGGCGCGTCACACCCGGAAGAGCCGGCCAGGGGATCGGGCCGGTGAAGAGGCGGCGCAATCCGCGCCATCGTTTCTCCCCTCCGGTGGAGGTCCGAAGAGCCGGGAGGGGCAGCGGAGCATCGCCAAGGAGCGGCCAAGCGGGAAGACCTGCTCCGGGTGACGGAGCGAGGGCCCAGTCGGCGGTGGCAAGATCGGTCGGCGGGACGAGGAGCTCGGAGGGGATCGCGCCGGCAAGATCAGGTGAGGAGATCTTCGTGGAGACTGTGGTAGCCCCCTCCCTGGTCACTAGGCCCCCCCGAACATTGCACATGGAACCGGATCACACCACCAGGGGCGCTGTTGCTCAGGACAGCGCACCCCTGCCTGCCATGTCAGGATTGTTACAGACTTTCCTGAAGGACTTTAAGTCCTTATTAGAAACCAGCACAGGTGCTGGGTCGAGTACCCCTGCTACTGTGCTGCCATCCCCAGCTGCCATGTCTGCCCCCACTACTACTATATCGGGCGACATGGTGGCTCCCCAGCCTGCTCCTTCACCTAGAGATGTATGGATTCCCCCAATGGGCAATTTGGAGGTTGAACCTCATAGGCCCCAGAGTTTACATTCCGATATGTCAGCTTCTTACCTCCTAGCTAAAGCGCAGAATCTGCCGGAGACTTCCCTTAGGGAAACTCTCACCTGTGAGGTGTCCCCGTTAGGTTTCCACTTATCTGAGTCCGTTAAGGAGAGGATCTGGCAGGGACATTTTATGGATATGTTGTCGCTATTACCTTCCGCTAAAGATTTTGTTGCTAGGGCTGATAAGAAGGACGATGATGAGAGGAGGCGCCCTATTTCCAAGTCTTTCAACAACTGGTTGCAGGGCTTTTTTATTTTTTCGTCGGTTATGTGTGAACGTTTCCCTGCTAAAAGCGTCGGGTTGTTTCAGCATGCCGATATTATACTGGAAGCGTACAAAAATTTCGGCGGAACCTCCTGGTTTCAGTACGACGTGGCTTTTCGCCAAAAGCTGGCGGTGCAGCCCGCTATGAAATGGGGAGTAAAGGATGTCAGCCTTTGGCTGGACCTTTTTCTCCCACAAAGGTCAATCTTTCCCAGGCAGCCCTTTCCGAGCCAGCAGCCCCAAGCCTCCTCCTCGGGTTTGCAGTTTAGAAAAGGAGTGTGCTTTAACTTCAATGAATCCGTCTGCAAGTGGCCGGGTTCATGCAAGTACAGGCACGAATGCGCTTTTTGCTCTGGGGCCCACCCCATCGCAAAGTGCTTTAAGAGGCAAGGGGGTCAGGCCACGGGTGTTCTGCACAAAGGCGGTAACCCCAGTGAGCCTCACCGCCATGCTCCCGTGGCTTCAGCGTTACCCAGACAGGGCGAAAGCCAACCTCCTCACTGAGGGTTTTACAGATGGTTTTCCCCTGCCCAAGTTTTACGGTCAGGGTTGTAGGTTGGTGGACAATCTTAGGTCTGTTGAGGGTTTGGAATCAGTCGTGGAAGAAAAGGTGAGTAAGGAAATTGAATTGGGTAGATTCGCTGGCCCTTTCTCGGTCCCCCCCTTTAGGAATTTTAGGATCTCCCCTTTGGGCATTGTCCAAAAGAAGGAGCCTAATACTTACAGGCTTATTCATCATTTGTCGTTTCCTTTCGGGGATTCTTTAAATGATGAGATAAGCGAGGATTTAGCTACGGTCCAGTATTCCTCATTTGACGATGCCCTAGTGAAATTAAGGGGCCTAGGGAGGGGGGTTTTGATGGCCAAGGCTGACATTAAATCGGCTTTTCGTCTGCTGCCGGTACACCCGGACGCATTTAATTCCCTGGGGTTTTTCTTTTCGGGCAATTTTTATTTTGACAGATGTCTCCCTATGGGATGTTCATTGTCATGTTTTTATTTCGAATGTTTTGCAACCTTTTTGGAATGGGTCGTTTCAACATTTTGTGATTCGACCGACATCGTTCACTATTTGGACGATTTTTTGTTCTTGGGGCGGGCGGGATCTACAGACTGCTTGCGCTTACTGGATGGTTTTGTACAGTTGTGCGAGCTTTTTGGGATCCCGTTGGCTCATGAGAAAACGGCTTTGCCATCTACCTGCATTCAATTTTTAGGTATCACCATCGACTCCGAGGTAATGGAGTTTAGGCTCCCGCAAGAGAAAGTGTCCAAACTCAAACATTGTCTATTGTCTTTGATCCGGAGGCGTAAGGTTCGTCTTAAGGAGATGCAGTCCTTGCTTGGTTTGCTGGCATTTGCTTCCAGGGTCATTCCCCTGGGTAAGCTATTTTCCAGGAAGCTGTATGCGACTATTGCGGGTCTCAAGTCGCCCAATTCTCATGTGAGGTTAACTCAGGAGGTCAGGGAAGATATGTTAGTGTGGTTCCAGTTTTTGTAGGATTTCAATGGCAAAAGTGTTTGGCAGGAGGAATTTATCCTGGACAAGGACTTTTGTCTTTTTACGGATTCAGCGGGTTCGGTTGGCTTCGCCGCCATTTGGCGCACACACTGGTGCGCCGACCGCTGGTGTCCGCGATGGGTTCAGTTGGGTTTCACACGCAACAGTGTTCTTCTGGAGCTCTTTCCAATTGTGGTGGCCCTGGAAGTCTGGGGCCATCACTTTCGGAACAGGAGATTGATGGTTAGGACAGATAACAGGGGGGTGATGTTTGCTATCAATTGTTTATCTTCAAAATCCCCTCCTGTTATTGCATTATTGCGTTATCTTGTGTCTAAATGCTTGTCCTTTAATATTTGGATTAAGGCGACTTTCGTCCCGGGCAAAGATAATGGTTTGGCGGATGCTTTGTCTCGCTTACAGATGGAACGCTTTTTTACGCTGTTTCCGGAAGCGGACGAGCTGAGCTGTCATTACCCGAGCCACTTGTGGTACATAGTTTAGACTTGGTGGCAAGGAATGTATTGCGCTCTTTGGCTCCGTCGACCATGGCAGGATACCAATCTGCATGGTCTCTATGGGTGTCGCATCTTCAGTCATCGGGTGTATCCCCGGATAGTTTTTCAGAACATTTGGTGCTGTCATTTCTAAATTTATTGTTCCATAGAGGGTATGCGTGGTCTCACGTGAACAAAATTTTGGCCGGAGTATCGTTTTTTGTTAAGTTACGGAATTTCCCTTCATGCGTTTCATTTTTTACGGTGCGTCAAGCCATGAAGGGATATCGGAAGGCGACTTTTTTGCCTGATTCCAGGAAGCCTGTCACTGTCTCACTTTTGGTGAATTTGTGTTCAATTACGTCGTCCGTTTGCTTTTCTTATTATGAGTCGGTCCTTTTTCAGGCGGCTTTTTCGTTGATGTTTTTTGCGGCACTGAGAATTTCTGAGCTAGTGCCGACTAATAGGACGTTTAGCTCCGGTCTTTTTGTCTCGGACGCAATTTTATCTGACATGGCCTGTAGCATTTTGATACGTTTCTCTAAGACGGATCAGTTGGGTGTTGGGAAGCGTGTCGAATTGCACAGGTTCCGCAACTCGTCAGTATGTCCGGTGCGTTTACTGAAAAAATTTTTGGCTATTAGAGCGGACGGTTCCGTATTCTTGTTCAATCATCAGGATGGTAGGCCATTAACTGGCTATCAATTTAATGCTGTTTTTAAGAAGTGTCTCGTTCAGTTGGGGCTGGATAAGGAAAGGTTGACTTCCCATTCCTTTCGTATCGGTGCCGCTACTGAAGCTGCGAGATTGGGTATTGATGATCAATTTGTTAAAAAGTTGGGTAGATGGAAGTCGGATGTTTTTCAATCTTATATCCGCCCTGACACTGTTTGTTAAAATTTTCAGGACGATGCCTGACCATATGGATCATCGGACACTCTTTCGTGCACTGGGCTCGTGCACGAGCCAGAAGACGTTCCTACGGTGAAAACCTTGGCTTAGATCCCAATTTTTATAGGATTCAGTGGTTTAGCAAGAGAGGAATGCTGTGGTCGGAATTTCGTCCCGAAATTTTTAGACTTCTGCAGTTTCTTCCCCCCCCGGATATACTGGTAGTACACCTTGGGGGGAATGATGTAGGTAGAGCTAGGACTTTGGATCTGATTTTTGCAATCCGGGATGACCTACAATTGTTAAAGTTGTCGTTTCCTTTTATGACTGTGGTTTTTTCGGAGGTCATCCCGAGACTTGCCTGGTTCAAGCACTGTTACTTGAGACCATTTGAAAAAATTCGTAAGCGCGTCAACAGGGCTCTGGAAAAGCTGCTGCGCGTCGTCGGGATTTTATCTTTCAGGCATAGGGAGTTGGAGGGTGGTACTAGTGGGCTGTACAGGTTTGATGACACCCACTTATCGGATATTGGCCTTGATACTTTTAATGCCAACCTGAGTACTAGCATTGAAGAGGCCGCGTGTTGGGGGTGTGCCAGGCGGGTGTGAGCCGCCTGCCTGTTGGATGTTTTGATATATT
The DNA here is from genome assembly GCF_965119305.1 of Pelophylax lessonae. Lineage (NCBI taxonomy): Eukaryota > Metazoa > Chordata > Amphibia > Anura > Ranidae > Pelophylax > Pelophylax lessonae. The sequence continues at coordinate 61,673,133 of NC_138771.1, read as the reverse complement.
TATTTATTAATGGCAACCTGGGTCGTTGGGACCGGGTTGTTTTTCTATACTGCTGTTTTATTCAAGTTTAAAAAGATTTATCGATCTTTATGTGTGAAATAATAAACGGCCGCGGCCTCTTTAATTCCAAAGTTAAAGTCTGAAGGTGTCTTATTTAATATTTTAAGATAAGGTTAAGAAATCCTGCCTACTGCCCCATAAAAAGAAAAGGGGACGAATGGCCTCTTTTATTTATGGGGAAGTGGCAGGTGAGGATAGCTTTGAGTAAGGAATAGGCTGAGTTAGTGTTTAGGCAGCTTAGAGCCTGTCAGATGAGAAGAAAGCTGATTGGCTATAGGGGATAGTTAGTTTACCCAGTATCCAGGGAGAATAAGCCCCTTACCAGTTTGAGCCGGGTTTTTCCCGCCTAGAAGAGTTGAATCTGATTGGTCAGAAGAGTTCAAGAGGTCCTATTTAAGGGGCCTCCTCACAGATGAATCGTCACGTCGCCAGTCAACAGGAGAAGTAAGAAGTCAGCCCAGCGGTTCCCCCCCCACCCCCCCCCTGTTTTTGTTTGTCGCGGTCAGTTTGTTATTTTAGGGTCACCTTCGGTCACAGCGAAGGGGGACGTTATTTTATATTTGTGATTGGATGTTTTGATATATTTATTTGTTAATGGCAACCTGGGTCGTTGGGACCGGGTTGTTTTTCTATACTGCTGTTTTATTCAAGTTTAAAAAGATTTATCGATCTTTATGTGTGAAATAATAAACGGCCGCGGCCTCTTTAATTCCAAAGTTAAAGTCTGAAGGTGTCTTATTTAATATTTTAAGATAAGGTTAAGAAATCCTGCCTACTGCCCCATATATATAATTGCAGGCACTTTATTAGCATTTTTAGCACAGCCACTTTGTTAGTAGTTTTTGATGCATTTTTCACTTTAAGCGTTGTAGGTTTGATGAAGCTGGCCTGGCACATCATCATCAATTGAGCAAATCAAATCAAACCGCGATTAAGAAGACTGCGCATGCTCCTGTTCTGCCTTTTGATCAGCTGAAAAGATGGACGAACCAAAAACACCACCTTCCTCCCCTGGCCCTTCAACTTCAAGTGATCTGCCTGGCTGTGAGAGTGAGGAAGCTCAGGAAGGAGACCACCCCTGGCTTTAAAAGGGGAAGGGAGGGACATATTTTATCTGTTTTTTGTTTACAAAAAGTTACAGCCTAAGGAATTGTGATTGTCCTTTAGGTTAATCATTTGAATAAATCATTTGAAATAATAAAAAACAATATGATGTTCAAACTTTTGACTTCTTTCTTTAATAACTACATAACACAGTACTTGTACTTCTACTTTCAGTACTTGAGTAGAATTTTTTTTTTAAAACTACTGGTACTTTTTACTTTTAGTACTTAAGTAGCAATTTTTTTGAAAAAAATACTTGCAATACTTAAGTAAAAAAAATGTTGAATACTTTAGTACTTCTACTTAAGTAACTTTTTCTGCGAGCACTTCCACTTCTACTCAAGTCACTTTTTGATCGAGCACTTGTACTTTTACTCAAGTAGAAATTTTGAATACTTTATACAAGTCTGCTGACTGATAGGTGATAGGTGATACTGTACTGATGGGTACTGATGATCAGTACTGATACGTGATAGGTACTGATGAGTACTGATGAGTAGTGATGGGTACTGATGAGCAGGCGGCAAGTACTTGGGTACTTCAGGCGTCAGGTACTCTGATGAGCAGGTGGAAGGTACTCGGGTACTCTGATGGGTAGGTGACAGGTACTCAGGTACTCTGATGACGGGTACTCCGTTGACAGGTACTCAAAGTACCCGAGTACCTGTCATCAGAGTACCCGAGTACCTGTCATCAGAGTACCCGAGTACCCGTCATCAGAGTACCCGAGTACCTGTCATCAGAGTACCCGAGTACCCGTCATCAGAGTACCCGAGTACCTGTCATCAGAGTACCCGAGTACCTGTCAGAGTACCCGAGTACCCGTCATCAGAGTACCCGAGTACCCGTCATCAGAGTACTCGAGTACCTGTCATCAGAGTACCCGAGTACCTGTCATCAGAGTACCCGAGTACCCGTCATCAGAGTACCCGAGTACCTGTCATCAGAGTACCCGAGTACCCGTCATCAGAGTACCCGAGTACCCGTCAGAGTACCCGAGTACCTGTCATCAGAGTATCCGTCATCAGAGTACCCGAGTACCTGTCATCAGAGTACCCGAATACCTGTCACCAGCCCATCAGAGTACCCGAGTACCTGTCATCTGAGTACCTGATGACAGGTACTCGGGTACTTTGATGGGCTAGTGACAGGTGCTCTTTATTGGGGGGGGGGGCAATCAGTGTGGTTGGGGTGCACTGTAGTTGGTAACTAGCTGTTACCACACTCTCCTCCTCACACAGGATCAGTGTGTGAGGAGGAGAACACGGTGACAGCTAGTTACCGTGTTCTCTGTTGACATTTGTGACCGGCTGTGATTGGACACAGCCGGTCACGTGGTAAAGAGCCAATTTCATTGGCTCTTTACCTAGATCGGGGATCGACTCTGTCCGAGGGACGAGCCTCGTCCCCGATCGCTGCTCTGCGCGCCCCCGGGGGCGCGCATTGCAGAGAGAACGAGCGGCTCGTGCTGGAGCCGCTCATGTGATCGGCTGTGATTGACACAGCCGATCAGGTGGTAAACAGCCAATTTCTATTGGCTGTTTACCTTGATCAGTGATGGGCTATGTCCGAGGGACGAGCCTCATCCCTGATCGCGCCGCTGCGCGCCGCCGGGGGCACGCAGTAGCAGCTAGAACGGGCCGACGTCATATGACGGCGGCCCGGATCTAGACAACCACTTTGCCGACGTCATTTTACATGACTCGGTAAGGAAGTGGTTAAAGAAAGAAGTCAAAAGTTTGAACATCATATTGTTTTTTATTATTTCAAATGCAGCTTTTATTTATACATGCAGTAGCTTTTATTTTCGTATGCGCTGATAATACACATGTTTTGAGCTTCATGAAACCTGCCATCTACTGTTTTGGCAGTGGTCATTTTTATAATTGTAACTAGTGTTGAGCGAACACGGACTGTATTATTCGTGTTCGTACCGAATAATTGGATTTTTTGTACCCGAACACGGACACGGACACTTTACTGTATGTTCGGGTAAAAATCCGTGTTCGGTCGTTTTATTTCCGGGTTTTGCATGCTTTGGCGCTCTTTTCATGGCGGGCTTTCAACAGCCAATCAACAATCGTTTAACTGGTGTGCCTTAAGCCATCCCAGCCATGCCTGCAAATGTCTCAGTAGCTGTGATTGGCCGTCTGAAGCATGTGACCAAGTCTTTATAAGTTCGAGGCAGCCGCAGCGGCGTCATTATGCTGCTTAGATTCAGGGACAGAGCACACATCAACGTGCTGGCTGCTGATTAGGGAAAGATAGGCAGGAAAAAACCATTTGTGTCCGGATAGAATTGAGGGACAGGTCGGAGTGTTTAGGCAGGGCGAGTTGTAGGCATTTTAGGGATAGAGTCTGCTGAATTATATAGGGTCAGTGTCTTCTACAAACTACAATCGATATTGCTGTGTGGGGGGTGGGGTCTGCACTCAATCCTGATCTACGATCTCTTCTCAATCCTGTTAGGGACAGAGTCTGCTGAATTTTAGGGAAACTGTGTTCTACAAACTACAATCGATATTGCTGTGTGGTGTGGGATTGGAGATAGGCAGGTGTCAGTGATCCACATCCATTTTTCTGTGTGTGAGCTGCAGTGAACACAATCTTTTTGGGCTGCAGTGAACACAATCTTTTTGGGCTGCAGTGAACACAATCTTTTTGGGCTGCAGTGAACACAATCTTTTTGGGCTGCAGTGAACACAATCTTTTTGGGGTGCAGTGAACAAAATCTTTTTGGGGTGCAGTGAACACAATCCTTTTTGGTGTGCAGTGAACACAATCTTTGTGGGGTGCAGTGAACAAAATCCTTTGTGGGGTGCAGTGAACACAATCTTTTTGGGGTGCAGTGAACAAAATCCTTTTTGGGGTGCAGTGAACAACATCCTTTTTGGGGTGCAGTGAACACAATCTTTTTGGGGTGCAGTGAACAAAATCCTTTGTGGGGTGCAGTGAACACAATCTTTTTGGGGTGCAGTGAACACAATCTTTTTGGGGTGGAGTGAACAACATCCTTTTTGGGGTGCAGTGAACAAAATCCTTTTTGGGGTGCAGTGAACAAAATCATTTTTGGGGTGCAGTGAACACAATCTTTTTGGGGTGCAGTGAACACAATCTTTGTGGGGTGCAGTGAACACAATCTTTTTGGGGTGGAGTGAACAACATCCTTTTTGGGGTGCAGTGAACAACATCCTTTTTGGGGTGCAGTGAACACAATCTTTTTGGGGTGCAGTGAACACAATCTTTGTGGGGTACAGTGAACAGAATCTTTGTGGGGTGCAGTGAACACAATCTTTGGGGGGTACAGTGAACACAATCTTTGTGAGGTGCAGTGAACACAATCTTTGTGGGGTGCAGTGAACACAATCATTGTGGGGTGCAGTGAACTCAATCTTTGTGGGGTACAGTGAACACAATCTCATACTGAAGGTTTGAGGGTGCTGCCTGTTCCATACTCCCCCTACTCCTCATCTAGCCTTTTAGGGGTACAAACAATAGTAATTGGGGCCTAGTGTGGTTGTGTACGTGTGATATACATACACTTTTTTGGGATCATATTTTCTATTCCGCTATTTAATCAAAAACCTTTGGGGATCAGTTAAATTGGGGGATAGTCTGTGTTGGTACGTGTGAGAGAGATCCACCTTTCCAAGTTGTTGGGGTTCATCTCATACTTCTGAAGGTTTGAGGGTGCTGCCTGTTCCATACTCCCCCTACTCCTAGCCTTTTAGGGGTACAAACAATAGTAATTGGGGCCTAGTGTGGTTGTGTACGTGTGATATACATACACTTTTTTGGGATCATATTTTCTATTCCGCTATTTAATCAAAAACCTTTGGGGATCAGTTAAATTGGGGGATAGTCTGTGTTGGTACGTGTGAGAGAGATCCACCTTTCCAAGTTGTTGGGGTTCATCTCATACTTCTGAAGGTTTGAGGGTGCTGCCTGTTCCATACTCCCCCTACTCCTAGCCTTTTAGGGGTACAAACAATAGTAATTGGGGCCTAGTGTGGTTGTGTACGTGTGATATACATACACTTTTTTGGGATCATATTTTCTATTCCGCTATTTAATCAAAAACCTTTGGGGATCAGTTAAATTGGGGGATAGTCTGTGTTGGTACGTGTGAGAGAGATCCACCTTTCCAAGTTGTTGGGGTTCATCTCATACTTCTGAAGGTTTGAGGGTGCTGCCTGTTCCATACTCCCCCTACTCCTAGCCTTTTAGGGGTACAAACAATAGTAATTGGGGCCTAGTGTGGTTGTGTACGTGTGATATACATACACTTTTTTGGGATCATATTTTCTATTCCACTATTTAATCAAAAACCTTTGGGGATCAGTTAAATTGGGGGATAGTCTGTGTTGGTACGTGTGAGAGAGATCCACCTTTCCAAGTTGTTGGGGTTCATCTCATACTTCTGAAGGTTTGAGGGTGCTGCCTGTTCCATACTCCCCCTACTCCTAGCCTTTTAGGGGTACAAACAATAGTAATTGGGGCCTAGTGTGGTTGTGTACGTGTGATATACATACACTTTTTTGGGATCATATTTTCTATTCCGCTATTTAATCAAAAACCTTTGGGGATCAGTTAAATTGGGGGATAGTCTGTGTTGGTACGTGTGAGAGAGATCCACCTTTCCAAGTTGTTGGGGTTCATCTCATACTTCTGAAGGTTTGAGGGTGCTGCCTGTTCCATACTCCCCCTACTCCTAGCCTTTTAGGGGTACAAACAATAGTAATTGGGGCCTAGTGTGGTTGTGTACGTGTGATATACATACACTTTTTTGGGATCATATTTTCTATTCCGCTATTTAATCAAAAACCTTTGGGGATCAGTTAAATTGGGGGATAGTCTGTGTTGGTACGTGTGAGAGAGATCCACCTTTCCAAGTTGTTGGGGTTCATCTCATACTTCTGAAGGTTTGAGGGTGCTGCCTGTTCCATACTCCCCCTACTCCTAGCCTTTTAGGGGTACAAACAATAGTAATTGGGGCCTAGTGTGGTTGTGTACGTGTGATATACATACACTTTTTTGGGATCATATTTTCTATTCCGCTATTTAATCAAAAACCTTTGGGGATCAGTTAAATTGGGGGATAGTCTGTGTTGGTACGTGTGAGAGAGATCCACCTTTCCAAGTTGTTGGGGTTCATCTCATACTTCTGAAGGTTTGAGGGTGCTGCCTGTTCCATACTCCCCCTACTCCTAGCCTTTTAGGGGTACAAACAATAGTAATTGGGGCCTAGTGTGGTTGTGTACGTGTGATATACATACACTTTTTTGGGATCATATTTTCTATTCCGCTATTTAATCAAAAACCTTTGGGGATCAGTTAAATTGGGGGATAGTCTGTGTTGGTACGTGTGAGAGAGATCCACCTTTCCAAGTTGTTGGGGTTCATCTCATACTTCTGAAGGTTTGAGGGTGCTGCCTGTTCCATACTCCCCCTACTCCTAGCCTTTTAGGGGTACAAACAATAGTAATTGGGGCCTAGTGTGGTTGTGTACGTGTGATATACATACACTTTTTTGGGATCATATTTTCTATTCCGCTATTTAATCAAAAACCTCTGGGGATCAGTTAAATTGGGGGATAGTCTGTGTTGGTACGTGTGAGAGAGATCCACCTTTCCAAGTTGTTGGGGTTCATCTCATACTTCTGAAGGTTTGAGGGTGCTGCCTGTTCCATACTCCCCCTACTCCTAGCCTTTTAGGGGTACAAACAATAGTAATTGGGGCCTAGTGTGGTTGTGTACGTGTGATATACATACACTTTTTTGGGATCATATTTTCTATTCCGCTATTTAATCAAAAACCTTTGGGGATCAGTTAAATTGGGGGATAGTCTGTGTTGGTACGTGTGAGAGAGATCCACCTTTCCAAGTTGTTGGGGTTCATCTCATACTTCTGAAGGTTTGAGGGTGCTGCCTGTTCCATACTCCCCCTACTCCTAGCCTTTTAGGGGTACAAACAATAGTAATTGGGGCCTAGTGTGGTTGTGTACGTGTGATATACATACACTTTTTTGGGATCATATTTTCTATTCCGCTATTTAATCAAAAACCTTTGGGGATCAGTTAAATTGGGGGATAGTCTGTGTTGGTACGTGTGAGAGAGATCCACCTTTCCAAGTTGTTGGGGTTCATCTCATACTTCTGAAGGTTTGAGGGTGCTGCCTGTTCCATACTCCCCCTACTCCTAGCCTTTTAGGGGTACAAACAATAGTAATTGGGGCCTAGTGTGGTTGTGTACGTGTGATATACATACACTTTTTTGGGATCATATTTTCTATTCCGCTATTTAATCAAAAACCTCTGGGGATCAGTTAAATTGGGGGATAGTCTGTGTTGGTACGTGTGAGAGAGATCCACCTTTCCAAGTTGTTGGGGTTCATCTCATACTTCTGAAGGTTTGAGGGTGCTGCCTGTTCCATACTCCCCCTACTCCTAGCCTTTTAGGGGTACAAACAATAGTAATTGGGGCCTAGTGTGGTTGTGTACGTGTGATATACATACACTTTTTTGGGATCATATTTTCTATTCCGCTATTTAATCAAAAACCTCTGGGGATCAGTTAAATTGGGGGATAGTCTGTGTTGGTACGTGTGAGAGAGATCCACCTTTCCAAGTTGTTGGGGTTCATCTCATACTTCTGAAGGTTTGAGGGTGCTGCCTGTTCCATACTCCCCCTACTCCTCATCTAGCCTTTTAGGGGTACAAACAATAGTAATTGGGGCCTAGTGTGGTTGTGTACGTGTGATATACATACACTTTTTTTGGATCATATTTTCTATTCCGCTATTCAATAAAAACCTTTCTAGGGCAAGATCTTAAATTACAGAAATATGAGGAGACCGTCAAATAAGGGCCGTGGCCTGGGTCGTGGTGCTGCTGGTAGAGCTCCTGTTGCAAGGAGAGGACATGGTCGATCTGTGCCAGCTACACGCACAAGTGAAACACCTTCCTCAAGTGTGAGTAGGCGACAGAACCTGCATCAGTATTTGGTAGGGCATCAAACGCCCCTAGAAGTGATGAGGCCAGAACAAGTTGAGGCGATAGTAGATTGGTTTGCTGCTGACAGTGCCTCCAGTTCCTTCACATTGTCTCCCACCCAGTCTACTGCAGAAAGGTCAGAGTTGGCACCTGCAGCCAATGTCCAACCGTCTTTCACCTCACCCCCTTCAACTTCTGGGTCTCCAAATTGGGCACATGGCCTGAGCTTGCCCTTTACGCCTTGGAGGTGCTGGCGTGCCCTGCAGCCAGTGTATTATCTGAACGGGTATTTAGCACGGCTGGGGGCGTTATAACAGACAAGCGCAGCCGCCTGTCCAGAGACAATGTGGACAAGCTCACGTTCATTAAAATGAACCAGGCATGGATCCCACGGGACTTTTCCGTACCTTATGCAGAATAGCAATGGATACCGACCTTACCCACCCATTGTTCCATTTTTGCTCTTTCTCACTCTTTTGGGGTGTACCCTCATTTAAAATTTGTGAAAAGAAGCAGTGTTGGCTACCTCGTCCTCCTCCTCAGGGCCAGATTAATGTAGGGGCTATTGGAGCTGCAGCTCCAGGCCCCTACCTTTTATATAGGCCCCGGGTTGGCCATATTCACTGTTACCGCTCTTCTGTCACTTGTAAACACAGAAGTCTGGCTTCTATGCTCGCTTCCCCAGGCAGCACCCTCAGAACCTCCCCACACAGCGTGAAGGCCGGACAAGGAGGGACAGTTGGCGATGCATGGATGTGTTTATGGGCTTCAGAGACAGCATCCCATGTTGAATTAGGCATGCATGGCTGCACCCTTCCTCCTCTGGGTGCATGGCAAGGCACGGCCCTAAGGCCCTTCAAAATCCTCAGCACCAAGCCCATGATGCTGTTAATCCGGCCCTGGTCCTCCTCCACCGCCGCTTCCACCTACACCGCCCATAGGTGTGCGCAGCCTATTGCATTAAGGTGTGCACCCCAAAGTTGAAATACACATGCATGTGTTTGCCAGCAGGGAGAGTAATGTATCGGGGCCATGTACCTGTAGGCAAGGAGAAATAGAGCAGAGCAGGTCCCAGGGAGATCTTTCCCATCTCCTCACTGGCAATGCTATGTGCCCTAGGTGATTAGGGTGTGCCCAGGCACACCCAGCACACCCTGTGCGCACGCCTATGTCACCGCCACATCCACCACCACCTCAACCTCCCTCCTACTCCATATGGGCCTCGTCCTTCAGAGATGAAGAAGAACATTGTTTTATTTTTCTGTTTTTTTTTGTTGTTTTAAGTTATTTCCCTATCCACATTTGTTTGCAGAGCACTTGCCATGCTCTTAATTACGTTTTGCTGCCATTTGCAGCACTCTAGCCCTTTCCTTTGGTGTTTTAGAGCCATTTTAGTGCCTTAAAGTTCGGGTCCCCATTGACTTCAATGGGGTTCGGTGTCCGGGAAAAGTTCGGTAAAAGTCCGGGACACGGACCCGGACTTTTTTTTAAAGTTCGGCCGAACCCGTCGAACACGGACATCTAGGTGTTCGCTCAACCCTAATTGTAACGAGTAACTATGCAGCACAAAAAAAAAACATTGGAGTAGAAGCATTGAAATCATTGAAAAAATGTAGTGAAGTAAAAGTGGAAGTAAAAGAAAAAAATTCTACTCTAGGAAAGTACAGATACCGCCTTTCGGTACTTAAGTACAGTAGTGAAGTAGTTCTACTTAGTTACTATACATCTCTGATCAACATCAATAGGATAGCAAGAGCAAATATATAACATTACAGGTCCAGTGCTATTGTTTCACTTTCTTTAATAGTTTCAGGGATGCCCTTTCACTTTTATAGTGGGGCACAATGAAAATGTACCCTTAAAAGTGGTCTGTGTTGTTATCATACTGTTCCAATGTACAGGGACTTCAAAAATGGTAAATCATAATAATAGACAATTGTTTCAATGTGCTATCTGCAGCTCGAAATGTTGATTGGAGGACCTCAATTGGGAAACCAACCCAAAGGTCATGTTTATGCAAAAGATTAGACATATCCGCATAGTGACATTAAATAATCACATGAAGTGACCAATCTCCTAATTTTATGAAGCAGCAATGGCAATGTTAGTAGACGAGTCTGTGGAAGACTGCAGTGACAGGCTCAACCATCATTTGACACCTCTGAACATCATTGTGACATGAAACACTTCTGTGGTGTTGAAAGTTTTATTAGGGCACATACAGTATTAAGGACGTGCTACAAAGAGAATGAAATCCCCTTCAAAGTTCTAGGTCAGTTCACGGTCTACAGAACACGTTAATTCAATAACAAGAGTAGCATTAAACCAGCACCTGCAACATTCCATTATGTCCATTGGAATGACAGTATGCATTTACTTTTACGAGCACACCCTGGCCACAGAGGCACTTGACTTTGTTCTTCTACACCATGGATACTTGAGCATGCCGTGACTAGGAGAGCTCTTAGCTGTTTTCTATACCTTTACGTGCTCAACAACTCTTAGTTGACACTTATGACACACCATTCACCACTAGGACACACTGTACCGTTCAAATACACTTCACTTCACTGGACTGTCACCTTCATCTGGAAGCTCTCCTAAGCTCCCCACACAAATAGTATTTTGTTTCTAATCTATAATGCTTGTTATTTGGCATGTTCGCCCTGGGCTCTAGATGACCTTGTCCCGGCACTGACTTTACCACCTCTGGCCTCAAAAAGCAATCAGCTAGCCAAGTGGCCACCTTTTCTTAATGGGATGTTTTTTTTAACCACTTTACCACCGGAGGATTTTGCTGTCTTACGTCCAGGCCACTTTTTGCGATTCTTTTGGTGGTATTTGATCACCTGTGCGCTTTTTACTTTTTGCGCTATAAACAAAAAAAGAGCGTTTATTTTGAAAAAATAACAATATTTTTAACATTTTTTTATATGAAATTCCCCCCCCAAAAAAAATGTAAAAATCAAATTTTTTTAAAATTTTTGGCCAATTTGTTTTCTGCTACCTATGTTTGGTAAAAAAATCACAATAAGCGTATTTTGATTGGTTTGCACAAAAGTTATTGCGTTTACTAACTACGGGAAAGATTTCTGTCATTTTTGGTGTTTTTTTGTTAACGTGTAATGGCGGCGATCTGCGATTTTTTTTGCGGGACTGCGACATTGCGGCGCACAGATCGGACCCTTGACTGACATTTTTGACACTTTTGGGGGTACCAGTGACATTACTGCAGTAATCAGTGCTATATATATGCACTGTTACTGTAAAAATGACACTGGCAGGGAAGGGGCTAACTTTATTGGAGAGGGAGGGGTTAATGTATGCCTGGTGCTTACTAACGTGTGTGGGGGGAGGGGACTGAGTGACAGAAGGACAGATCGGATGTTCAGCTATGCTGAACACTCCGATCTGTCAGTCCCTATCACTTAGGAGATCCGCCCGCTCTGTTTACACAAGCGGGCGGATCTCCAAACTAGATTCCCCGACGATCGGGGAAGAGCGGCGGCGATCGCCGCTGCTCCTCCCCTGGCCCGACTCCCGCTGTGACTGAAAACAGTTGGAGAGCGCCTACAGGGGGAGGAGTCCAGCGACGTAGGTCTACGTCGCTGGACGGGAACGAGCCACTGTGCCGCAGTAGCAGCACAGTGGCTGGGGGTAAAGTGGTTAAAGTTGAACTCCAGAATGAGGTCAACTCTAAAAATCCCAGACAGGCACAATAAGATCTGGAAGCTTTGGCACCTCAGGGAAGACCCACCGTAGTAAACCTCTCCTGCTATCCACATCCACTTATTTCTTTTAATGGCTGTGGGGTGGTCTGGAGAGTGGAAATAGCTACTTTTTCTTTTTTCTTCTCTCTTCTCTTTACTTTTCTCATCATCTCCATATTTTCTTTTACCCTGTCTTAGTTATGTTTTGTTTCCTTTGTGACACATTTTCTGCGAAATACAATTTGTGGTTGGGATTGACGCATGGGAATCACGTGGCACTTACTGTACCTGTAACATTTCTCCTTGTCTAGATTAGAGAAAGGGTTCCTCAGGTGGACATGTCTCAGTTGTGAGATTGACACCTGAAGATCTATTTACCGCCCCGCCTCCTCTCAGTGAGCCCGGACTGAAAGCATTACATCCCGTACAGCTCACTGAGAGGAGGCGGGGCGGAGCGCGGACTGAATGCAATACATCCCTGAGAACAGCTGGTGCCGGTCTGGAAATAATGCAAGATTTCGTCACTAGGCGATTCGCAAGGGCTGCTGGGATACATGACGCCGCTATCCCAGGAGCCCTTGCGAATCGCCGAGTGACGTAATCACCTATAGGCAGCAGGACCCGGAAGTGCGGATGAATAAAGAAGAAAAGCTATATTTCTTTACAATACAAATAAAATAGTTTGCATTGGTAAAAGCATTTTAAAAGGGGATTCAGTGCATCTCATAATAAATGGGTGGAACTCCGCTTTAACATTGATGGCAAAGGGCACTTTTTTTTTTTTTTTAATACATACATTTAATTGTACTCACTTTTGTACTTTATTCAGTCACTCTCTGTCACTGTCACTCACACTGCTCACTGCTGGGATTCTTCTCCTCGTTGCTGGCCGGCCGTCTGGCTTGGAGTTGGAGAAGCTTCTGGAGCCTGGAGGGAGGAGGTGGGTGGAGCCAGCACTAAGCGCGCGTGGAGGAGGAAGGAGGCTCCACTGTGGATGCTGGGGCCTCGCTCTCCTCCTCCACTCCTCAGGACCGGTGACGTCACTGGTTGCTAGACACCAATCGGCGATGGCATAGCAACCAGTGCACTCACTGCGGACTGCGGCTGCTGTATAGGCCAGTGCCGTGGTGGCGGGACTACAAGAGAAGCTTTCAGTTCCGCTGCCCTGCTGGCCTGCTGGGGAGGAAGTTGGGAACTCGGCACTGTGTCTGTAACTGTGTGGTGGACTGTCTGGAGTAATATTTTTTTCGGGGGGGGGGGCAATTGACCCGATGCCCCCCCCCCCTGGATCCGACACTGTATCCAGCCATCTGCACTGAGCTGCACTCCATAACACCAGAAGGAAACCACCGGTGTTCTGTCAGAAAACCCTACCCCATCAGATTTCCCTACCTACGTCATTTCCGGTGCGGGTTCGTCATGCACCAGCTGTAGCCGCTTCACACGTCCTACTGCGCATGCGCGAATAGGTAGGGAATTTTGATAACAGCGTAAGGGGTGAGGCACAAGTCCTACTGCGCATGAGCGGGCGCATGCGCACCAACGGATCGGGCAGCGGCATCTCTTACAACAAACATACATCCGATTTGGCCCACACTGCGCTAAGCCGACAATGGGACAATCCTATTCCCTACCCACACGCGCACGCCCACTGTCTCATTGTCGGGTCGGCGCAGTGTGGGGCATGGAGATCGGATGGATGTTTGTTATAAGAGATCCCGCTGCCCGACCCGCCGGCTGATGCACACTAGGACTTTTGTCTGACCCCTTACGATACCCTTCCTATTCTGCTCATGCCCAATAGGATGTGTGACGCGGCTACAAGCTGCTGCATGACGAATCCACAGCTGATCTGAACCGGAAATGACGTAGGTAGGGAAATCTGATGGGGTAGGGAAATCTGATAGAACACCTGTAAAGCAGGCCAGGGGTGTGAGATGATGTCGATTTTGTATAAGCTGAAAATCATGATGGACATTTCCAAGACTTTGCCCTGATATGAGAGACTTTCCTGCCAATTTGTTAAGCCTCCATTTTCTATCATATACAGGGACACGTACATCGCATCATCTGTCATAATATATAAATGCATCTGGTTTTTCCTGTTGAGATAACCTCTACTTAGTGCCTGTGTAACACCATTAACTGATCTTGTGACAGTTCATATCTACAGGACATCAGAACTGTTCATTTTATCTGTCTTTTAGCCAGAGGGTAACAGGGACATGAAAAAATGATGTTAACTGTCCACTGTCCGTATAGAATATGTACATTTTGTTGTGTTACATTTTGTGTATTATCCTTCCACCCCTTTGGGATGTATTTTCTGTTTATATTCTAAGGCTTGAGAGCTAATGATCAGAGGAGAAATCCTCAGAACCCGAGGGCCAGTTCACACCACATGCAGTCCAGTGCTTTTTTCTGAAGCTAAAATGCATGGAAAGTGGGTTTTATGGTTTCCAATGGCAAAGTTCACACCAGTGCTTGCAGTTCCATTGCATTCCAGTTCCAGAAAAAAAAGTAGAACATGCTGCATTTTTCCTGCACTGGACTGTACTGGAACGCTGTAAAATGCATCAAAAATGCACTGGATTGTACCTAAATGCACCAAAAACGCACTGGAACACACATGTCCTTATTTAAGGTTAAAAATAAATAGGGGGACAAATGCACTGGACTGCATCAAAAACACATAAAAAATGCACTGGAACGCATCAAAATAGCGTCAAAAACACGTATGCGGAAAAGCACGGGAACGCATCCTGGCTGCTTTTCTTTGGTGTTAACTGGCCCTAACTCTATCTGTTCTCACACGTGTTAAAGTATAACTAAAGGCAACTTTTATTTTAGTTATGGATAGAGTGGAGAGGGATTTGAACGCTTGTCATTTTTTATATGCTGCCTGTGCCCCTGTTAAGGAGATTCAGCCCCTCTATATGTCCTTCTTGTTTGAAAGTAAAAGATCCCAAATCTTGGGTTGTCCCCAGAAAAGTAATAGAGGGCAAATCTTCCAATGGGGACTTTAGTTCTGATGACCTGGGGGGGGGGGGGGCAAATAATTATCTTCATTTGCAGGGATTTCCTGTTACTTCCTGTTTGGCTATGGGACAGGAAGTGAAGGGTAATCTCTGCAATGGGACACAAAAAAAAAAAAAAAAAAAAACAGACAGGGGTTATAACCCTCCCTTACTCTATCCAAAAGGAAAAAAAAAGTTTTGGCTATAGTTCTAATTTAAATACATTTTAACTTTGCAGAAGTCTTTGTTCCTGAAAGGGGAAGTGTTTATGCTGGACAGAGAGGAAGAAGTAGCAGAAGGAGCCAATCTGTTTATGTGCTGACAAACAGCATGCTGATAGGGGGAGAGAGAAGAGTCATACAAGGATAAGCTCATCACTGCACTGCTTCTACTTTCACTGTCCAGTCACCGGCTGGAGGAAGATCCAGGACAGTCTGGTCTCAGGGGAAATGAATTGACTGATGCTGGCTATCAGACTGAGGACATATTGTGATGGAAAATAAGTACTGTGGGGGAGAGCTGCGGATTAAAAGTGAATATTTCAGCAAGGCTGCTTTTCATTCTATTTTTATAGTTGGTCTACTCATTTTTTCTTGTTGTTTTTAGCTGGAATTCTGCTAAAAGTAAAAAAAATAGTCCAATTATCCAACATGCCCAAACATATACCACTGTGAAAATATGGTCTTTTATATTCAGTGTTTAAGTTTAAATAATTATTCTAGTTCAAGTTATGATTTCCTTTTTATATCTTAAAATGATCTTTTGCCAATAATCTTTAGCTACCTCTTTATAACCTTTTTCGATTAGATAATCAAACAGTTGTAGTTTAGTGGGAAGTCGCACCTATTGTCCGATTTTTTAATTATTCCATAATGTTGAATGGCTTTTGTGATTGGTGTGTTAAGCCTCATACACACGATCAGATTATCGGACAAATTTTATTTATTTTTTTGTTGCATGCTAGTCTCATGTGGAAAGTGAAGAGGCTACTTTCATACGAAAATTCCCGTATGACAGAATTCAACTTCAGAAGTGTTGTCATGTGTTGAATTAGTTTATATGTATTCTTTCGTTTCTGAGCATGCCTAGTCTTGCTCTTATGATTTTTTTCGGACAAAAATTGTACTAATTAAATGAAAATCGGACGTTGTATTCACGTACGATAAAAATTTTATAGCCTGCACATCCAGTTTTTGTCGTATCAAAATCCATAATTGGCTGTTGAAAGCACCATACTAACGATCCGAAAATCATCAGATTTTTCGTCGGACTAAATTTTACTTCGGATTTTCTTATTGTGTGTACGGGCCTTTAGTTGTTATTTACAGTCAGGTCCATAAATATTAGGACATCGACACAATTCTAATCTTTTTGGCTCAATACACCACCACAATGGATTTAAAATGAAACAAACAAGATGTGCTTTAACTGTAGACTTTCAGCTTTAATTTGAGGGTATTTACATTCAAATCAGGTGAATGGTGTAGGAATTACAACAGTTTGTATATGTGCCTCCCACTTTTTAAGGGACCAAAAGTAATGGGACAGATTAACAATCATAAATCAAACTTTCATTTCTTAATACTTGGCTGCAAATCCTTTGCAGTCAATTACAGCCTGAAGTCTGGAACGCATAGACATCACGAGACGCTGGGTTTCATCCCTGGTGATGCTCTGCCAGGCCTCTACTGCAACTGTCTTCAGTTCCTGCTTGTTCTTGGGGCATTTTCCCTTCAGTTTTGTCTTCAGCAAGTGAAATGCATGCTCATTCGGATTCAGGTCAGGTGATTTGCTTGGCCATTGCATAACATTCCACTTCTTTCCCTTAAAAAACTCTTTGGTTGCTTTCGCAGTATGCTTCGGGTCATTGTCCATCTGCACTGTGAAGCGCCTTCCAATGAGTTCTGAAGCATTTGGCTGATATGAGCAGATAATATTGCCTGAAACACTTCAGAATTCATCCTGCTGCTTTTGTCAGCAGTCACATCATCAATAAATACAAGAGAACCAGTTCCATTGGCAGCCATACATGTCCACGCCATGACACTACCACCACCATGCTTCACTGATGAGGTGGTATGCTTTAGATCATGAGCAGTTCCTTTCCTTCTCCATACTCTTCTCTTCCCATCACTCTGGTACAAGTTGATCTTGGTCTCATCTGTCCATAGGATGTTGTTCCAGAACTGTGAAGGCTTTTTTAGATGTTGTTTGGCAAACTCTAATCTGGCATTCCTGTTTTTGAGGCTCACCAATGGTTTACATCTTGTGGTGAACCCTCTGTATTCACTCTGGTGAAGTCTTCTCTTGATTGTTGACTTTGACACACATACACCTACCTCCTGGAGAGTGTTCTTGATCTGGCCAACTGTTGTGAAGGGTGTTTTCTTCACCAGGGAAAGAATTCTTCGGTCATCCAGCACAGTTGTGGGCTTCCGGGTCTTTTGGTGTTGCTGAGCTCACCGGTTCGTTCTTTCTTTTTAAGGATGTTCCAAACAGTTGATTTGGCCACACCTATTGTTTTTGCTATCTCTCTGATGGTTTTGTTTTGTTTTTTTCAGCCTAACGATGGCTTGCTTCACTGATGGTGACTGCTCTTCTGACCCAGGGGCGTACCAATAGGGGGGGCGGGGGGGGGGGGCGATCCGCCCCGGGTGCCACACATTAGGGGGGTGTCAGGGAAGACCAGGGTGACACCCGGGGCCGGCCACCAGACTGCTTCCGCCGCGGAGGAGGAGCAACTGTTTAAAGCAGAGGATGTGAGAGAGACTCACTGTCACTCCCGAGCCCTGAATACACAGCGGTCGGCGCCTCGCGGGAACTGCAGAAGTTACTATGCTGGTTGATGAGAAGGCGATTGGTTGCTAGGACCGCCTATCAACCAATCACCTGCTCATTAACCAGCATAGTAACTTCTGCCGTTTGCGCCGACCGCTGTGTATTCAGGGCTCGGGAGTGAAAGTGAGTCTCTCTCACATTCTCTGCTTTAAACAGTTCCTCCTCCTCCGCTCTCCTCCTAAAAAGGTGTGGGGGGGGGCGAATGTTGTATTGTAAAGGGGTACTGTGGAGGGGAGGGGGCTTTGTATTGTAAAGGGGTTATTTTGAGGGGGCGGGGGTTGTATTGTAAAGAAGTTCTTTGGAGGGGGGGGGGGCTTTGTATTGTAAAGGGGTTATTTTGAGGGGGGGGGTGGCTTTGTATTGTAAAGGGGTTCTTTGGAGGGGGGGCTTTGTATTTTAAAGGGGTTCTTTGCAGGGGGGGGGGCTTTGTATTGTAAAGGGGTTCTTTGTGGGGGTGGCTTTGTATTGTAAAAGGGTTCTTTGGAGGGGGGGCTTTGTATTGTAAAGGGGTTCTTTGTGGGGGGGCTTTGTATTGTAAAGGGGTTCTTTGTGGGGGTGGCTTTGTATTGTAAAAGGGTTCTTTGGAGGGGGGGCTTTGTATTGTAAAGGGGTTCTTTGTGGGGGGGCTTTGTATTGTAAAGGGGTTCTTTGGAGGGGGGGCTTTGTATTGTAAAGGGGTTCTTTGCAGGGGGGGGCTTTGTATTGTAAAGGGGTTCTTTGGGGGGGTAGGCTTTGTATTGTAAAGGGGTTCTTTGGAGGGGGGGTGGCTTTGTATTGTAAAGGGGTTCTTTGGAGGGGGGGCTTTGTATTGTAAAGGGGTTATTTTGAGGGGGGGCTTTGTATTGTAAAGGGGTTCTTTGGGGGTGGCTTTGTATTGTAAAGGGGTTCTTCTGGGGAGGGTGGCTTTGTATTGTAAAGGGGTTCTTTGGGGGGGGGCTTTGTATTGTAAAGGGGTTCTTTGGGGGGGCTTTGTATTGTAAAGGGGTTGTTTTTTTTGGGGGGGTGGCTTTGTATTGTATAGGGGTTCTATGGGGGGGCTTTGTATTGTATAGGGGTTCTATGGGATGATTTATTGTAGAGGGGTTCTATTGGTGGGGGCTTTGTATTGTAAAGGGGTTATATTGGGGGGCTGTGTAATGTAAAGGGTTGTATGGAGGATGGGGCTGTGTAATGTAATGGGTTCTATTGGGGGGCTGTGTAATGTAAAGGGTTCCATGGGGGGGGGGTGGGAGCTGTGTAATGTAAAGGGTCCCATGGGGGGATGGGGGCTGTGTAATGTAAAGGGTTCCAATGGGGGGCTGTGTAATGTAAAGGGGTCCAGGGGTAAGGGGGCTGTGTAATGTAAAGGGGTCCAGGGGAACGGGGGCTGTGTAATGTAAAGGGGTCCAGGGGAACGGGGGCTGTGTAATGTAAAGGGGTCCAGGGGAACGGGGGCTGTGTAATGTAAAAGGGGGTCTCCATACATTTTACACGTGACACGTCAATGGGCAGTTTGTCGCCTGGGGGGGGGGGGGGGTGCCAGATATAGGATCCGCCCCGGGTGCCAAATGCTCTAGGTACGCCCCTGTTTGGACCTCATATTGAGAGTTGATAGCAACAGATTCCAAATGCAAATAGCACACTTGAAATGAACTCTGGACCTTTTATCTGCTCCTTGTAAATGGGATAATGAGGGAATAACACACACCTGGCCATGGAACAGCTGAGCAGCCAATTGTCCCATTACTATTGGTCCCTTAAAAAGTGGGAGGCACATATATAAACTGTTGTAATTCCTACACCGTTCACCTGATTGGGATGTAAATACCCTCAAATTAAAGCTGAAAGTCTGCAGTTAAAGCACATTTTGTTTCATTTCAAATCCATTGTGGTGGTGTATAGAGCCAAAGAGATTAGAATTGTGTCGATGTCCCAATATTTATGGACCTGACTGCAGTTGAATATCGAGCTAATGATGTACTTAAGCACCAGGTGAGCGAAGTCTTAATAAGATATTCCTCCCCAACCCCTTCCAGCTTTGAGAAAGCTTGTTGTGACGAGCAAAACACATCAGTTGCTGTTTATCACAATCATGATGATTTGATCCAGAACAGGCCATCATCATCAAACCTCCCATGTCTGAGGTTTACATGGCGCTGTTTGAAGGAGAGTGAAGGAGGGATGAACATACACCTCTGAGTCTGAGCACATGGTACAGCTTGAAGGAGAGTGCACCCGGGATGACTATACACTGGAGAAGTTTACATGTCTAGGATGTATTGTATGCAGGACGTGCAATGATCGGTTTCAACGGGAGTGGTGAGATTTTCAAACAGCCGAGTGCTGAATAACACAACATCCCTTTACCCGATCCCTGCTCAGCATAGTTTCCGTAATCGGACGAGCCTGGCTTGTCATTAGCCCCTATTGAACTATTCACAAGAACCCTTCCTTCTGCCATTTTCTTATTTGACTGCCATCACCCCATGCTAGTCCAATCCCTATTAGGAGTATGGCAATTTGATATTCAGTCACTTAGTATGGAACTGATATATGATTCTACTGCTGGGATAATTGTTACAATGTTATGTTTATTGACATGGGTGATTGGTTGGGAGCAATGATTGATGCAGCTGCCTGTCTGGTTTGACAACGTTGTCAGCTTTTAGTTTGGTGGAGGTGTTTGTATAATATTTTTCTAACCGGTATGTGTGACGGTACTCACCGTCACTGGGTGTGAAAGACAGATACTTAATGGACACTGAGAATATGGCTTGGATTGCTTCAAACGGGGTCTGTATTTACACTTATGCTAATGTGTATTGTACGTCAATGGCAGAGACAGGCTCTCCCTATTGTTTGTGTATTGAGATGTGATGTGGATTCTGTTAAGCCTGTCTGTCCCATTGTTAAATGTTAATGAACTCACATATTGTTTCTGTCCAGATGGCTAGATAATTAGTTCAGGGTAATTATTTTTCTGTATAAAATTTAATCTGCATATGATAATGTAATCAGGCAACCCCTGACCTGTGTGTGGTAATCTGATCAGGAGGGGGAGGTCCATGCTGTATAGAAATTCTGTGTGACTGTTCAATAAACAGAAGATTCCAGTACAAGCTAAGTTGTAGGCTAGCTTTGTTTGGGGGCGGCTGGAAAATCTGATATCTATGTTCACAAGTCACAACTGGGAGGAAGCCGTATACTGACGAAAGTCCACAGTGTGGGTTGCAGTTCAGTTACAGTATGTTTTTGGAAAAATCAATAAAGTATTTATATTTTTGTTATACCAGTATTCCCTCTGCGATGCAACTCTTAAAGAAAATCCTCTTTAATATGATATTGCATATTGTGATGGAAAATAAGTACCGTGGGGGAGGGCTATGAATTGAAAGTGAATATTGCAGCAAGGCTATGTTTCATTCTATTTTTTTAATTGGTCTACTCATTTTCTCTTGTTTTTAGCTGGCATTCTGCTATAAGCAAAACAATAGTCCAATTATCCAACATACCCAAACATATACCACTGTGAAATAATTAGAGGACTCTCCACACTTTCCTCCTTCTCTCCCTACACAAAACACCTACATTGACCCAAAATACCCACTGGCCAAAACCGGCGCACTGCCCCAAAAATTGTCCCATGATATCCCCAAGCAAGGTCCCAAGCAAGCCCTGTGGAATTTATGTGCACCTGTGGGCTTCCCTGATCATCTGTCCATGCATACATAAAGACGATTATTAGGGATAAGTCCCAAAATGTTCCAGTCTTTGCACATGCGTGGGAAATTACCTGCACGCATGCAGATGTGCAGTTGTCTCTCATTTCAGAGAGATGTGTAGGCCTCTATACACAGAGAAACATAGAAAACATTGAGATGAACAAAGCACTTTTGGGTTTAGCCAATCATTTTATTTGCTTATTAAGTGCTCATGGGTCATGTAACTGAGGTCATGGTAGGTGGTGCATTTTTTGCCTACACACATTGTGCTAAAGGGTATCCCTCTTTTTCATGCTAGAAGGTTGGGAGGTATGCCTTTGGCACATCTGTGCGCATGCTAAAATGGCGGGCCCTGAGGGGGGGGGGGGCGGGGGTAGATGTACAGAGCTGGACTGAAATTCCACTTTATCTTTAAGGGGGAGAAGAAAAAAAAATAGAAGTGGACTGTTTCTATTTCATTGTATTGTATAGCAGTATGTAGTTGAACACTGTATGTGGAATCCAAGATATAAACTAATTGCCACCTTTTGATTTAGGATGGATTTTTTTCCCCCTTGAAACATAATTGGCTATATATATGCTTTTGGGTTCTTTGCCTTCCAATGCATCTTACAAGACAATAATTTCCCAAACAGGCTGCAGGGAGCATCATAAATTGGCAAATAAGGCCTAATGACTTTATCTGGGACTCCCTAAAGGCTTAAGTGGGAGTCACTGGGATTTATTATACAAATAAATAAGGTAATTTCATAACTAAACCAAGTATACAGCAGTACATTACTACAATCTATCTTTAATACTAATTAAAGATATCCAAGTTTGAAATGATACAATTGTAGAGATTGCATATTCAAGATAATAATTTAGAAGGTTCAATAGTTTAGGAGGGATAATGGTGGTGTTGTATTTCAAATAAAATTATTTCTTTGAAAGTAAAAGACATGAACAATAAATTTGGATGTTGGACACGATGTCTGCTGCAATGGAAGGGTAGTGTTGATGCCATGGGCAGGTTTTATTACCATATCTTTGTGGACACATTCTTTCCTTTCCCCGGCAGAATGTGCACAGAGCCCCCTGCAACCAAAAGACTGACTACCTGACTGTAGAACACAATTGCCAAGTGCATAGCTATCAATTAAGAAGACTTAGATGACAGCCAGTTTTGAGCATCCTCTCCTAGGTCTCCCAGCAGTTGAAGCAAACCCTTTTAGTCTCTGGGAGATGATATGTACCTATTGGCTGCACTGGGGAGGATGTGATGTGGACCAGATAAAGTCAAATGTGGAGTTGGCAGGGAGTCAAGAAACTCCAGGCTAAGGCGTGTCTCTGCAAGGGGGAGCAGTGACAAGAATAGCAGGAACAGAGGGAGCACTTATCGGAGGGCCGAAATTCAATTTTCCCGATATATCGGTATCGACCCCGGAACATGCCCATATTACTGATATTGTCATGACGTCATTGCGTATGTTGCGCCACACGCCTCTGCGCACTGGGCCTAACCTTCTGCCTTCTTAGGCCACCTACCTCGCCTTGGACAGCCTCATCTGGAGACTGTAGTCTCTCGGGAGTGTATAACACAGACATACACCCACCCACAGCAGCCCGGTGCCAGCCAGCCACCCCCACCCTCAGGCCCTGTACCAGTCAGCCACAGGCACTGTATCAGCCAGCCAGCCACCCACAGGCCCTGTACCAGCCAGCCAGCCACAGGCACTATACCAGCCAGCCATCCACAGGCCCTGTACTAGCCAGTCACCCACAGCCCCTGTGCCAGCAAGCCACCCACCACAATGTGCCAGCCAGCCACCCACCACAGGGTGCAAGACAGCCAGCCACCCACCACAAGGTGCCAGCAAGCCAGCCACCCACAGGCCCTGTACCAGCCAGCCAGCCACAGGCACTATACCAGCCAGCCATCCACAGGCCCTGTACTAGCCAGCCACCCACAGCCCCTGTGCCAGCAAGCCACCCACCACAATGTGCCAGCCAGCCAGCCACCCACCACAGGGTGCAAGACAGCCAGCCACCCACCACAAGGTGCCAGCTAACCATCCGCCGCAGGGTGCCAGCAAGCCAGACACCCACCACAGGGTGCCAGCAAGCCAGCCACCCACCACAGAGTGCCAGACAGTCAGCCATCCACCACAGGGTGCCAGCAAGCCAGCCATCCACCACACGGTGCCAGCCAGCCAGCCAGCCACCCACCACCACAGGGTGTCAGCCACCCACCCACCACAGGGTGCCAGCCAGCCATCCATCACAGGGTGCCAGCAAGCCAGCCACCCACCACAGGGTGCCAGCAAGCCAGCCACCCACCACAGGGTGCCAGCAGGCCAGCCACCCACCACAGGGTGCCAGACAGCCGGCCACCCACCACCACAGGGTGTCAGCCAGCCAGCTACCCACCACAGGGTGTCAGCAAGCCAGCCAGCCACCCACCCACCACAGGGTGCCAGCAAGCCAGACATCCACCACAGGGTGCCAGTAAGCCAGCCACTCACCACAGGGTGCCAGACAGCCAGCCATCCACCACAGGGTGCCAGCCAGCCACCCACCACCACAGGGTGTCAGCCAGCCAGCCACCCACCACAGGGTGTCAGCAAGCCAGCCAGCCACCCACCCACCACAGGGTGCCAGCAAGCCAGCCACCCACCACAGGGTGCCAGCAAGCTAGCCACCCACCACAGGGTGCCAGCAAGCCAGCCACCCACCACAGGGTGCCAGACAGCCAGCCACCCACCACCACCACAGGGTGCCAGCAAGCCAGCCACCCACCACAGGGTGCCAGCAGGCCAACCACCCAGCACAGGGTGCCAGCAGGCCAGCCACCCATGACCACAGGGTGTCAGCCAGCCAGCCACCCACCACAGGGTGCCAGTCAGCCAGCCAGCCATCCACCATAGGGTGCCAGCAAGCCATCCACCCACCACAGGGTGCCAGCAAGCCAGCCACCCACCACCACAGGGTGTCAGCCAGCCAGCCACCAACCACAGGGGGCCAGCCAGCCACCCACCACAGGGTGCCAGCAAGCAAGCCGCCCACCACAGGGTGCCAGACAGCCAGCCACCCACCACCACCACAGGGTGCCAGCAAGCCAGCCACCCACCACAGGGTGCCAGACAGCCAGACACCCACCAGAGGGTGCCAGACAGCCAGCCACCCACCACCACAGGGTGCCAGCCACCCGCCACAGGGTGCCAGTCAGCCATCTGGAAGAGCAGGATGCTGCAAAAAGAGAAGAATGTCCAAAAAGACAATGGACAGAAGAGAAACTTCATCGTGGTCGAATAGATGCCATGTTCAGTGTTTTATTGGGGCCTCATGCAGAGGATTCAAATGCAAAATTTGTCAACTTTTAAGCCTGCAGAGCAGAGGCGTACCTAGAACCTTCAGAAACCATGATGGGCCCCCCCTATGGATCAGTGGCAGCGGTGGTGGTGGTGATGGGGGGAGAGGATGGGATCAGTGGCAGTGGTGGGAATAGGGATGACATCAGTGAAAATGGTGGGAATAGGGATGACATAGAGGGCAGTGGTGGAGATGGGGATCACATGGGGGGCAGTGGTGGGGAGAGGAATGACATCAGGGGCAGTGATGGAGATAGGAATTACATCAGGGGCAGTGGTGGGGAATACGGATGACATCAGGGGCAGTGGTGATGATAGGGATGACATCGGGGCAGTGGTGGGTATAGGGATGACATCGGGGCAGTGGGGAGGATGGGGATGACATTGGGAGCAGTGGTGGGAATAGGGATGACATCAGTGGCAGTGGTGGGGATAGGGATGACATCAGTGCCAGTGGTGGGGATAAGGATGACATCAGGGGCAGTGGTGGGGATAAGTATGACATCAGGGGCAGTGGTGGGGATAGGGATGACATCAGGGGCAGTGGTGGAGCTGGGGATGACATCAGGAGCAGTGGTGGGGATAGGGATGACATCGGGGGCAGTGGTGGGGATAGGGATGACATCGGGGGCAGTGGTGAAGATAAGGCTGACATCAGGAGCAGTGGTGGGAATAAGGATGACATCAGGGGCAGTGGTGGGGATAAGGATGACATTGGGGGCAGTGGTGGGGATAGGGATGACATTGGGGGCAGTGGTGAAGATAAGGCTGACATCAGGAGCAGTGGTGGGAATAAGGATGATATTAGGGGCAGTGGTGGGGATAAGGATGACATCGGGGGCAGTGGTGGGGATAGGGATGACATCGGGGGCAGTGGTGGAGATAAGGCTAACATCAGGGGCAGTGGTAGGAATAAGGATGACATCAGGGGCAGTGGTGGGGATAAGGATGACATCAGTGGAGGGGATAGGGCTGACATCAGTGGAGGGAATAGGGATGACATCAGTGGAGGGGATAGGTCTGACATCAGTGGCAGGGTCAGCATGACATCAGTGGTGGGGATAGGGATGACATCAGTAGCAGGGATAGGGTGACATCTGGGGCAGTGGTGGGGATAGGAATTACAATTGGGGCAGTGGTGGGGATAGGGATGACATCAGTGGCAGTGGTGGGATAGGGATGACAACAGTCCACTACCACTAATGTGATCCCTATCCCCACCACCACCACCACTGATGTCATCCCTGTCCCCACCACCACTACTGCCTGATGGGGGGGATGAGAAAGTCAGAAGCAGCAGTGGTGGTGGGGGGATGGGATCAGTGACACTGGCACTCACCTGCTCTCAGTGTCAGTCGATTCCTTCTCCTTGCTCAGTGTGTCTCTGTCTGCATGCCTCCAGTGATGCTTCTGCTGACATTGGGTCTCCAGGCAAAGTGGAGAGCTCCTCCCCCTTTACCCTACTGGCTGTCAGCTGGTCTTTCTTGTGCAGTTTACCCCTTCTTAAATAGCATCTGACTGAACTCTGCAGCAATCGGAGAAGGGAATAGGTGGGCAGTGACAGTGAGTGCTCAGTGTACTATCTCCCGGCCCAATGCCTCTAACTAGAAGCGGTGGGCGGGCGGGTGGGCGGCCCTTCCCGGTGGGCACCCCCCACAGTGGCGGGACATACGGATTCTCCCACCCCCCAACAGTGGTGAAACTCCAGGGCCCGGTCGCAAGTGCGACCGCTGTGACCCTGGTGCAATTAAATATGGTGTAGGCTACTGGACCTCCTGCTAATCTAAGGTACAGTACAGTAATGTGCAAAACACCATTACATAGTGTGAAGGGGATCTTATTCGTTTGATCTGCATTGCCGGCCATGTGAAATATGGATTATGAGGTCATACACTCTATGAATTTCAGCCAATTCCTAAGAAATTGGAAATTTGTTTGGTGGGTGGCTTTGTAGGCCCCTTCCTGCCCTACATCCTTCAATTAAAAAAATCTAAGGAGTCAGGGGAAAAACTGTCAGCTGAAGAGTGGCTGCATCCAATTAGATGTTGCCGCTGTTTGAATATTTTGGCAGTGGGTTTGGCTGACTGTCAAAATACGAAGGCTACAGTGGGAGATTTATACAGCCGTGCTATGGGTATAGTGTGGAAGGCAACATTTGTTTGATTTTTTTTTTTTGTCCAGCTAAACAAAATTGATACGTGTGTTGCCAGCCTATGATATGTTTTTAGGAAACTTCCAGAGTTATAAATCTGAGCTGCTTTTATATTTCTGAGATCTAAGTGAAATTGATTGTAAGCCTTCATTATTTATTATTTTTTTTAAATGTAACACCCATCCTAGTTAGGTAGGTGCTAGGTAAATGCATCCATTGCTCCTTCTGCGTATCAGGGGAGCCTGATCTATTAGGTTGCCAGGTGTACTTTACTGGGTCTGAGGGAGTGTCCCCACTGCATACAATAAGGGAGCTTGTTGGACAGTGGAGGAAACCCAGCCAGTGACACATTAGGTTTTATGGCAGTCCCAGTGGGAAGGCACCACCGCAGTGCAAACTGGGATTGACCATAAATACTGAGGGGGACATGTGACAGGGCGTCTTTGGCAGGAAGCGGACTCCCAGGAGAAGGCTGATGGCTGTCTCTCCTCCTGCTGTGTGTAAGGAAGGTGGTCTTAGGCAGTCAGCCTAGTGAACCAGGTGTGGAGCTGAGCTGCAGAGGATTCAGAGTAGCTGACAGTGGAGCTGCTGGCAGAGTCTCTCTGGAAAAACAGTGTCCGTGAGTACCAGGAGATTTGCTTAAGGGTCTGCCCAGGAAAGGGGACCACTCCAGTTAAGTCAGGGGATCAAGGAGCTAGCTCCCACAGGGAGTGTTACAGCAAAGGGGGTGCCGTGTAGAGAACCCTGAAGAACAGGAACAAAGGGGGTGCCAGGAAGGGCCTTGAAGATTGTTCTGCAGTACAGTACAGCTTATCTAAACAGTTCACTAATTACTTCTTCGCTTCTAGTGACAAGGTGAAGCAGCGGCCTAGCCGCACTCAGCAATAGTTATTTGTCCTAGCAGATTTTGCATAGTTCATACCAGTTGGAGTATCCCACTTATTCCCTTCTCCTATCCAAGTTCTCAAATAAAATCACAAAAACCAAAGCTCCTAGGCTGTTTCCTGACTGAGCCATCGCACTTTGAAAAATGCTGAACTGTCATATTGTTGCTAAGGGTAACTCAGGGGAACCTGAAACCAGCAGCTCCCAAGGGAATAGTGCTACGTAAATGATAAACATGTTATATTTACCTTCTCTGTGCAATGGTTTTGGATAGAGCAGCCCCGGTCCTCCTTTTCTGGGGTCTCCCACCAGAGCTCTTGGCTCTTCCTCTTCTCCATGTGCCACCATAGGAAGATTCTTCCAATGGTGGCACACATGGGGGCTCGATCCCGAGCCGCGCTGTCTGTGTCTTTAGACACACACAACACAGCTTGATCCTGCCCCCCATTCCATCATCACAGGATTTAATTGACAGCAGCAGGAGCCAGTGGCACAGAATGTTATTACCCCAATGCAGAGAATGCAATAAGGAAAAGAAAACTTTGAGCCTTTAGAGCCTCTTTAAAGCATATTGGAGTGTAATTTTGATGTTTTTGTTGGTAATAGAATCACAATGCAATATATGGAAAAACACAGATATAAAATGGTAAGGAAACTTTCAATCAGCATTTTCTGAACATTTCCTTCTCCTCCTATGCTGATCTAACATACCCTCACTGGTATTCTGCTGTAATGTTCTGTAGCTTGCTGCCTGTATGTGTGCAGTAGACTGCCAAATACTTCTATGAGGGAGGGTGAGGGATCTATCTTACAACTCTTATAGGTGTCTTTGGGGGGTCGACAAGCAGCCAGACCTGGCCCTGCATTCAGTGACAGTGCTGATGATCTCCTCTAAACTGCAGCCAACACCAGCAATCAGCTCCTGGCACAGGAAGCGCCCTGTCACTATTAACTTATTTGAGGCTCCCTTTAGTAGACCATGTGACATGTAGGAGCTGCAAATAAATTATTACTGATGCAAGACATACTGTACTGGTAGGCGATTGCCGGTATCTGTGGAGATTATTGCAGATTAGAGGACATCAACAGCACTGTCACTAACAGCCTGGTCTGCTCTAGCAGTAGTGTGACATATTTTAACATTATGTTGCTTCCACATATGCACCAGGTATTGGCGCTATTTTCATCAACGCACATGTACAGCAGAATCCACTTTTAAATGTAGCCCAGTGCCATCAACAACAGCCATACCCATCAGGAAACACATTCGGAGCAGTCCCTGTAGCAGGTGACTTTGTGTTACAATGGGACGTGGCCCTCTCATTTCTAGCTTTATCATCTCAAACAACCTCCCTTGCCTATGACTTCTGCAGCAGCTCACATAGGCAACATAGTTACATAGTAGGTGAGGTTGAATAAAGACAATAGTCCATCCAGTTCAACCTGTGTAGGTGTGTGTGGCCGTAATCATCTTGCATACCCCTGAATGTTCTGATCCTTGAGATGTATGTCTAAGAGTCTTTTGAAAGCCACCATACTTCCCGCAGAAACCACCTCTTGTGGTAGAGAATTCCACAATCTTGTAGCCCTAACAGTAAAGAACCCCCCTCGTTGCCTGAGGTTAAAACGCTTCTCCTCCAGAAGCATTGTATGCCCTCTAGTCCTCATGCAATCTTTCCGACTGAATAGCTTTTTTCTATGCTGAGATCACCATTGAGATATTTATAAATTGCTATCATGTCCCCTCTCAGGTGTCTCTTCTCCAGGGAGAATAAATCAAGCGATTGCAGACCCTCTTCATATTGATCATCTAGTCAAGAGTTACTCAAGTCAACTGGTTCCATGCTACATACACCTTAAGTGCAAGAAATTACCCTTATTCCAAGGCCTATGGCACTGGATTTCTAATAGTGACGTTTGGCAAATTAAACTACAGTATATGTAGTGCTTTGTAGGAGTGATAGGAAGGAAATAAGTTTGAAAATAACATTCTTCTGTACTTCTTCATAGCCACCGGCAATGCAGAAGGGGAAGTAGTGGGAGAATAGGCATAACTGCTGAAGGAGTTGGGAGGAAAGGGCTGTTTTGATTTAACCAGGGTTGTTAACTAGTTAGGTTAGAAATGTCAGCATACACTAGCCTGCAGCCTTCTTTAACGGGTACAGGCCAGCAGGCAACATAATTCTCAGCGGGGGATCGGCGGATCGATCCCCCGCTGAGAAAAACGGACTCCGTCCAACGGATGGAGTGTGTGAAAGGAGCCTAAATTGACAGGACTAATTGGTGTACCACATGAGCACCTACTGTAGCCAGTCTGTGGGAGGCAGAATTGTTGTTGGTTGGTAGGGGATCAAATACTGATTTTACTCACTGAACTGCAACTCAATTTATAACATTTGTATCATGTGTTTTTTTCTGGATTTTTGGTTGATATTCTGTCTCTATCATTTAAAATACACCTATGATAAGAATTAAAGACACTTCATTTCTTTGTAAGTGGGAAAATTTACATAATTTGAAGGGGATCAAAAAACAAGGCCTCTAACACCCTTCTCTGGGAGTCCAGTCGCATCCAACTCCTTTATAGGTCCCTCATTCCTTCTCCAGTCCAATTCACAATTTCATCTACTAGCACCACTGAAAAAAAGAAACCCACACATTTGTATGTTTAGAAATTTTCACTAAAGGCCCCTTATGCATAAAAACTACATAACATCTGTAGCTTCAAATCAGGCATTCACTTTAACCAAGATAAAGTTCAGTGTAATTTGTCTCCATTATCGCTGGAAATCCTTAGGACAAATGGAACTCCATCCTGACAGGGGTGTAACTACAGGGGTTGCAATTGCAACCGGGCCCCATGCTTCATGGGGCCTGTGTGGCTCCCCTGTACACCTGGATAGGAGGGGCGGCGGGGGCAGCATGTAGAGAAATCACTGTCCTCCTTTTTCCTCCTGTAGCTGCAGGAGGAAAATGGAGGAGGTTGGTTCCTCTGTATGCTGCCCCTGCCGCTCCTCCTATTCAGTTCCCTTGTGTTTTGCTGTCTCTGGGCCCCTGTGTGCTCCCCTGGACCCCCCCCCCCCCCCCAACTGTGCTCCCTTCCCTCTCCTGACGGCTGCAGGGGATGTGTCACAATAGAGAACCAGGAAGGGGTCGTTAATATGTAATTTACCAGCTCCTTCCTTTTCTGAATGGACAGAGTCATAGTCAGTCACATTGTAAAAAAATAAAATAAAATGATAAAAAAATAATACAATTAAAATACCAAAAAATAAAAACTACTGACACCAGTGGGTGAACTTCCAGGATTGCAAAGGTCACACTTGCAACCGGGCCCTGGCATTCCACCACCGTGGAAGGCCCCAAGATAGCAGGAAGGGGGCCCACTGCAGAACTTGTGAAAGGGTCCCGCTGCGGGAATGTAATAAAGGGCCCCAGGATCAGTGGGAAGAGCCCCAGGCTTGAAGGGAAGGGCCCTGGCCAGGGGTCCGGGGGGCCCTTCATGGTTTCTTGCACCGGGGCCCTGAAGGTTCTAGTTACACCTCTGCATCCTAAGCTCACATATGTCATCTCTTCACCATCAGCAAAGTGATGTTAGTGACTGTCTTCTTAAAATTACCTTCACCTAAGCAACACATGACCTTTTTGGTGATTGGGGACAACTTTCCACTAATCAGAGAACCAAGCCTTTGTTACCATGTGGAAGAAATTGTCCATATGCAGTGCAATATGTGGGAGAAAGAAGCTGGGCAGGGCCCTTCTGAGAAACAAGGGGTATCATATCAAACTCTCCATAGCTCAGGACTGTACATGCATGCTAACTGAAAATAGTAACAAAACAGGTTAAAGTATAACTAAAAGCAATGTTTTTTTTTAAATTTTTTTTAGTATTTGATAGAGTGGAGAGGGATTAGAACACATGTCAGTTTTTATTGCTGACTGTGTCCACGTTAGGGAGATTCATTCTCTCTATATAAGTTCTAACGAGCAGGGCCCTCTGATTCCCCCAATATTGAATTGTATTGTAACCGTACTCTCTGCCCTCATGCTTTAAGGGAATTCCCTTAATTTGCAGAGATTTTCTGTCACTCACTGTTTGGCTATGGGACAGGAAGTGAAGGAAAATCTCCACAATGGGACATAGATGGGGTTATAACCCTCCCTTGCTTTATCCAAAATGAAAAAAAAAAAAATCTGGTATGTGCCACATTTAGACCCCGTTCACACTGGGGCGACCTGTGAGGCGACCTGGTCGCCTGAAAGTTCACCGTAGGTCGCCTCCCATAGAGAAGCTGTGGACCCGTTCTAATAGGAGCGACACAAGTCGCTCCGACTTAGAAAAAGGGTCCGGAGCTTCTTTGGGGCGACCTGGAGCGACCTGCATTGACTTCAATGATATGAAGTCCGTGCCGGCCGCTCCGAGGTCGCGGTGCGAGCTGCGCACCGCGACTTGTGAGGTCGCCCCGGCAAGTAGCGTCGCCCCAGTGTGAACGGGGTCTTATAGGAACTTTCAACTGGTTACTTTCAGCTACAGCAAATCAGTTGGAATCTTTATGCAGTAGCAATACTGGAGATTGATAACATTAATAACAGCATCTTCTTCATCTTCAGTAAAGCAGGCCATATTCTCATTTTTGGAAAATTTGTTCAACCTTCTAATCGCTTGTGGGATCAAAATACACAGCTATGTTTGACTATAGAGATGGTAAAAATCAAAGAAAAAAGAATGGAATTTTTTCCTAATAGTAAAAAGGAAGCACAATTTTGAGTTACTTTCAAATGGCATTATCGAATGGACTGACAAGTTTTTTGTATGAATGTTTGTACGTAAATCTGATGTATGTCCACCTTTACGTTTAAAGCAATTGTAGGTTGCGGCACTTCTGATAATATTTTCAGCATGCTAGTGCCTTACTTTCAGTAACTCTTCCTCTATAGTAAGTCTTCTTCTTTTTCATTGCTGGTAAATAATGGATGCCAAGCAGAACCAGAGTGTGGTTGTAAATGGGGTTTATTTAGAACAGAGAGCAGTAACTAATGGTGCAACGCAAGGCTGCTGTTCTATTTAATCTATATGTAAGTGATAAAACTAAAGATTTGTGGGGCAAGGTATATCTTTTTGCTGATGGTTGATATCCCTGGAGGTGTCGGTAACATGGAACATGATTTGGCATTTCTGAAAGATTGGTCAAAGCAGTAGAGACTGCAGTTCAATGTTTCTAAATGTAAAATAATGCACCTAGGGAAAAATAATCCCTTGAGAGAATACAACATTTAAATACATTGCTCAAAAAAATTAAAGGAACATGTATTAATCAGGGTACAGCATCAAGTCAATTAAACTCCTGGGATATTGATCGGGTCAGTTAAGTACTGTTGGTAATCAGTTTCAGCTGCTTTGGTGTTAATGAAATTAACAGCAGGTGCACTAGATGGGCAACAATGAGAACACCTCTAAAACAGGAATGTTTTTTTCCTGACTGTTTTTCACTAGTTTTGCATTTGGCTTTTGGCTAGGGTCAGTGTCAATACTGACAGCATAAGGCGATACCTGGACCTTATAGAGGTTGCACAGGCAGTTCAGCTCCTCCAGGATGGCACATCAATATGTGCCATTGCTAGAAGGTTTGCTGTGTCTCCCACCACAGTCTCAAGAGCATGGAGGAGATTTCAGGAGACAGGCAGTTACTCTAGGAGAG
The DNA here is from genome assembly GCF_965119305.1 of Pelophylax lessonae. Classification (NCBI taxonomy): domain Eukaryota; kingdom Metazoa; phylum Chordata; class Amphibia; order Anura; family Ranidae; genus Pelophylax; species Pelophylax lessonae. Next base: position 61,639,624 of record NC_138771.1, on the reverse strand, counting down.
CTGGACAGGGCCATAGAAGGTCCTTAACCCATCAGCAGGACCGGTATCTGTTCCTTTGTGCAAGGAGGAACAGGATGAGCACTGCCAGAGCCCTGCAAATGACCTCCAGCAGGCTACTGGTGTGAATGTCTCTGACCAAACAATCAAAAACAGACTTCATGAGGGTGGCCTGCGGGCCCAACGTCCTCTAGTGGTCTCTGTGCTCACTGCTTAGCACCGTGGAGCTTGTTTGGCATTTGCCATTGAACACCAGAATTGGCAGGTCCACCACTGGTGCCTTGTGCTTTTCATATACGAGAGCAGGCTCACCCTGAGCACATGAAAGACATGAAAGGGTCCGGAGAAGCCGCGGAGAACGTTATGCTGCCTGTAACATCGTTCAGCATGACTGATTTGGTGGTGGGTCAGTGATGGTCTGGGAGGCATATCCATGGAGGGACGCACAGACCTATACAGGCTAGACAATGGCACCCTGACTGCCATTAGGTAACGGGATGAAATCCTAGGACCCATTGTCAAACCCTGCGCTGGTGCAGTGGGTCCTCCGTTCCTTCTGGTGCATGACAATTCCCAGCCTTATGTGGCGATAGTATGCAGCCAGTTCCTGAAGAATTAAGAACTTGATACCATTAAAGGGCCCCCACGCTTGCCTGACCTAAATCCAATAGAACACCTCTAGGACATTATGTTTTGGTCCATCTGATGCCGCCAGGTTGCATCTCAGTCTGTTTAGGAGCTCAGTGATGCCCTGGTCCAGATCTGGGAGGAAAAACACAAGAACACCATTTATCTTCTCATTAGGAGCATGCCCCAAAGTTGTCAGACATGCATACAAGCACGTGGGGGCCATAAAAACTACCATTTTCAGTTGCTGCAATGAAATTTCAGCAAAATGGACTAGCCTGCTGCATAATTTTTTCACTTTGATTTTCGGGGTGCCTGTGAATTCAGCCCTCTGTAGGTTGATCATTTTTGTTTCCATCAAAAGATGTGGCATCCTTTCACTCCGAGTCCTAACACATTACATAGTCCATATTAGTATAGATATCCAGCATGAGATTTTTCCACATTGAGATCTAATGTGTTTTTAAAGTTCTCCTTTAATTTTTTTGAGCAGTGTACTTTAAGGGGGTGAATAAGGTTCAGGAGGGCAGTTTTTTCAACATGAAACCAAAATCAAGAACACGGGGACATGACCTCAAACTAACTGGAGGAAAGTTCAAAACAGATCTTAGAAAGTATCATTTTACTGAAAGGGTAGTTGATGTTTGGAATAAATTTCCAGAAAAGGTAGTGAGCCAGTCAACAGTAAATGGCTTCAAACATGCTTGGGACAAACATACAGTAGATCTATACTTATGCAAACAAAAAGAAAATACAAAACGTGTATAACAAAAATAAAAAAATGGGCAGACTTAAGGACCACTCTGCCTTTTTTTCTACTGTCACTTTTCTGTTTCTAAGCAATGTGCTCATTGAGTCCTTGATGAAAGAGGGGTGCAGGCTGCCTGACATCCAAAGAATATATGTGTGTGTGAAACGCGTCTACCTTGTCACTTTTTTGCCACATTGGGATGTCCAATAAACCTGGATTTTGAACACATCTGAGTGCAGCCATTTCTTTTCATTATTGACTGTTCACGGAGGTGAGCCGGGGCGAGCACCGCTGTTGGTCATCAAGCTTCCCATTACCTTGAGCAGTGTATTTATTTTCTTTGCATGACATCCAAAGAAGGCAAAGAAGAATGTTTACAGAGATGCCACCATTGACAAGAGCAGTGTCTTATCGTTGGTAATTTTATTTTAATGGTGTCATCTCAGTAAACATTCTGTAGCCTTCTGTGGATGTTGAACAACCTGCATCCCTCCTTCATCAAGAACTCAATGACAGCATGTTGCTTCTGCTTGGAGTCCATTATTTACCTGCAATGGAAAAGAAGAAGAACAGTTACTACTAATTTTGAACGACCTATGTAAGTTAATAAAAAAGTTATAGCAATAATCACAAACCAGGCGCTCCTGGGATGACTGTAGGGTGGAGGGATAGAAGTAAGCCAGTGAGGCTCTCCAGCATTTGTTCTGCTGTTAGCCAACTAATGGCTCACTAAAGAGATTTGCACCCAGGGCAGCCATAGGAAAAAATCCAGTCCAGAAGTCAAAGCAATAATCACAAATCTGGTGCTCCTGGGGTGCCTTTAGGGTGGAGGGATAGAAATCAGCCTGTGAGGCTCCCCAGCGGTTTTTCTGCTGCTAGCCAATGAGCATAGGAAAGGTGCTGATACGGACAAAAGTACACGAGGAAGGCAGCGCATGAACCACACCGGGATGCAATGGATAAGGAAGTCAGGTGAACATCCAGTATAGAAAGGGTTAACAGTTTATTGGTATTGATAACCAACTGTCATGGCAACCATATAGCTTGTGTTCCACCCTGGTTCCTGGCATTTCCCCGCAAGTGGTGCCTGTCCGGCTGATGTCACCGCTCCGGAACTACAGCAGAGTCCTTTCATCCTCGCGCCGGCTGGTTTCCAGCTTTGTGCACACACTGCTCAACGGTCCTGGGAGACCGACCTCCCCGCACTCCTGTTGCTTGCTGCCAGGTGCCCTTGTTCACTCCAGCCCAGGGGGATGTAAGCATTTTATGTACTTTGTTTTTCGGTTATCAATACCAACTTTTTTATTGACAAAAGTACATGAGGAAGGCAGCGCATGAACCACACCGGGATGCAATGGATAAGGAAGTCAGGTGAACATCCAGTATAGGAAGGGTTAACAGTTTATTGGTATTGATAACCGAAAAACAAAGTACATAAAATGCTTACATCCCCTGAGCTGGAGTGGACAAGGGCATCTGGCAGCAAGCAACACGAGTGCGAGGAGTCGGTCTCCCAGGATCGCTGAGCAGTGTGTGCACAAAGCTGGAAACCAGCCGGCGCGAGGATGAAAGGACTCTGCTGTAGTTCCGTAGCGGTGACATCAGCCGGACAGGCGCCACTTGCGGGGAAATACCAGGAACCAGGGTGGAACACAAGCTATATGGTTGCCATGACAGTCGGTTATCAATACCAATAAACTGTTAACCCTTTCTATACTGGATGTTCACCTGACTTCCTTATCCATTGCATCCCGGTGTGGTTCATGCGCTGCCTTCCTCATGTACTTTTGTCAATAAAAAAGTTATGTCCACTTTTTCACTACTTTCAGTACAGCCCTCATAGTTTGTAAAAATATAGTCTGCTTTTTAGCATCATTTATATATTCCAACCAAACTAAATATTACCTTTTCTTTACTTTTTAGCATAAAGTATATGAATATAGTTGTGAAGTTATGCTCAAATATTAGTGGAAAAGAAGGTTGCCCTGATTATACCTGTGAGAGTGTTCTCTATCGTAGTATGCATGTGCTGCAGTTAATTGCCCCTCCAGGTGACCCGCTATCCGCAAGCATTAATATTTTGATTAGATCCTACTTGCAAGAAAAAAAGAGTTACTTTCTGTGTGTACTGAATATTTATCTTTTTAGTTGTAATTTCAAACTCCTATTAAAATACCGCATTTAATTAAATCTTACAGAAAACTAATTTTTTTCTTTTTCAGAAGACACATCTAATGATCGTTTCACAGGATATTACACATAACTGCTGAATAACATGAACTATGTTTCCTTCTTTAATTATAAGTTAACATAATGTTTAATCTATCGCATGTGAAGTTTATTACATCGCTTTTAACTTTTTTGAACATAAGAACGCGGAAGCTTTTAATACATATTTGATGAAGCTTCTTGTTATTTATGCACAGCTATGCTGCAAATCAGTGTGTGCACTCAGTGTGCGAGCAGCCTCCCTCGCACTTATCTCTGTGGAATGGAGAATTGGGGTGGTATTACTAAGCGGCGATAAGGGCTTTCTTTTGGGAGATGAAAGAAGCTGCAGCTGAAAGATAAGGCGCCACAAACCGCTCAGTGGGGCTGACTTCATACAGGCCTCATGACACAGCTGCTGCCTTTGAGATGGCGAGTGGAAAGTCACAGACCCTTGTCCTTTAAGTGACAATCTCAGAGGCAGTTGTGTACCTTGTTTTCCCTGCTGATGAAACCTCACAAGCCTGGAATTTAAAAGAAGAGAGGAGCTTATGTTTTGATCTGATCCACCAAAGCATCTTCTTTGGCTTGTTCCATTTAACTGTTATATAACCGGATTGCTCACCCTCCTGTTCCTTATAAGCATTTCCCCGTTTTCTTCAACCGGTAGACCTCAAGAATTGAAAATCAGATCAAAGATGAGAACTGCTGATATAGTATGTATTACAATTTATCGCGAAGCTTCGGGTAAATATTTTAAAAGTCGCCCATTAATCCATGTTTGCATTTAAAGAGGTTGTAAACCCTCTCTTGGAACTTGTACCTATAGGTAAGCCTTTAATAAGGCTTAAATATAGGTACTGTAAATATCTCCTAAACTTGCACCGTTTAGGAGATATTTACTTTTAATGCAGCCCATGACATCATCGGTGCATGCGATGTGAAGGAATGGCCACCCGTTCCGTTCCCTTAGTGCCCTGTGCCGTGAACGTGATGTAATCGCGCCTCTGGCCAATCACATAGTCGGAGGACGCGTCCTATCGCTGAGCGGACGGCACTGTGGGGGCTTCGTTCTAAGGTAAGTATTTTATAATGAGCTTATATGCGATGCATACTAGCTCATTATGCCTTTGCCTTACAGGTTTTTTTTTTCCATTTTTTTGGGGGAGGGTTTTTCTTCCTCTTTAATAAAAATCATTAAATAGATTTTACTTTTTTTTATACTTGGGAGCCATTCACACTATATTGCTTAAAACTATTGGGATGCCTGCCTTTATAAGCACATGAACCTTAATGGCATCCCAGTCTTAGTCTGTAGGGTTCAAAATTTAGTTGACCCACCCTTTGTAGCTATAACAGCTTCAACTCTTCTGGGAAGGCTGTCCACAAGGTTTAGGAGTGTATCTATGGGAAGCGCATTTGTATGGTCAGGAACTGATATTGGAGAGAAGACCTGGCTCACAGTCTGCGCTCTAATTCATCCCAAAGGTGTTGGGTTGAGGTCAGGATTCTCTGCAGGCCAGTCAAGTTCCTCCACCCCTAGCTCACTCATCCATGTCTTTATGGACCTTACTTATGTCCCTCGTGCTGATTTTTACTTTTTTTTTACGTATGTCCCTTGTGCTGATTTTTATGTTTTTATTTTTACCTTAAGAGTATGGACTTATAGGGCCATAATGGAATAAACAGGCACAGCTGAAGGTGAGCTACAGATCAAGATCCACATGTGCTATGGGAGAAATACACAATTTTCCAAGGTCATTAAGTTCTTTGTGGGATCTGGAATTTGGAGGCTCGGAGACACTTTTGGTGGGAAAGATCCTCCAACCCTGACTACAGGGACTTTGGTCCTGAAGAAGTTAAGCCCTCAGCAGGAGCGGCCTAAAAAAGGAACAGGTAACCGTCAGAAGGTGTCTGTGAGGTGTGAAGAAGGACACACTTATGTCAGTCAAACACATGGGCCAAATATCGGACGGTAGCAGCCGGTTCAACAGAAACCATCCAACATTAGGCCCATGTGTACAGCAGCCTGTCTAACAGAACCCGGTCTAACGACCGGCTTTTATTAAACGGCATGTTGGAAAACCAGCATCCGATCAGCGCTTGGAGGCAATGGCTGAGAGAGCTGATCAGTGTGTTCTGGCAGAAGGGCAGGTAGGACACAATAGCTCAGCGTGTGGGATTGCTGCACTAACATCATTAGTTAGTACAGTGACCTCTCTGCTGGGTTGAAAAAAAAAAACTCCCCTGTGAACCTAGCATTAGGAGACAGAGTGGTGGCTTGCTTGTGACTGAGGCAGTGGTGATGACCTTGCATTTGAACCCCGAAGGCAGGTAGGGATGTATTCCTGTAAAGGGACACGTTTTCCAGGTGGTGAGCCAACAGTTTGATTTTGTACCGGGAGCTTAGACTGTTTTTTTTTTTTTTTTTCCTGTTGGAAAATAAAAGACTGATTTGCTTTTATCAACGTGGCTGGCTAACAATTCCAGGTTCCCCAGTATATATTTATATAATATACCGTATTTTCCGGCATATAAGACGACTGGGCGTATAAGACGACCCCCCTAATTTTCAAGTTAAAACATAGGTTTTGGGCTATACTCGCCGTATAAGACTACCCCCCTTCCGAATCAAGGCAACACCATTGAAAAACATCAGATTTCTCATAGATCTCCAAGGTACCCCAAGTACTGTAATACATGTAATCTCTCATAATATCTCCAAGGTACCCTAAGTATTACCAGTAGATGTAATCTCAAGGCGCTGGCTGTGCGGGAATCCTGTACCGGTATACCGTATGTACCGTAGCTTCGGCTACATACAGTACACAGCGCTGAGCCAATCACAGTGAGCGATGTATTCTATTATTGAATGCAAATCCTGCTCGGATTGGCAGAGTCAGAGAGGCGGGCTGATGTTACTCCGCCAATCTGAGCAGGCTTTGCATTCAATAATAGAATACATCGCTCTCCCTGATTGGCTCAGCGCAGTACACTGTATGTAGCCGAAGCTACAGTTCATACGGTATACCGGTACAGGATTCCCAAACAGCTACAGATGACGCTGTGATTGACAGCGAAACGCGTCTAGCGATTGGCCGAGCGGATTGCCACGTGACTTCCGGCCGGTGGAGCACACACTGCGGGAGCAGCTGACCACCGTGCCGAGCTTTGTTTCATGCGTGTTTTTTAAATATGTTTGTGAGTATACCCCTGTTTGCCTCAATAAACTATTTATTTAAACGATCTTCACCATGATCAGTTTTCTTTATATGAGGAATCTTGGGAACAATTACCACTTTTAAGGATCTTATCGGCACCAATCCTCCCAACAGCACCAGAGAAGCTGTATACAGAGTATGATCAGTATTCCATGCCTGCTTGCAACCACATTGTGGTAAGTAGATAACCACGGGGGGTGACCCCCACACCAAGCACGGATCAAGCACTAAAGCACTTTGTCATTTTGGAGGACTGAAATATGGACACTATACATATATATTTGTGCTATGCACTATATAATTTGATATGCACCTTTTATGAACGTTTTATCTTTTTATGAACGTTTTCACTCTTTTATGTATATTTATGCTTAAAGCGGAGTTCCACCCTGGATTTTTTTTTTTTTAATACCCCCGGGACAGTCAGGGCTAGTGCATTCCACAATGGCTAGCCTCTGATCTGTCCCGGGTTGCACTTACCTGTTAGGACAAATACTTACCTTGCAAACGTCTTGTCCAGCGCTGCCATCTCAGATGTGGGCAGCTTGAAGCCAGCGAGATCCTCTTCGGCGTCTTCTTCCGCCTTCTTTGGTCCCACGATGCTCTGCGCCGGCCCCGACGTCACTTCCGGGTCGCGCGCGTCATCCCTCTACAGCTTCTGGGCATGCCCAGAAGCTGTTTAGAAGGGGATGACGGGCGCGACCCGGAACTGACGTCAGGGCCGGTGCAGGCGCAATGATTCCTGGGAGCGATGACGTTCAGCTCCCAGGAATCATTGCAGAGCCAGGAAGTGACGACGGGCCGCGGCCGAGGAAGGAGGAAGTAAGGTAAGTATTTTTTCTTCGCTACGAGGTAAGTAAAAAAAAAAAAAATATGCGATTATCCATTTCTTTTTCAGGTGACCCGGAGCGAGAAGATGGAGGTAAGTATAAAAATAGGGTGGAACTCCACTTTAAGCACATTTGCACAGTTATTTAAAAGCAGCGCTGCAACCACCGATTGACAGGATTCCCAAACAGCCAGCGTCTTGAGAGATTACATCTACCAGTAATAATTATACTTAGGTTACCTTGGAGATATTATACTCGGCGTATAAAATGACCCCCCATTTTTGGGGGATTTTTTTGAGGTTCAAAAGTAGTCTTATACGCCAGATAATACAGTATATCTAAATATACATGGAAGAACGTCAGCTTAAGGGGAATTGAATGACACGACCCAGGGTCCAGCACCTATTGCGAAGGTAATAAATGGGCATTTATAATTCACATTAATGTTATTTATAATGGTGTACTCTCCTCAGTACAAAACACTTATTACATTAGTAGCACAGAGAAATGTTCACCTGCAGCTCCTGAATTTGAAGAACACGATGTATTAACATCTATAATTGCTAATGGGGTCAGATCTTTAATCATCCATTAGTGTGCCAGGATCACAATAGTTTTTTTTTTTTCTTTTATTATTACAGCCTTTACTATACCTTCATTACAAAAACAATTATCTTGGAAAAAAAGAACAGATTTCTGTATTACAGCCCACACAGGTGTAGAAACTAACCTCCATCAAGAGAGTACAAGACACTCTGCAAATGCTCAGCATCGCTCTGTTAACTAACAGAAATACACGTTAGTACAGATCACATCGCAGATCTATAAAACATCAACTAGGCCAAGCTTGTTCATCGCTCATGCAAAACCGACGCGTGACTGAACCGCTAATAGATTCTTTTAAAAAAAAAAAAAAAAGGGAAAAACTCCACAATTATATTCAGCTTTACCATACTGTAATTAATTAAGTATTATTCTATGGCAGAATAGACCGATTCAGCAAAAAACTCTGCTCCCTTGATTGATTAAAATGAAATATTTAGAGGGGGGGGGGGGGTGACTAACTACCACATTCAATTTAAATCAGAAAACGGCTGTAACAATGGCAGCAGAGAGCACAGCAAGAGACCTCATTGCTGGAATAGCACACACTGGTGTGTTCATTAATAAACAGAATTATATCCAGCACTAGATTAACAAGGTTCAGTGTAATCATCTATTAAGGGACCCTGTGGTAATTTAAAGAGAATCTATAGTCTACTTTTAATATATTTTCTTTATTTATTATTATGTTCAGCAAAAATCTTTTAATCAGTTGAATAAGTATGACAGCATATGTACATTTCATATTTACCAATTATTATTATTATTTCAGGTACTTATATAGCGCTGTCAATTTACGCAGCGCTTTACATATACATTGTGCATTCCCATCAGTCCCCTGCCCTCAAGGAGCTTACAATCTAAGGTCCCTAACTCACATTCATACACAGTAGGGCCAATTTATTTTTAATATTTTTATCCAGGATCCAATTAACCTACCAGCATGTCTTTGGAGTGTGGGAGGAAACCAGAGAACCCGGAGGAAACCCACGCAGGCACAGGGAGAACATGCAAACTCCAGGCAGGTAGTGTCGTGGTTGGGATTCGAACCAGCGACCCTCTTGCTGCTAGGTGAAAGTGCTAACCACTACACCACTGTACAATTGCAGACAGCAGGTGATGCAGCCAAATTTCCGCTTTTTTTTTTTTTTTAACCAGCTTTTTTTAATACTAGGCTGTGAATAGCCTGAAAAACCTGTATAATTTTATTTCATGGATTTCAGGTGCATTTCCAGCTTATGTACAGTGTATGCTGGAAGCATTCACAGGGCTTTACTTTTTCCATATTTGATATTTTACAGCCTTATTCCAAAATGGATTAAATTCATTATTTTCCTCAAAATTCTACAAACAATACCCCATAATGACAACGTGAAAGAAGTTAGTTTGACATCTTTGCAAATTTATTAAAAATAAAAAACGAAAAAAATCACATTTATATACAAGCACATTTTTGTGTTTATTAAAAGTCAGCAGCTACAAAAAGTGTATCTGCTGACTTTTATTAACCATTTAAGCCCCGGAAGATTTTACCCCCTTCCTAACCAGGGCCTATTTTGCGATTCGGCACTGCGTGATTTTAACGGACAATTGCACGGTTGTGCGACGCTGTACCTAAATGAAATTGACGTCCTTTTTTTCCCCACAAACAGAGCTTTCTTTTGGTGGTATTTGATCACCTGTGCAATTTTTACTTTTTGCGCTATAAACAAAAAAAGAGTGTCAATTTTGCAAAAATAACAATATTTTTCACATTTTTTTATATGAAATTCTCAAAAAAAAAAAAGTAAAAATCAAAATTTTTTAACATTTTTGGCCAATTTGTTTTCTGCTACCTATGTTTGGTAAAAAAAATCGCAAAAAGCGTATTTTGATTGGTTTGCGCAAAAGTTATTGCGTTTACTAACTAAGGGAAAGATTTTTGTCATTTTTATTGTTTTTTTTTTTTTTAACAAGTAATGGCGGCGATCTGCGATTTTTTTTTGCGGGACTGTGACATTGCGGCGGACAGATCGGACCCTTGACTGACATTTTTGACACTTTTTGGGGTACCAGTGACATTACTACAGTAATCAGTACTATACATATGCACTGTTACTGTAAAAATTACACTGGCAGGGAAGGGGTTAACTTTATTTGAGAAGGAGGGGTTAAGTGTGTCCCTAGGGGCATGCTTCTAACTGTGATTGGATGTGGCTTTACATGTAACAATCTACGGTCCTACATAGCAGGACCGTATGATCTCTGCTGTTACACAGGGGAGAATGACAGGCGGCTTTGTTTACATTAGCCGCCTGCCTTTATCCCGGGGTAACGGACGATCGCGAGTGACCGGCGGACATCGGGTCCACCGCTCACACACGTGGGGGGGGGGGGTCCGTGAGCGAGCGGGAGCGCGCCTCCAGCGGCACGCGCTCGCTACCTAGAGCCTCACAGGCTAGTGATGTACCCCTACGTCACTTTGCCTGTGAGGGGCTGACTGCCGACGTAAATCGTTGTTAGGCAGTCGGCAAGTGGTTAAACACGCACTCACCTGTCCCACGATCAGCAATGTCTGTCTGTCTGAAAGCCTCGCTTCTCTCCCTCTCCTCTCCACGGCGCCAATATAGCAAGTGTGAGCACCCGGCTGTGACAGCTTGCCACTTCACAGCCGGGTGTGCACTGCGCTTGCACGAGCCACAAAGTGCCTCTCTATTGGTCAGGCAATCTTCTGGGACATGTCCCAGAAGATTGAAAAGAGGGAGGGGGAGAGGAGAACTTCCACTCAAGCCACCTAGGCGGCTCGAGCAGAAGTGGGAGCAGGTACCTGTTAAAACTAGGTACCCATCCCCCCCCCAGAAAAATGACATACCAAATGTGGCATATATGGGGGAGAGAAGTGCTTAAAGCGGAACTTCCCCATTTGGGTGGAGCTCCGCTTTAACCACTTGCCGACTGCCTAACGCCGATCTACGTCGGCAGTCAGCCCCTCACAGGCAAAGTGACGTAGGGCTACGTCACTAGCTTGTGAGGGTCTAGGGAGCGAGCGCGCGCTCCCGCGTGGTCACGGACCCCCCCGCGCGTGTGACCGGCGGACCCGATGTCCGCCGGTCACTCGGCGATCGGCGGGGGAGAGGGAGAATGTCAGGCAGCTTGTGTAAACAAGCCACCTGTCATTCTCCTTGCTGTTAGGATACTGATCACTCGGATCTAGTATGTAGATCCGTTGATCAGTGTCCATACAGCTCAAGCCCCAGCCAATCACAGTAGAAAGCACGCCCCTAGGGATACACACAGCCCCTCCCTCCCAAATAAAGTTAACCCCTTCACTACCAGTGTATTTTTACAGTAACAGTGCATATATATAGCACTGATTACTGTATAAATGTCACTGGTAACCCCAAAAGTGTCAAAAATGTCAGTCAAGGGTCCGATCTGTCCGCCCCAATGTCGCAGTACCGCAAAAAAAATCGCAGATCGCCGCCATTACACGTTAAAAAAAAAAACAACAAAAATGACAGAAATTTTTCCCTTTGTTAGTAAACGCGATAACTTTTGCGCAAACCAATCAAAATACGCTTTTTGCGATTTTTTTTACCAAACATAGGTAGCATAAAACAAATTGGCCGAAAAAGTAAAAAAATTTTGATTTTTAAATTTTTTTTTGGGGAATTTTATATAAAAAAATGTGAAAAATATTGCTATTTTTGCAAAATTGACGCTCTTTTTTTGTTTATAGCGCGTGATCAAAAAATCGCACAGGTGATCAAATACCACCAAAAGAAAGCTCTGTTTGTGGGAAAAAAAGGACGCCAAATTCGTTTAGGTACAGCGTCGCACGACCGCGCAATTGTCCGTTAAAGTCACGCAGTGCCGAATCGCAAAATACCCCCTGGTCGGAATGGGGGTAAAATCTTCCGGGGCTTAAGTGGTTAATTTATTTCAATTTTTCAATTCAAAAAGTGAAACTCATATTTTTTATACAGATGCGTTACACACCGAGTGATATATTTCAAGCATTTCTTTCTCTTAATTTTGATGATTATGGCTTACAGCTAGTGAAAACCCAAAAATTCAGTATTTCAGAAAATTAGAATATTACATAAGACCAATTAAAAAAAGTGTTTTTAATACAGAAATGTTGGCTTACTGAAAAGTATGTTCATGTACAGTATAGTATGCGATTAGCCTGTGGCACTGCTGAGGTGGTATGGAAGCCCAGGTTGCTTTGATAGGGGCTTTCAGCTCATCTGCATTGTTGGGTCTGGTGTCTCTCATCTTTCTCTTGACAATACCCCACAGATTCTCTATGGGGTTTTAGTCAGGTGGGTTTGCTGGCCAATCAAGCACAGTGATACCATGATCAATAAACCAGGTATTGGTACTTTTGGCAGTGTGGGCAGGTGCCATGTCCTGCTGGAAAATCAAATCAGTATCTCCATAAAGCTGATCAGCAGAGGGAAGCATGAAGTGCTCTAGAATTTCCTGTTAGAGGGCTGCGCTGACTTTGGACCTAATAAAACACAGTGGACCAACACCAGCAGATGACATGGCTCCCCAAATCATCACTGACTGTTGAAAAAATTTCATTTAATTTGGAAATCAAGCTCCCAGAGTCTAGATAAAAAGTGGAGAGGCACAGAATCCAAGTTGCATGAGGTCCAGTGTGAAGATTCCACAGTCAGTGATGATTTGGGGAGCCATGTCATCTGCTGGTGTTGGTCCACTGTGTTTTTATGAAGTCCAAAGTCAGCGCATCGGGGGGAGAAGGGCGTTAGTTAAGGAGGTGACCAAGACCCAATTTTCACTCTGACAGAGCTCCATCGTTTCTCTGTGGAGCGAGTAGAACCTTCCAGAAGAACAACCATCTCTGCAGCACTCGACTAATCAGGCCTGTATGGTAGAGTGGTCAGATGGAAGCCACTCCTCAGTAAAAGGTACAGTACATGACAGCCCACCAGGAGTTTGCCAAAGGGTACCTGAAGGACTCTCAGTCCATGTGAAACAAAATTCTCTGGTCTGATGAAAGAAAGATTGAACTGTCTGGCCTGAAGGGCAAGCGTCATGTCTGGAGGAAACCAGGCACTGCTCATCACCTGGCCAATACCATCCCTACAGTGAAGCATGGTGGTGGCAGCATCATGCTGTGGGGATGTTTTTCAGCGGAAGCAACTGGGAGTCTAGTCAGGATCGAGGGAAAGACAAATGCAGCAATGTACAAAGACATCCTTGATGAAAACCTGCAACAGAGCGCTCTGGACCTCAGGCTGGGGCAAAGGTTCATCTTCCAACAGGACAACAATCCTGAGCACACAGCAAAAATAACAAAGGAGTGGCTGTGGGACAACTCTGTGAATGTCCTTAAGTGGCCCAACCAGAGCCCAGACTTGAACCCGATTAAACATCTCTGGAGAGATCTGAAAATGGCTGTGCACCGACGCTCCCCATCCAACCTGATGGAGCTTGAGAGGTCCTGCAAAGAAGAATAGGAGAAACTGCCCAAAAATAGATGTGCCAAGCTTGTAGCATCATACTCAAAAATACTTGAGGCTGTATTTAGTGCCAAAGGTGCTTCAACAAAGTATTGAGAAAAGGCTGTGAATACTTATGTAGATGTGTTTTTTTGCCCATTTTTTGCTTTTACCACTTAAGGACCAGGCCTATTTCTGACACTTGTTTACAAGTTAAAATCATTATTTTTTGCTAGAAAATTACTTAGAACCCCCAAACATTTTATATATATATATATATATATATATATATTTTTTTTTTTTTAGACGAGAACCTAGAGAATAAAATGGAGGTCGTTGCAATACTTTGTCACACCGTATTTTTTTGGAAAAAATACACTTTTTTTAATTAAAAATAAGAAAACAGTAAAGTTAGCCCAATTCTTTCTATAATGAAAAGATAATATGAAAGATAATTGATACCCAACATGTCATGCTTTAAAATTGCGCACGCTCATGGAATGGCGACAAACTTTGGTACTTAAAAATCTCCATAGGCGACGCTTTAAAAATTCCTACAGGTTACCGGTTTAGAGTTACAGAGGGAGTCTAGTGATAAATGTATTGCTCTCACTCAAATGATCGTGGTGATACCTCACATGTGTGGTTTGAACAGCATTTACATATGTGGGTGCGACTTGCATATGAGTTCAATTCTGCGCGCGAGCTCAGAGAGACAGGGCTCTTTACATTTTTTTTTCCTATTTATTTTATTTTTTATTTTTTATTTATACACTGTCCCTTTGAAAAAAATGTTTTGATCACTTTTATTCCTATTACAAGGAATGTAAACAACCCTTGTAATAGAAATAAGGACAGGTCCTCTTTAATGTGAGATCTGGGGTTAAAACAACTTTAGATCTCACATTTACACTTAAAAGCAATAAAAAAAAAATTAAAAAAGTATTTTTTTCCCCCCAAAAAAAAAATTGCCCCTTTAAAGCCATTGGGCGAGAGTGACGTTTGACGTTGCTCCGGTCCTCCAAGGGCATAGAGTCGAGTGGAGCCCATCTTGCCCCCATTCGACTTCCTGCTCATCCGCACAGGGGATCGGACCATTTTCCCTGCTACCGACAGCTCCCGTAGGCAGGGAAAACAACCGGGAAGCAGCGGGAGGGGGGTGGGCATCTCTCCCGCCGCCCATAAAAGTGATTCTGTGGCAAATCCACTACTGGGACCACGTTTATTTTAAAGCTGACCACCTGCTGTGTGAAAAAATATTGGGTTTATGGCAGCTATCTGCTGCCAAAACCCCGGTATTTAACGTCAAAGTAGCGACGTAAATACAAGGTAGGCGGTCCGGAAGTGGTTAATACATTTGCAAAGATTTTAAACAAACTTCTTTCACAGTGTCATTATGGGATATTGTTTGTAAAATTTTGAGGAAAAGAATGAATTTAATCCATTTTGGAATAAGGTTGTAACACAACAAAATGTGGAAAAAGTGAAGCGCTGTGAATACTTTCCAGATGCACTGTAGCTGAATGAGCCAGAGGAAAGATACCACATCCTCTCTGATAGCTCATACCACACATATGGAATTTCACTGAGCCAAGTTCATACGGAGCAAAACAGTGGATAGCACTTTCGTCAGGCAAAACTAGGGTTGTCAGTTCGCATCTCAATCACAGCACAACTTATGTGGAGTTTTCATGTTCTCCCTGTGCTTGCGGGGGTTTCCTCCCAAACTCCAAAACTGCAACCCCTGCAACCCCTTACAGGGGTTGCAGGGGTTGCAAATGCAACCAGGCCCCATGCTCCAGGGGGCCTGTGCAGCTCCCCTGTACACCTGGATAGGAGAAGGGGCAGGGGGAGCATGTAGAGAAATCACTGTCCTCCTTTTTCCTCCTGTAGCTGCAGGAGGAAAATGGAGGAGATTGGTTCCTCTGTATGCTGCCCCCACCACTCCTCCTATCCAGTTCACTTGTGTTCTGCTGTCTCTGGGCCCCTGAGTGCTCCCCTGGCCCCCCCCTCCCCACTGTGCTCCCTTCCCTCTCCTGCCGGCTGCTGCAGGGGATGTGTCACAATAGAGAACCAGGAAGGGGTCAGTAAATATGTAATTTACCAGCTTCTTCCTTTTCTGAATGGACACAGTCATAGTCAGTGACATTGTAAAAAAATAAAATGATAAAAAAAATACAATTAAAATACCAAAAAATAAAAACGACTGACACCAGTGGATGAACTTCCAAAACCGGGCCCTGGCATTCCACCAACGTGGGGAGGCCCCAAGATGGCAGGAAGGGAGCCCACTGCAGAACTTGTGAAAGGGTCCCCCAATGAGAGTAAAGGGCCCCAGGATCAGTGGGAAGGGGGGGGGGGGGTCCGGAGGGCCCTTTATGGTATCTTGCAGCTGGCCCTAAATGTTCTAGTTATGCCTCTGTTGATTGGCCCTAGTATGTGTATGTATGAACGTGAGTTTGGCCACGAGAGCTGGAGGATGTAGTTTGTAGAATTCCAAACTGGAAATGCCGGCCAGGAAGATCCAGGGGAATGTGTGAACAGAGGAATCGGCAGGAGAATCAGCAGAAGTTAAAAAAGGAATACTGGCTTGTCTTAATGTTCAGGATGGCAGAGCTCACTGATGATGATAGCAGGTGTGTAGCATAGAAGCAGGTAGACAGGCACTCGATAATGGCATGTAGCAGAATTGAAGGCAGAAGCAAAATCATAGATCAAGCTGAAGTCAATAATGAGTGGGCAGTGTAGTGCTGAATCAAGATCAGAGGAGAAGCTGGGTTGAATAAAAGTAAAGAGCAGGATGCAAAATCAGGTCAGAAGGAAGCAGAGTAGATAACAGGAAATACATGCAGAACACAAGTGTGGAAGTGAAGAACAGTCAACACTGACTATGAATGAGAGCCTCCATTAAACAGGCCATCAGGTGCCAATGCTGACTCTGGGTGTGCACACACGTCAGGGCACACCAGGATGCACATGCACAAATGCACACATTCTTGCACACAACCACAGGCTAAGTTTCATGCAGAGGTATGCACAGCCAGTTGGCTATTAGGAATTCCCTGATAGCAAATATGAGACATGGCCTGCCAGAGAGGTGTGTATAAGACTCTAATAACATTGCATTGACCTTCCAAAATGATAATTCTTTACAATTGTAAACATTCAAAAAAATGCTGTTTTCTCACCTTCTTCAGACCATACTAGTTGCCTGTTTGCCTCTGACTTCAAATATTTTCGCTGAAAGAAATTTGCAGATCAGGAAAGTCAGAACTCCTGATCTGCATACTTGTTCCAGGTCAATGTCTGAGAAAACACTGAAGACATTGGATTAGCATGAAAGTCAGGCAGCTGGAGTTTTTAGAATGGGTGGTCAGCCACCACTCAACCTTTGACCTGCTGTCCTGCTTCTGAAAATGGTATGTAGCACTATTCCCGTAGGGCTTGCTGTATGATGACTTGTTGGCCCTCCTTAATCCCGATGGCTCGTCACACAATAAACAGTCGAGGGGGTATTGATTTCTAGTGTTTATTTTGGAACTTGGATGGGAGAAGAGAATAGTGGGATACTCCAACTGTAACTATTCACAATGGAGAAGGACAACTCTCACTTGGCCACACCAGGTTTCTTGTGGAAGTAGCTGCACTGCTTAATCCATACTGCCACATGTATGAAAAGGGTTAAGTCTCCTTGCTCTTTTCTCTCCAGCAATAGACTTGGGGATTTACATTATCTTCGGGACACTTACTAGCATCCCCTTTACTGACAACCGTCCACTTACCCTTCTAGCTGCAGGGGTGGCCCCCCTCAGGTCAGGCCCCTTGACACAGATCTGTACTCACTGTACTGCAGAATCAGATCCCCAGTGTCTCCCCTCTCAGTCAGCTTCACCGGACCTCTGGGTTCAGTTCCCCACTAGCACTCTCCAGGCCCTCAGGTTGACTACCTGAGGACACATGGCACCTCTAAAGAGGAGGAGGCAGCCGCCCCCTCCCTCTAGGACTCCTCTATCCAGCCAAAAGACTCCGAGCACATGTGCTCCTGGCTTTTATACAGTATCCCAGCATGCATTGAGGCATTTTACTCTGCCAATTTACCAGGGCTGTATCAAACACCTGTGCACTCATTCGTCAGGTTTCCTCCCACTGTCCAATATGCCTCCCTATTGGACCAGTGTGAAACACTCTGCAGACAGAACGATTTGCACCTGAGCACAATGAGCAGACCTCAATAACAGATCCTGCTCTCTGGTAGGCAGAGAATAATATAGATTTACCTGCAGTCCTTCTGGTAAGCAGACAGAGCTCAAAACTATAATTTCTCTCTAGCACCTACCTAGGAGGGTGCTACAGGTAGTTGTGGGATTATCTCTGACTTCAATACTTTGAGATGATACCACCCTGGAACAAACATGATAGAAATAAGGTTTAGCCTGATGGACATTAACCACTTGCCTACTGTGCACTTAAACACCCTTCCCATCCAGGCCAATTTTCAGCTTTCAGCGCTGTCACACTTTGACTGACAATTGCGCGGTCATGCTACACTGTACCCATATGAAATTTTTATTATTTTTTTCACACAAATAGAGCTTTCTTTTGGTGGTATTTAATCATCTCTGGGTTTTTTATTTTTTACAAAAAATAAGAATAAAGACAGAAAATTTTGAAAAAAAAAAAAAAGTTTTTCTTATTTTCTGCGAGTAAATTTTGAAAATAAATTTTTCTCCTTCACTGATGTGCGCTGATGAGGCGGCACTGATGGGCACTGATAGGCTGCACTGATGGGCACTGATGAGGTGGCACTTATGGGCACTGATGAGGAGGTACTAATATGCCGCACTGATGAGCACTGATAGGCGGCATTGATAGGCGGCACTGATAGGCGGCACTGATAGGCGGCACTGCTGGGCACTGAGAGGTGGCACTGCTGGGCACTGAGAGGTGGCACTGAGAGGTGGCACTGCTGGGCACTGAGAGGCGGCACTGACGGGCGGCACTGATGGGCACTGAGAGGCGGCACTGATGGGCACTGGCGGATGGCACTGATGGACACTGACGGGTGGCACTGATGAGCACTGATGGGCGGCACTGATGAGCACTGATGGGCAGCACCATGAGTGCCCACACTCAGTGCCCATAGTGCTGCCAGTCAGTGCTCATCAGTGCCTAGATGAGCAGGCACTGATGGGCACTGACTGGCAGCACTATGGGCACTGATTGTGGGCATTGATGGGGGACACTGATGGCGGGCACTGTGGGCACTGTTGGGGGCAATTTGTATGTTTTTTTACCTTTTAGTAATCAGGGCACTGGTGATCAGTGCCCTGATTACATGTCTCTGTGTCCCCGGCGGCTGACGGCTCCCCCTCCTTCCTCACACTGCAGGCTCCGTGTGAGGAAGGAGCGCCGGCGATGAGAGATGATCTCATATGTTTACATATGAGATCATCTCTCATTGGATGGTCCGATCACGTGGTGAATGGGACACGGCCGACACAGATTCTCCCCGATGCGCGCTCGCGGGAGCGCGCGGGGAGCCTGCTTCTGGGAGGCCGTTTAAAAACGGCCTCCCGAAAATTCGAGTCCGCGCTGCAGCCGTATATAGGCTGTAGCGCGGATGCGAGGAAGTTAAAACGTCCATGCTAATTCTAGGTTAGTGTCTCAGATAGCATTGAAACCAATGGATCATTGTGACAGGTGGGAAATTAATATTTTTTGGAGGGGTCAGCAATGACAGTCTGCATAGTTCTCTCAGAACAGGTTTCCTTTAAAATCAACAAAAGCATTTCCCTTATTAAATATCATGGAATCTTTTGGGATTGTCTGTCCAAGCATTGTGTCATCGTGGGTGGAATGGCATACATTGTGACATTTGTGAACGCATAGCTGTGGCCCCAATCCACATAACACTCTAACACTTTCATATTTCTCCTGGGAAGCAAACATCATTCAGAATGTAACCATTTCTGACCTCTTCTAAACCATAAAATGATTCTAAACTTTAGCTCATAACAGCCTTAATACTCAATAAAAAGCTTACCTGCTGAGTTCTTATATGTTTCTTCTTGGCTTTCATCATGTGCAACTGCTTGTCCCATTTACTCAGCTCCTATGGGTGCAATGATTATGTGGACTGTGATGTTCATTGTAATAGGTCAAGGGGAAATCAATAAAACTTTAGTGTGCTATCAGTTAAAGAAGAAAAAAATGGAGAGAAAAGCTAAGGCAAAAAGGAAATAAGGGTTGTTTTTGGTATAATTATGAGTTATCTTTACTTAAAGAGTTTCTCCACTTGTGCTAAGAAAAAAATTATTCCCCTATGGGTGATCTCTGTACATTGCAAGGATTTTAACAAACTTTGTTGTAGATTCCTACCTTTTGTTATTCTGAAGAAATCACTGTTTGTTTGTCTGTGTCCATGTGGAAAGGGAATCTATATGGGAGTTGTTTCATAATTATCAACCAGCTGCTGCACCTGCAGGGCTCTAATGAGGAAAGCTGCTGGGTCTGCATCCCTTTAGACATTTATTTCAGGTACTATAGCGCTGTGAATTTACACAGCGCTTTACATATACAGTGTACATTCACATCAGTCCCTGCCCTCACGGAGCTTACAATCTAAGGTCCCTAACTCACATTCATACATATAGTAAGGCCAATTTTTTTATACAGGATCCAATTAACCTACCAGCATGCCTTTGGAGTGTGGGAGTAAACCCACACAGGCACAGGGAGAACACGCAAACTCCAGGCAGGTAATGTCATGGTTGGGATTTGAACCAGTGGCCCTCTTGCTGCTAGGTGAAAGTGCTAACCACTACACCACTGTGCCGCCCGACATGATTTCCTTTTGAGAGTATCTCACCAAAAATTACATTTTTGTTCCAGGGGATGCCAGAAATCTGAGTTGTATCTTAGTGCAGACTTCTGGAAAAATCAGTGAGCCAATCACACAAGCAGGACATTAAGTTTCCGTGGGCTATCTGTACACATTCTGTGTACAGAACACCTCCAGGGGGCCATTTTGCATTTTGCAGAAAATTACAGCACTGCAAATTGAAAAGAAAGATCATTTTTAAAACTGTTCAATCACAATATGACTTTGCAATTGTATACGCTATATTATTATTATTATTATTTTTTTTTCCCATAAAAGGGGAATTACCCTTTAAGGTGACTCAGATCTATTCTCCCTGGAGAAGAGACGTCTGAGGGGGGACATGATAGCAATTTGTAAATATCTCAATGGGGATCTCAGCTTAGAAAAAAAGCTATTCAGTCGAAGGGATTGCATGAGGACCCGAGGGCATACAATGTGATTAGAGAAGAAGCGTTTTAACCTCAGGCAACGCGGGGGGTACTTTACTGTTAGGGCTACAAGATTGTGGAATTCTCTACCACAAGAGGTGGTTTCTGCGGGAAGTATGGTGGCTTTCAAAAGACTCTTAGACGTACATCTCAAGGATCAGAACATTCAGGGCTATGTGAGATGATTTCGGCCACACACACCTACACAGGTTGAACTGGATGGACTATTGTCTTTATTCAACCTCATCTACTATGTAACTATGTAACTGAAAAGACAAGCATAATACTGCTAGCAGGTACCAAGAATAGCCTGTACACACATGCAGCAGCTTTCTCTGCACCTGCTATGCTTTCAGTGCCCTCTCTATGTCAGGTCATTCTGATTTGGTAATTCTCCAGTGCTTCCTGATATATGTGGATATGACCTACCCCTTCCCATCCCTCACGCATTCCTACTGGCCAGCAATGCAGTCTATCAAAGGGATGAGCCAACTGGAATTTGTGGGGATGGGAGACAAAAATTAAGCTCCAACATTTCCCAGCCACAGCCTGGCATTCAAGTGTAAAACGTGCTGTCAGTATGTATAGGCACAGATCACATATAGAATAAACAGGTTTTTTTTTTTTTTAAAAGACCCATCCAATTGATAGTGGGTATGATGGATATACATTCTGGTGAGTGAAGTACATTTATAAACATCCTGTTGGCTAAAGTGAAGTGATTGTCAAGACAGAAATATGGAGGATGCCATTGTTGACCTCTTCACAAAAAGTTAGCAGCTCTCAAAATTCTGCATAGGTCCTACTCACTGTTCACAATGTCTACTGACTCTACTGCTCTGCAGATGTGCTCTTGGTGCCTTCTTCATAGACCCACCCTGGCTCATAGACTATGTTCCTGCCCTGTCATTGCCAAATTCTGGAACAAGGTGGAAACATTAACTTTTGAGGTTTCGAGCCTACGTCCCACTGGTAACCCTCTTCTGCTCTTATTTGGTTACCTGGATGGTCCCTCCTTGGGGTTAGCAATGGACCAGACACTACTACTCAACCGTCATAAGGCCTGGATCTGTACATGCTTTATGTCAGAAGAGCTATCCTCAGGAAATGGACAGTCTCAACTCCACCCATGATTTTGGAAGTACAAGAGGAACTAACAAAATGACTCTGCAAAGAGCTTTTGGATATACAATTCTCCTCAGGATCCTCCCCATGCTTTTCATCCAAATGGGATTCCTACCTAACTAAGTTACCTTTGCCATTGAACCAGTCATACACCTCGAACCTGATTCAACACAGTGACTCTAGGGGTAGTTGCACCCCCCATAATTCCTACCCCATTTTAGCATCCACATCACCACATCCCCACCACCTCCTTTACTGTTTTGGACGTCAGCCCCTGGATACCTTTTGTTGCCCCTAATTGGACTCCTGCAGGGACTCTAAATTCATTACCTTGGTTGACTTCCTTTGTCTTTGTTCATTTCCCATTACCCTGCAAAGTTGAATATTCTTATGCTTAATCTTGTTATCCTTCTAGGTGCCCTCGGTGTATGTGTGAGCGTCAACTATTTTCAGTTTCAGTTTTCTAGACAACTGCTTAGAAGATCCCATGGTGCTGATTGTTGGGGCAAGGTCAGATGAGTCTGGGCATTTAAAACCTTTGATATTGACATCACCTGGTCTTCCCAGACGATGATTAAGAACAATCCATGACACTGGCAGGTCTCAGCCTTGCAAAGGGGGCATAGAAACATAGAAACATAGAATGTGTCGGCAGATAAGAACCATTTGGCCCATCTAGTCTGCCCAATATATCTGAATCCTATGAATAGTCCCTGGCCCTATCTTGTATGAAGGATAGCCTTATGCCTATCCCATGCATGCTTAAACTCCTTCACTGTATTTGCAGCTACCACTTCTGCAGGAAGGTTATTCCATGCATCCACTACTCTCTCAGTAAAGTAATACTTCCTCATATTACTTTTAAACCTTTGCCCCTCTAATTTAAAACTGTGTCCTCTTGTGGTAGTTTTTCTTCTTTTAAATATGCTCTCCTCCTTTACCGAGTTGATTCCCTTTATGTATTTAAATGTTTCTATCATATCCCCTCTGTCTCTTCTTTCTTCCAAGCTATACATGTTAAGGTCCTTTATCCTTTCCTGGTAAGTTTTTTCCTGCAATCCATGTACTAGTTTAGTAGCTCTTCTCTGAACTCTCTCTAGAGTATCTATATCCTTCTGGAGATATGGCCTCCAGTACTGCGCACAATACTCCAAGTGAGGTCTCACCAGTGTTCTGTACAGCGGCATAAGCACTTCTCTCTTTCTACTGCTTATACCTCTCCCTATACATCCAAGCATTCTGCTGGCATTTCGTGCTGCTCTATTACATTGTCTTCCCACCTTTAAGTCTTCTGAAATAATTACTCCTAAATCCCTTTCCTCAGATACTGAGGGCAGTGCATGCTATAAATTCTGCAGGGTGCCCAAACTTTTGCAGACGCCATTTTTTTGTTTTCTGTTATTTTGAAAGTGTCAATGATGGAAATACAATCTAACTTTTGTTGACATATTATAAGAATGACTGATCTGTAATTTGATGCCTTTTGGAGATTTTTCCATCTTTCCTTGGCTTCTTTATGCACATTAATACAAATTTTTACCTGGGGTGCCCAGACTTGTATGTGCCCCACTGTATATATATATATATATATATATATGTGTATATATATATATATATATATATATATATATATATATATATATATATATACTTGTGTATATATTTATAAATATATTTATGTCTTCTAAACTCTAAAATGTACAACAATTTCTGCCTTTCCTGTAGCTTCTGCTAAGATGATTGACACAGAACTTAACCAATAAACCAACGAGTTTATTTCCCAACTTGTGTTTTATCCCCTTATATGGTGTATCTGGGGACCCCCCCCCCCCTATAGGTTGAATGTTACATCTTTGTTATGTCATTTACTGTGACATTGGTTTCAATCAATTGTATGTTTTGTAAATGAAACAAATGTGTAGACCAAGACAAGTTCTGAACTCATTCTGTTTTAACTTACTGAGTACTTGTTGTGCCCTATGGAGTACAAGCACCAGATTATGAACAGGAAGAAGAGGCATGAAGAACCAGGCAACTAACAATTTCAGGAGGTGAGCAATGGAAGTCTATGTATCTCTCAAGATGGAGTTCCCCTACCAATAAACCTACTCATATAGGGTAAAGAAAAAGGTTTACCTTAAAAAAGACCCCAACAGGAGGTAATAATTACATTCCTTTCACTCCTCTATGACTCCATTTGGCCTCCAGAGAACTAATCCTGTGTAAGCCCATTGCTGTCACATAGGGGGGAGGGAACATACTCCCCTATACCCTGTAACTCTGGATGGTCAAACAGAGCAGCAAGGGATTAAAGGCAGAGTAAGGATAAGCTGCAGGTGGGGCCACTATTAAAGTGAAGCTGTTGTTCTGCTCTTCACAAGCAAGGAATACGCTCATTTTAAGGTACCCATACACATTTGATCAGCCATTTTCATACAGGGTTCCAAAGAACCCTAAGGTTCCTCCAGAGGTTGCTAGGGGTTCCTTGAGCAATGCCTGATCGACCTCCTATCCAATGGTGCCTGCATAGTTCCTGGGCTAACGGCACTTAGCAAAGCCATGACACCGATGATCTCTTTAGCTGTCTGCAAGGGTGGTATTCCTCATCACTAACCACCATTGTAATAGGCATCCTTCCCACTAATCCCCAATGTAGTGCAATGTAGGAGACATTAATCCCCTTACTAAACATAAATGTAAGGAGGCACATCTCTCGCTGATCACCCACCTCATGGACCCTTCATTCAACACCAATATATAAGAGTAGAAAATGTCCCAGATTCAATGGGAAAAAAAGTTCCTCAGGGTTGGTGGTCAGTGGGAGTAAATAAAATGACATAGTGCCTGTGGTCAGTAGGAGAAGAAATAGTGCCCCACTATTGGTATCAATGGACGGAATACTGTCCCATTGTTGTTGTCAGTGGCAGGAATTATGCCCCAGTGGTGGTGTCAGTGGGAAGAATAGTGCCTCGTATCAGTGGAAGCAATTGTGCCTCAAGGGCAAGCTAGCAAGGTGCCAGTGGTTTGGAGACTGCTGATATAGAACAAAGGGGTGTCAAAAAGTCTAAGTACATCAAACTCTTTTTTCTTTTCAATATTATTATATCTACAACTTACTGATACTGGTAATGTACCATGAGTTGTACCTATAATAATTAATATATTATATTTATACAATCAGCCCTGAGAACTGAATATTACATCAAGGCTGCATTAGATATGGGTGATCTGATGACTGACAGTGTATTGGAGTACCAAAGATAATCTGGTAAACATGTCTGTGGACAGATGAATGGGCATGGCTGGATATCCTAATATATAAAGTTTTGCTTTTCTCAAGAACAATGCAGTATAGGAAACAGGACAACCATATGAAGTGTATAAAACTGAACAAATCTGCATAAATATATTATAAAAAATGTCCAGTTCACCAATTGGCCTCATTTACAAATCAATAAAGTTATCAGTAGAAGAGCCTTAATAGACAGTGAACTGTTTGCAGTTTTAATAGTTACACTCTTAATAATTTAAAATAACTGTATAAAAGGAATTTAAATTTTTACAACATTTGCACTTTTACATTATCTTATTGACCACATCCACTCTAACTAATGTTATTATAGAGCACTTCACATCTTTTCACTGTAAATTATATATCCAGATTTTAAGTGGGTGACATTTAATTGTATCATTGTAACAAGTGTCCAGGCATCTGCTGCTAAAATCTCATTGACCACCAGTAACTGAGCTGATCTGCTGCTGGAAAGCATGCAAATGGAAAAAACTGTTTGTCGGCATTATTTAATCAAGGATCGGTCTTGAGGTTGCCTGTTACTTCCTTCTTAATAAAATGTGTTTTGGTGGCCATAGATCAGGGGTGGGGAACCTTTTTTCTGCCAAGGGCCATTTGGGTATTTATAAAATCATTCGGGGGCCATACAAAATCATCAACTTAAAAATGTGCCTGTTATATTTGGTCAAACATTTAATTAACTCACCCCTAATGTAATGGCTGCAACTACTTCTCTTTGGTGAGGTGTGTGATGTTAGCTGTTATTGATGATGTTGCTACTCGCAACTGGTTTTCCAGGTTTGTGTCGGTCAGTCTGGAGCGCAGTCAACTTTGTGGTGGTAAGTTTTGAAAAGAACTGCTGGCGGGTAATGCTGGTGGGCAAAGCTGGCTGGTACTGCAGGTAGGTACAGCTGGCTGGTACTGCAGGTGGGTACAGCTGGCTGGTACTGCAGGTGGGTACCGCTGGCTGGTACTGCAGGTGGGTACAGCTGGCTGGTACTGCAGGTGGGTACTGCTGGCTAGTACTGCTCTGGGTACTGCTGATTCAGGCTGGTACTGTGCTGTAGGTACTGCTGGCTGGTACTGCCTTGGGTACTGCTGGCTCAGGCTGGTACTGCTGGCTGGTACCGCTGGCTCAGGCTGGTACTACTGGCTAGTACTGCTGGCTGGTACTGTGCTGTAGGTACTGCTGGCTGGTACTGCTGACTCTGGCTGGTACTGCTGTGGGTACTACGGGTACTGCTGTGGGTACTGCTGGTTGTGTCTGGTACTACTGGCTCTGGCTTACACTGCTGTGAGTACTGCTGGCTCTGACTGTTACTGCTGGCTCCGGCTGGTACTGCTGGCTCTGGCTGGTACTGCTGGCTCCGGCTGGTACTGCTGTGAGTACTGCTGGCTCTGGCTGGTACTGCTGGCTCTGGCTGGTACTGCTGTGTGTGCTGCTGGTGGGAAATGCTGGCTAGCAGCAGCGCCGCGCTGGAGGAAGAGGCAATGTTTCCTGTATTGGTCACAGGCGGAGTGCATTTGATATCACTCCACCTGTGACTCACTCAGGACTGTCACAATGGAGCCGGAACTATACAGGAAGCATTGGCTCCATTCTGACAGATCAGCTGAGAGACACAGACTCAGCTGCACGGGGGGCCGGACCAAATGACTTCGAGGGCCGCATACGGCCCCCGGGACGTAGGTTCCCCACCCCTGCCATAGATGAACAGATATCAATTTGAGGATGACAGGTAAGTGCAACCTCCCTTAACCATTTTACCCCCTGCGGATTTTGCTGTCTTATGTCTGGGCCACTTTTTGCGATTCTGCACTGCTTGACTTTAACGGACAATTGCGCGGTCATACGATGCTGTACCTAAACGAATTTGACGTCCTTTTTTTCCCACAAACAGAGCTTTCTTTTGGTGGTATTTGATCACCTGTGCGATTTTGTGATCATGCGCTATAAACAAAAAAAGAGCGTCAATTTTGCAAAAATAACAATATTTTTCACATTTTTTTATATGAAATTCCCCCCCAAAAAAATGTAAAAATTAAAATATTTTAACATTTTCGGCCAATTTGTTTTATGCTACATATTTTTGGTAAAAAAATTGCAAAAAGTGTATTTTGATTGGATTGCGCAAAAGTTATTGCGTTTACTAACTAAGGGAAAGATTTTTGTCATTTTTGTTGTTTTTCTTTTAACGCGAAATGGCGGCGATCTGCGATTTTTTTTTGCAGGACTGCGACATTGCGGCGGACAGATCGGACCCTTGACTGACATTTTTGACACTTTTGGGGTTACCAGTGACATTACTACAGTAATCAGTGCTATAAATATGCACTGTTACTGTAAAAATGACACTGGCAGGGGAGGGGTTAACTTTATTGGTGATTAAGGGGTTAAGTGTGCCCTAGGGGCATGATTGTAACTGTCAAAGGGCGTGGCTAGTGAAGTAACCACAGAGACATATGATCCTATATAGCAGGATCACATAGTCTCTGTGCTTACTTCAGGGAGAATGACAGACGGCTGTGTTTACATCAGCCGTCTGTCTTTCTCCCTCTCCTGCAGGAGATTGCGAGTGGTCACACGCGCTGGCTCCCCAGGGAATAAGCGGGGGCAGGAGCGCACCACCGGCGGCGTGCGCTCGCCCCCTACAGGCTCGTGGGTGAGCGATGTAGGTCTACGTCGCTTTGCCTGTAAGCGGCTGAGTGCCGCAGTAAGGGCTCTTTCACACGTCTGTATTTCATCCCATTTTTTTGCGGATGAAAAACAGACATAATGCAAGTCAATGGGATTGCGGATGTCAGCGGATGACCATCCGCTGACATCCGATTTTCGTCCTTTCAGTTCTGTTCCGTTTTTTGGTTTAAGTGGTTAAAGTGTATTTCCTCTTTTGCAGTCAAATTGGGATAACACCTTCTTTATATATGGAACATGTTCCCATTCACATAACACGACTTAAAAATTAAATTTAAAAATTGCTTAATACCGTTTCAGGTGCTGTTTTCTTGCTGAAAAATTCTTACATGCTGTTCCTTTTTATGTTTAGCAGGGGCTGTGGAGTAATGTTTAGAATAATTACTCCCTGTCTGTTTTGTCTTCGCAGTTCTTCAATATCAGCTGTAAACTAGATTTGAACCCTGTCAGTCCTAATAAAGGGTTAGAAATTTAGAAACTGCCTTCCTGCATTGTATGTTAGTTTGTTTGGGGACAAATGAGAAAAGGAAATATAGCGCTGGATCCATACAGTAATCTTGCTGGTCTTGCTATCTTAAAGTATTGTTGGTGTAAATAATCTGGTTCCCAAGCTGGCAGTTTCTACACCCCAGAGGATCTCCACAGTCTCCTTGGCATGTAGGGTGTAGCACTGCCCCCATGGGAGCTGCTTAAAGCGGATTCCCCTGGGTTACCCATAGCAACGACTTGTAAATTCTTAGTACTTTAAATCATTGGCTCAGTCAGTAAACAGTCCAGGGGATTTGTTTTTTGTATTTTTTTTAGAACTTGGATGAGGGAAGGGATGATTGGGATACTCCAACTTAGCAAACTATGCACAATCTTAATGACTTCTATCTATGTTAAATTTGGCAAGGCCACTGCTTCACCCTGCCACTGAAGTGAAGTAATTGAAAGGCAAACTACTTGGTAGATTACTCTTCAGGGTTCTACTTGGCACCCCCTTTCTCACTGACTGTGTGCGCTGAACTTCTGTCCACTGACCTCACTGGAGTGGTCCCCTTCCTGGGCAGACCCCTGGCAAGCCCCCTGGTACTCAAAGACACTGTTTTTCCCAGGTAGCTCTGCCATCAGCTCCACTGTCAGTTTCTCCGGGACCTCTATGGCTCAGCTCCACACCTGGCTCACTAGGCCAACTGCCTGTGACCACCTTCCTTTCCTGACAGGAGGAGAGACAGCCGTCACCCTCCTCCTGGGACTCTGCTTCCTGCCAAAGACCCCCTGTCACATGTGCCCTTGGCTTTTATGATCAATCCCAGGATGCACTGCAGTTGTGCCCTCCCACTGGGACTGTCACAAAAGCCTGTGTGTCACTGGCTGGGTTTCCTCCACTGTCCAACAGACTCCCCTATTGAATACAGTGGGGACACTCCCTCAGACCAAGTGACTTACACCTGGACACATGTAACAGGTAAAACTAACAATCCTGCTCCCTGATAAGTGGAAGAGCAAAACAATGCTTTTATTCTAGCACCTATCTAAGGGGGTGCTACAAGTGTAATGTAATAAAAATTTAAATTGAATTGCCACACCACTGATAAGAGGTCCAGATACAACTGTATTCCGATAAAAGTCAGGGGTGCAAACCAAAAACTTGCTAATATGATTCGGGGGTCCAAGAATGCCCTCTTTACCAGGGCAGGAAAGAACATAAGAAGATCTCCATATAAATCTGATATCAATACAATATCCCATCCATGGAGCCATATTTAACCACTTGCCTACTGGCCACTTTCGTCCCCTTTCTGCCCAGTCCAATTTTCAGCTTTCAGCACTGAAAGCACTTAAATGACAATTGGACAGTCATGCAACACTGCCCCCATACAAAATGTTTATAATTGTTTTGAGAGCTTTCTTTTGGTTGTATGTAATCACCACTGGGTTTTTAATTTTTTTCTAAACAAATGAAAAAAGACCAAAAAGTTTGAAAAAAAAAAAAAGGTTTTTCTTAGTTTCTGTTATGTAAATAAGTAATTTTTCTCCTTCAGTGATGTGCACTGATAGGCTTCACTGATGGGCACTGATGAGGTGGTACTGATGGGCACTGATGAAGAGGCACTGATGAGGCTGCACTGATATAAGGCATGGCTGGGCACTGATAGGCGACACTGGTGGGCACTAATAGGTGTTAATGATGGGCAACAGTAGGCAAAACTGATAGGCATCACTGATAGGCACTGACAGGTATTACTGATGGGCACTGACTGGCAGCACTGATGGGCACTGATTAGCAGCACTGATGGGCACTGGTTGGCATCACTGGTGGGCACTTATTGGCAGCACTGGTGGATACTGTTGGGGCTGCACTGATAATCAGGACACTGATGATCAGTGCCCTGATTATCAGTGTTGATGTCCCCTGTGTGGATTGCTGCTTATTGGCTCTCCTATTCTCATGCGCTGTCAGCGTGAGGAGAGGATTGAATCTAACCAGCAAATCCTATTTACGCTGTGATTGGACACATGAAAAAGAGCTGCTGTGATTGCCTCTTTACCCCAATGTGGGATCAGCTTTGTCTTGAAAGTCACTGCCGATGTGCACCGCAGGGGGCGTGTGGGAAGCACGATCACGAGAGAATGTCAATGGACGCCCTCCTGGCAATTTGCGACCACGCTGTAGCCGGTATTCAGCTGTAGCGCGGTTGTGAAGAGGTTAAAATCCAAATAGTCAATATTGGGCTATTGGAAGTGTCAAAATTAATTCACAATAACTTCAGACAAATATGAAATATATTTGGGGACATATACACTGTAAGACTGTCTAAAAATTCTTGGAATCAGCCATGAAACCTTCTCCTTAGGGACACCTAAAATGTAAGAATTTTTAAAAATAATTTTTATAGGTATGCTATGTAAATTGGAACACATAAAAAAAAAATAGAGGGGGGTTTTCTCAAATTTGAACGCAGAAGTGGAAATACACTTTGAATCCAGAACAATCCTCTCCTTATGCTGAGATCAGTACCTTTTGCAATAATTGCCTTCTAGCACAGCAGGAACGGCCCAAGTTATGGTTGAAACTGGGACCATTACTCGCTTTTATCAAGCTTTTTATGGCCAGCGTACATAATGCCTTTGGCCATTAACCACCATCAAAGTAACAGAAATATAAAATATGAAGCTGTTATCCTGGCATTAAAAGGGAAATGATACATCAATAATGTAATATAATACATAAATAAAATCATGCTACTAGATGTAATAGATCAAGGGAAAACTAAATTAAAGTAATTAAAATAAAGCATCACTTCATAGTAAACACTACTTTAGAAGATGGTTGTAAGTTAAGAACAGAAAACTCTTAGATGGAGTCAAAGGGGTTGATTTACTAAATGCAAATCGGCTGTTCACTTTGCAAGCTAATTTTCCTTTTGCTTAGTAAATAAAGAAAAGTTCTGCTGACTTTCAATCCAATCAAGTGCAAGCAAAAAATTATTTTTTTTTAATTTTTATTCACTATATTCACTAAGCAAAAGAAAAATTCCCTTGCATAGTGGCATCGGTCTTCAATGCTGTGGCGCTCTGCAGTGATTGGGGACAATGCTGTGGCGCTCTGCAGTGATTGGGGACAATGCTGTGGCGCTCTGCAATCATTGAGGGACAATGCTGTGGCGCTCTGCAATCATTGGGGGGCAATGATGTGGCGCTCTGCAATCATTGGGGGACAATGCTGTGGCGCTCTGCAATCAGTGGGGGACAATGCTGTGGCGCTCTGCAATCATTGGGGTACAATGCTGTGGCGCTCTGCAATCATTGGGGGACAATGCTGTGGCGCTTTGCAATCATTGGGGGACAATGCTGTGGCGCTCTGCAATCATTGGGGACAATGCTGTGGCGCTCTGCAATCATTGGGGGACAATGCTGTGGCGCTCTGCAATCATTGGGGGACAATGCTGTGGCGCTCTGCAATCATTGGGGGACAATGCTGGCGCTCTGCAATCATTGGGGGACAATGCTGTGGTGCTCTGCAATCATTGGGGTACAATGCTGTGGCGCTCTGCAATCATTGGGGGACAATGCTGTGGCGCTCTGCAATCATTGGGGGACAATGCTGTGGCGCTCTGCAATCATTGGGGGACAATGCTGTGGCGCTCTGCAATCATTGGGGTACAATGCTGTGGCGCTCTGCAGTGATTGGGGACAATGCTGTGGCGCTCTGCAGTGATTGGGGACAATGCTGTGGCGCTCTGCATTGAAAGGGGCTCGCACGCTGAACTCTGCATTGATGGGGGCACGGAACAGTTGCATTGAAGGGGGCATGCACGCTGAACTCTGCATTGTTGGGGCACAGCACAGAGTTCATTGCATTGAAGGGGGCATAGCACAGTTGCATTTAAGGGGGCATGCACGCTGAACTCTGCATTGTTGGGGCACAGCACAGAGTTCATTGCATTGAAGGGGGCACAGCACAGTGTTTATTGCATTGAAGGGGGCACAGCACAGTGTTCATTGCATTGTGGGGGCACAGCACAGTGTTCATTGCATTGAAGGGGGCACAGCACAGTGTTTATTGCATTGAAGGGGGCACAGCACAGTGTTTATTGCATTGAAGGGGGCACAGCACAGTGTTTATTGCATTGAAGGGGGCACAGCACAGTGTTTATTGCATTGAAGGGGGCATGCACGCTGAACTCTGCATTGTTGGGGCACAGCACAGTGTTTATTGCATTGAAGGGGGCACAGCACAGTGTTTATTGCATTAAAGGGGGCACAGCACAGTGTTTATTGCATTGAAGGGGGCACAGCACAGTGTTCATTGTATTGTGGGGGCACAGCACAGTGTTCATTGCATTGAAGGGGGCACAGCACAGTGTTTATTGCATTGAAGGGGGCACAGCACAGTGTTTATTGGATTGAAGGGGGCACAGCACAGTGTTTATTGCATTGAAGGGGGCACAGCACAGTGTTTATTGCATTGAAGGGGGCACAGCACAGTGTTTATTGCATTGAAGGGGGCATGCACGCTGAACTCTGCATTGTTGGGGCACAGCACAGTGTTTATTGCATTGAAGGGGGCACAGCACAGTGTTTATTGCATTGAAGGGGGCACAGCACAGTGTTTATTGCATTGAAGGGGGCATGCACGCTGAACTCTGCATTGTTGGGGCACAGCACAGTGTTCATTGCATTGAAGGGGGCATAGCACAGTGTTTATTGCATTGAAGGGGGCACAGAACAGTGTTTATTGCATTGAAGGGGGCACAGCACAGTGTTTATTGCATTGAAGGGGGCACAGCACAGTGTTTATTGCATTGAAGGGGGCACAGCACAGTGTTTATTGCATTGAAGGGGGCACAGCACAGTGTTTATTGCATTGAAGGGGGCATGCACGCTGAACTCTGCATTGTTGGGGCACAGCACAGTGTTCATTGCATTGAAGGGGGCACAGAACAGTGTTTATTGCATTGAAGGGGGCACAACACAGTGTTTATTGCATTGAAGGGGGCACAGCACATTGTTCATTGCATTGAAGGGGGCACAGCACAGTTGCATTGAAGGGGGCATGCACGCTGAACTCTGCATTATGGGGGCACAGCACAGTGTTTATTGCATTGAAGGGGGCATAGCACAGTGTTCATTGCATTGAAGGGGGCATAGCACAGTGTTCATTGCATTGAAGGGGGCACAGCACAATGTTCATTGCATTGAAGGGGGCACGCACGCTGAACTCTGCATTGAAGGGGGCATGTACACTGGTCTCTGCATTGAAAGGGGGCATGTACGCTGGTCACTGCATTAAAAGGGGGCATATACCATCTCCTGTACCATGACCTGTGACATGCCTATACCATATCTGTGCCATGCCTATACCATCACCTGTGCCATGCCTGTACCATCACCTATGCCATGCCTATACCATCACCTGTGCCATGCCTGTACCATGACTTCAAAGTCACGCAATTTTTTACTGCGTTTTTTGACGCGAAGCAATACCTATTACATTTTTCTTTTTGCGCCCCCCCAAAAATTTTGAGCACCAGCCGCCACTGAGCAGAACCCCATCCCTGCGCTACTAAAATTCTAAGAAAAATTATCTTTTTTTCTGGTTCTGGACCAGAACCAGAAAAAAAAGATAATTTTTCTTAGAATTTTCAGTAGCGCAGGGATGGGGTTTCCGCTCCTTTCACACCTGGGTGTTTTTTGTTGCAGGCGTTTATTGGGCATTTTTTGGGTGTCTTTGGAGGCAGGTATAACATCTGAACTTCTGTATAGGGGTATATACACACACACACACACACACACACATATATATATATATACACATATACACATATACACATATACACATACACACATATAGGTGTGAAAGGAGCGGAACCCTATCCCTGCGCTACTGAAATTATGTCAGTAGCGCAGGGATGGGGTTCCGCTCCTTTCACACCTATATGTGTGTATGTGTATATATATATATATATATATATATATAAATATATATATATATGTGTGTGTGTGTATATATACCCCTATACAGAAGTTCAGATGTCATGCCTGCCTCCAAAGACGTCCACAAAAAAGCCCAATAAACGCCTGAAACAAAAACGCCCAGGTGTGAAAGGAGCGGAGCCCCATCCCTGCGCTACTAAAATTCTAAGAAAAATTATCTTTTTTTTCTGGCGGTCACCCTGACATGGAAGAGTTCTGTCACCCTGGCATAGTAGAGTCAGTTCACCCTACACTACGGTCACCCTGACACCTAACACTTTCCCTACAGAAACTAGATTATTGAATCTAACTATAGTGGTATATAGTACCCTAACTACACTGCATATCCCTTTCCTCACACTAATAATTGCTAAATGACACTGGAGCAGCAGGAGTAACAGAAATGCTTCCACTCTATTCCACAGCCTCTCTATTACAGTGCTAGAGATTTGGCGGGGCTATGTTATAAACTGGGGGGCGTATTCACTACTGATTGGCCTCTGGACCCCTAGTCACTCCAATCACATTCCTAGCATCCTCCTGCCCCCTCAATTGGCTTTTACTGACATTTCTGGTCCAATCATGGGCTTTTAAAGCCAAGTTCCTGTCCCATTGCATTTTGGGCGGTTCTGGTTGCCGAATTCCGAACTTTTACCGCAAAAAGTTTGGAATTCAGCCGAATTTTGAACAGCCAATGTTCGGGTCAAACCGATGGTCGACCCGAACCGTTCGATCATCCCTAGTAGGGATGAGTTGAAGTCCTGCTGTATGTGTCAATGGGCGCAGCAAGCAGGGCCTAGGAGCGACCTCGCACAAGTACGCCTCTTAGCAAGTGGCTTGCTAGGAGGTATACTCAAAGGCAGGAGAAGCCATAAGCATCGGTGGGGGACCCCAGAAGAGGAGGATCGAGGCTGCTCTATGCAAAACCATTGCACAGAGCAGATAATTATAACATTTTATGTTATTAAAAAAAAACAAAGATTTAATATCACTTTAATGAAATCTGTAAGATGGAGTAACTGACTGACAAGACCCAGCCATGTCCCTCTAAAACTTTCTCATGTTTACGGCCAAATTTCCACAGGATCTTTAGATACAAAACCGGTGTAAGGGGATCCCACCTTGGACTCATGAACATTTTGCTACCTGCTTTCCTTTCTGCTCTGCACACTTTCAATTTTCTCCTTCCTCTTCCTCTCCTTCCTCTCTTTCCTTTTTGACCATGCTGGTTTACCGGTTCATATTTTTCCCTTACGACTGTATATATTTGTACTACTTACTGATACCATGCTAGAAAGTTCACACAGGTTGAGTTTGTACTTGTATACCCCATGATATTATGTAACTGGACACTATTAAATACAGGGTCTATCTGCCACGTGAAAGGTGATAGTATATAAATTGGTATCTGTAAAAGCATCCCTGTGATCCCTCTATTATTGACCATATTTTCTCATAACTCTGGTACATGGAAAAATGTGCTCTGTATGCATGTGACCTGTCTAATTTAAGAAAATAATTTAAAAAAATCCCTTGCAAAGTGCCTTTGGTAAATCAACCCTAAACTGTCACACAAAATCTGACTGATCATCAAATTCAATCAACATAAAAATCACAAGTAGTGTTACATAATCTCAAGATTTGTCCATCAAAGGGGATCTTTAGGAAGAAATGAAAATGAAAAGATACAGTAACTCCAGTGTTAGCAATGAATTTGCTCATAGTCTTCAATATACTTTCTTTGGTGCCACCTCTGCCCATTTAAAGCTAAATCCTAGGATACAAAATATACGCATTAATGTACAGTGGGGAAAATAATTATTTGATCCCAGATTTTGTAAGTTTGCCCACTTATGAAGAAATAAAGGGTCTATAATTTCTATCATAGGTGTATTTAAAATCATAGAGACAGAATATCAATCAAAATTCCAGAAAAACACATTAAACAAGGGTTATAAATTGAGTTGCAGTCTAGTGAGTAAAATAAGTGGTACACAGATTAGTCCTGTCAATTTAAGAAGGTGCGCCAAATGACAACTGACAACTCGTACTGTGTATAAAAGACTTCTGTCCACACAATCTTTTTCTTTCATTCATACCTCACCATGATGGGCAAGACTAAAGAGCTGTCAAAGGGCAGCAGGGACAACATTGTAGACCTCTACAAGGCTGGAGTGGGCTACAAGACCATCACCAAGAAGCTTGGTGAGAAGGGGACAACTGTTGGAGCGATTATTTGCAAATAGAAGAAATACAAAATAACCTTCAATTGCCTTCAGTCTGGAGCTCCATGCGAGACTTTGCCTTTATGTGGTAAGGATGATCATGAGAAAAGTGAGGGATCAGCCCAGAACTACAGGGGAGGAGCTTGTGAATGATCTCAAGGGAGTTGGGACTACAGTCACCGAACAAACCATTGGTAACACAATATGCTGCCATGGATTGAAATCCTGCAGCGCCAGCAAGGTTATCCTCCTCAAGCAGGCAAATGTACAGGCCTGTCTGAAGTTTGCCAATGAACATTGAAATGATTCAGAATAGGATTGGGAGAAAGTGCTGTGGTCAGATGAGACCAACATTTAGCTCCTTGGCATGAACTCAACTCTCCATGTTTAGAGGAAGAAAAATGCTGACTATGACCCTAAGAACACCATCCCTACAGTCAAGCACAGAGGAGGAAACATTATGCTTTGGGGCTTTTTCTCTGCTAAAGGTAAAGGCTGACTTTGCGGCATTGAGGGGGTCAACAGACGGTACCATGTATTGTAAGATCTTGGATGAGAACCTTCTTCCCTCATCTAGAACACTCACTGAAGACGGGTCGTGGATGGGTCTTCCAGCATGACAATGACCCAAAACATACCACCAAGGCAACAAAGGAGTGGCTCAAGAAAAAGCACATTAAGGTCATAGACTGGGCTAGCCAGTCTCCAGACTTTAATTTTATAGAAAATGTATGTAGGGAGCTGAAACGTTGACTTGCCAAGCGACAGCCAAGAAACCTTAAGGATTTAAAGAAAATCTGTAAAGAAGAGTGGACCAAAATCACTCCTAAGATGTGTGCAAACCTGGTAACCAACTACAAGAGATATCTTACTATACCTCTGTGATTGCCAACAAGGGTTTTTCCACCAAGTACTAAGTCATGTTTTGCTTGGGGATCAAATACTTATTTTACTCACTGAACTGCAACTCAATTTATAACACAAAATTATAGACCCTTCATTTCTTTGTAAGTGGGCAAATTTACAAAATCTGCAGATAATTACAAAATCCCCAAAAATTATTTTTTCCACTGTAACTCTGTTTTCAGTAATAATAATTATAGCGTACAGTATATTTTAAACGCAAGCAGCGTAAGCACCTTAATTTACCTTGGTATCAGCCCCTGTACAGCAGAGCTAAGGCTGGGGAGAGGAAGCAGCATAAGAAGTATATTAGTTGTGCTGCACTGCTTGAAGCATCCTGATAGGAGGAGAGAACAGTGATAGTCAGATGAGCTTATCAGTCTGCTCCCGCTCACTGCCCAGCCACAGGGTAAGGTGCAAATTTGTCAATGTCAATGAAGTGCAGCTGAGTAAAATCGAGTCT
Source organism: Pelophylax lessonae (assembly GCF_965119305.1). Lineage (NCBI taxonomy): Eukaryota > Metazoa > Chordata > Amphibia > Anura > Ranidae > Pelophylax > Pelophylax lessonae. The sequence continues at coordinate 61,601,461 of NC_138771.1, read as the reverse complement.
CTTCTCCTGCCAGGCAAGGCTGTGTGGTGTGGCAGAGCTGTGTAAATCTCAGGACTAGATGGAAAAAAATACAAATTATTTGGCAGGTAAAACTGTACCCTTTATATGTTTTTTTATGTTTGCCTTGAGTTGAGCTTTAAAGCCATTTTGTGGATCATGTTTCCAGGTTGGTGACACCAGGAGAGCATATTGGCGATTCTCTGCTTTCCATTGTCACTGCCAATTGATGAAGCATTGTGGCCAAACTTCTTTATACATATTAATGACCTCACCTGCTGCCAGATCAGTAAAAACTGGAAGGGCCAAATGTTCTCTTCTACATCACACATACAGTGCCAGCTGGTTTCCCACCTTCCTGCTGGCATTATTTGAATCATTAGGACACATGAAAATAAAAAAAAGGGTATCTTTATTGCCCACAGACTGCTGCTAAATCACGTTTTTTTTAGCAGTACCTTGCTTTTCACAGTTTTCTTTTATTTAATTTTTTTTTTTATCTTGAATTTCTAATTAATTTTATTGTATAATTGCGATTGCCATCAATATCTACAATGCGTGTTGCAATTACTTTGACAATTAATGAGAGCAGAAAGAGAAAAAGGAATTATTCAATGTGGTATCTTACTAGATTAGTCTAAGTCTAAGTTTATTAAACTGACAGTGCTCTTTAAAAATGTTAAACAAGGTGCCTTCATCCTATTAGTAAATAGGCTTTCTAGGCCAAAGATTGGCCAAAAGGGGAAAGGGATGGGGAAGGGTAGGGAAAAGGAGTGGGGCAAGCAGGATTTTCTTGGTACTGTCAAAAAGCATAAACAATTAAGTAAAAACAAAGATCTTTATTACATATAGTATGACAAGAAAAATATGACAATTGGTAATGCATTACAAATACATAAAAAATGGTCAGTTCAAGAGGCATAAATGCAGTGACAATATTTTACCCGTGTCTCCGGGTAAAAACTTACAGTTGGGCCACCCTCGACATGTTTCGTGTCCAGAGCCTCTTCTTCAGGAGTTCAAGAACATAAAAGAGGACCATAGTCCTGCAAGGACAAAATATATGTAAATATATAATATACAAGCAATAGCAAATTAATTCATTTTCCTTTGGTAGCTATGGAGAACCACAGGTGCTCATGCTTGACATCAAGACCAACAGAGATGGAAATTCAAGAGCCAGGGGGCCGCCAATATAACCTTCTGCTGGGGGCGAGTGCGGGAGCAGATAGATTCAGCCAACCTAAGTGATATAGAAGAAGCAATAAAATTACCTCTATATCATTTATAAGTATGAATCTTAGTTGGAAGAAAGATGAAGAAAAGTGATCAAGATCTGCTCTGTACATACCACACTAGTATCAATAGTAGAGAACCTCTTTGTTTGTATATGACTACTGTAAATATGGTCCAAAATGCCAGATGAAGTCGAAGAGCCGGCTCACACTGAGACGATCCGACTTCGAGGGGCGACCTGTGAAGTCGCGGTGCACAGCGTTCACTGCGACTTCGGCGCGACTTGCAGGGACTTCACATAATGGAAGTCAATGCAAGTCACTCCCAGGTCGCCCCAAAGTAGTACAGGACCCTTTTTCAAAGTCGGAGCGACTTGTGTCGCTCCTATTAGAATGGGTCCTGTGCTAATCAATGGCGAGCGACCGAGTGCGACTTGTCAGACTGACAAGTCGCGCTAGTCTGAATGGGGTCTTAGTCAAAATGGAAGGTGTTCAGGAAATAGGATTTCTTTAAATTCTATAAAGGTCATATATCAGTGGGGACATTCTATAAATGTGATAGGCAACAAGCAGACATATACTGTACATACCAAAATAACACACAATGAGGGCACAGGACCAAGCGGACAAGCCTTTAAAAAGTTGGACTCGGTTGATAGTGTTGCTACGTTCAATTTGAGCAGCCTAGATTTAATTATTAGGCCAATTTATTGAGCATTCCTTATGGACTGTTTATGGTCCTTTAATTAAGGGTGTCCTTTAGGAGATAGTTGATGGACAGATAAAAATAAAATAAGTGCGTTTATATATATATATATATATATATATATATATATATATATATATATACGTGTATAGCCGTAGGTCATGCACAAATCAATAGGACATTAGCCAACATTTGTGCAATATGGTCCAAGCAAAATTCGAGGTATCCTTACCCACATATTTAGAGTCAAACAGAGTGTATACTAGTGTATTAAAGTTGAATATTCCCATGGCTATACACTCTGTATGTCTCCAAATATTGTGGCTAAGGATAAATAGATTTTTTCTTCCATAAAATGAAAAAAAAAAAAAAAAAAATCCATACAGAGGGATGTTAATGCAAAGTTTTCACTGCGCCTGCTTTCATAGTGGAAATTCAAAGTCCTTTGCCTCCCTTCCACACCTCCATAGTGGTAATCCTCCTGTGTTGCAGTGGTTATTACCAGCGCTAGGCCTGCCTGTGACAGGCACTAATTAAGAGTGCTGAATTTGCATGCCCTTTCCACTCTCTCCTTTAATCATAGAAGTTGTACTATAGTTTCTGAAAAGTGATCTATAAATTGAGGACAGGTAGATAAATGAAGGGCCTTCCTCCTCCATTTTCATAGATCACATTTTCATTATGAAAGCTATAGTACAGCTTCTATGCCATTGGATTAGTACATCAGCCAAGCAACTAGCATTTTCAATTGTGGCCTACAATTGTGACCTTCATATTCTCTTAGTTTGAGTGGTCTTTAAGGAATTAACAGAACCCCCTGTGTACAGTTCTGTAATTTACAGAAAGCTGCTTTGTTTAAGGGTTCAGAATCACTTTTGCCACAAACCAATACCTGGCTAGCAAACCAAAGCTTTGAACAACGATGGAGGAAAATGTGGTCCTACAAAGCCTACAGTATGTGTGTCACTGTCCACAGTCATCAGGTACCACATGCGCCTGCAGAATTACATTTCTAAAATAATTTTATGTTGTTACATGAATAGTTTGATATAGTAAAAGTATCTGATAGCTAGTCTATTAGATAGTAGATTAGATTTAGATATATATATTTTTTTTCTTCAAGCACGTGAAGTGCAAAAACAACACCGAAGTGCACTATTGTGTGTCAAATAATCCTCTTCCTGACCCCCCAGGGGCACAAGACTCTTGACAGGGTAAGACACACTTAGGTCTACCTAGCCAAAAGGCCCAACTGACCCTACCCCTCATGATTAGCTGAAGACAGCGGAGTACTAGGTGGGGGGCTCTCCCCAAGAAAGACCCCCCTCAAGGCAGGGGAGGAAGGAACCTGAAAACCACATATTCTCTCCCTAGACTTCAGGGTTGACCTAAAGATTCATATCCTATCATCCTGAGTGAAAAGGAAAACTTATTTTAATTTAATTTAATTGCAGAGTGAAACACCTGGAGAACAGTGTGCATTGGTTAGGCCTTGAGGCCTGGTAAATAAATTGCCCCAGTCTCATCCTAGCCCATTGGGAGCAGAGCAGAAATAAAGTTTAGGTGTCATGGCCTAGTGCAGTTTTACACAGTGGGGTCCCAAACCCATAGTTCTACTCTGGCATCCCCAGGATGCCACACTCAGACACTGCAGGCCTTCTTCATTCCCAGACCTTAGCTAAGCAAGGTAGCACAGCTCAAATCAGGAGGCACTACTGGGCCCCTCAGAATCCTAAATGACAGAGAACTACTCTTGACTCCCACCTTACCCAGTAGGGGCTTCAGTTTTCTGTTCCTAAAGGTCCCTTAGGACCCCCCATCATATCAGCAAGTATACTATACAAGCAGCCACCCCACCTAGAAGAGCAGAATGATAGTGAAGCACTCCTACTGGACACTGATTAGAACAGATACTACAATTGATCTTAGCCAAAAGGCCGAAAAGCGATATATAGGTACATATAGGTATATTAGTGTAAACAGAAGGTGACTTGGAAAGCTGGGATTTTTTGTACAGTAGTGACATACTTACAACCAGTTACAGTAACTGATGGTGACCAGATTTTCTCCTTTATTGGCATTGGAACTGTAAACTAAAATAAGATTTGTTGCTGTCATTTATTATGTTGTAGAAATCATCAATGTTCCTCACACAGATGGGTTTTTAAAATGCCTTCTGTTTTAGAAAGAATATGTTTATTTCTATTACCATATAGATATTTGATTTTATATTTATTCCACAGTGTGAGATTATCTTAGAGACAACATAGACCCATGGCTGGGCTTTCAATAGCAGTTAGGAGCATGTGAAAGTCAGTAATTAAAAGCATATTTATTCACAAGGCCCAGGGCAGTGTCTATTCTAAGCATGACCTTGATGCCTAGCACAGTCAGTAATAAGTCACCTCCACTGTGTATATCCTATTAACAGATGATCAAGGCTACTTAAGCTCATCTGGGAGGGGTTTTGCTTCATATCTTTCATTTCTCTATATTTTGTAAAATTGTTGCCTATCAGATAGTGGTTGGACATTAGGAAATTTTTCAAAGTCTGAAAGAGTTTTGCCATTTAGTTCCCTAAAGCATGTAGCATACTGTGATCCATGTGAACTGACCGAAGACAGCAGCTGGAACTGTGTCGATGTTCTGACAGCCTACATGCTTATTTTTCCAAAGTATAGAGCATATAGACATACACACTTTTATGCCACAGAATAACATTTATTTCTGGGACTCAGATGTCCATTGGCTGGAATAAATGTAACCTAGCAATAGATGGTTTCCCTATTGTATATTACCCCTGAATACAGTGGTGTATTTAGGTTTTGTGCTGCCCTAGGCATGACTAAACTTGTGCACCCCCTATTGAAATATGACCCACCCCTTCCTGTAAAAAGCCACACCCCTTCCTGTTTATGACCTGTTCTGTCATCTGTAAACCACAGACCACAACCACAACCACAGTGTGTCAGTGCCCATCAGCATAGCCTCATCAGCGCCCATCAGTGCAGCCTTATCAGTGCAGCTGTCAGGGAATCAATACCCCGGATGGCTTGCACCCGAGGGTTCTTAATGAGCTCAGCCAGGTGATTGCCAGACCATTATTCTTGATCTTTAAGGATAGTTTACAGACGGGTATGGTGCCAGCTGATTGGAAAAAAGCCAACGTGGTACCAATATTTAAAAAGGGGCCGAGATATATCCCGGGTAACTATAGGCCGGTCAGCCTAACATCAGTAGTCTGCAAAATTTTGGAGGGGATGATAAGGGACCACATACAAGACTTTAGTAATGAAAATGGTATTATAAGTAGAAATCAGCATGGATTCATGAAAAATCGTTCGTGCCAAACCAATCTGTTAACCTTCTACGATGAAGTGAGCTGCCACCTAGATAAAGGTAAGCCTGTGGATGTGGTGTATCTGGACTTCGCAAAGGCCTTTGACACCGTTCCTCACAAACGCTTACTGTACAAACTAAGGAAGGTAGGTATGGATCATAAGGTGAGTACCTGGATAGAGACCTGGCTCCAGGGGAGAGTCCAGAGGGTGGTGATTAATGGGGAGTACTCGGATTGGGCGGGTGTGGAAAGTGGGGTCCCCCAGGGTTCTGTCCTGGGACCAATCCTGTTTAATTTATTCATAAATGATCTAGAGGAGGGGATATCTAGTACAATCTCAGTATTTGCAGATGATACTAAATTAGGCATGCCAATATCTTCTATGCAGGATGTGGAAATCTTGCAAGCAGACCTGAACAAAATAACGGGGTGGGCAACCACATGGCAGATGAGGTTTAATGTAGAAAAATGTAAAGTAATGCACTTGGGTGCCAGAAACCAGAAAGCAAGCTATTCACTAGGGGGTGAACCTCTGGGTGAGTCTAGGATGGAAAAGGACTTGGGGGTACTGGTAGACAACAGGCTTGGCAGTGGCATGCAATGCCAAGCCGCCGCAAGCAAAGCCAACAGAATACTGGGATGTATAAAAAGGGGGATTCACTCCAGAAATAAAGAGATTATTCTCCCGCTCTACAAGACTCTGGTCCGGCCACATCTGGAGTATGCTGTCCAGTTCTGGGCACCGGTCCGCAGGAAGGATGTGCTGGAACTGGAGAAAGTCCAGAGGAGGGCAACAAAAATAATTAGGGGAATGGAGGACATCGGCTATGAGGAAAGACTACAAGCACTGAACCTATTCTCTCTGGAGAAGAGACGATTGAGGGGGGATATGATATCAATGTACAAATACTGTACTGGCGACCCTAGCATAAGGAACAAACTATTCAGAGAAAGGGAATACAATAAGACACGTGGCCACTCACTAAAACTTGAGGAAAGGCGGTTTAACCTTAAAGTGCGTAAGGGGTTCTTCACTGTAAGAGCGGTAAGGATGTGGAATTCTCTTCCACAAGCAGTCGTATCAGCGGGGAGCATAGATAGTTTCAAAAAACTATTAGATGTACACCTTAAAGACCACAACATACAGGGGTACACAATGTACGGTTAAAAGCAACACACACGCATCATGGGTTGAACTGGATGGACTTGTGTCTTTTTTCAACCTCACTAACTATGTAACTATGTAACTATGTAACCCTGCGCAGGCGCACTGGCGCTGCCAACCGGCGAATGCCTATGCGCTTGCGCGTACGAAGAGGCACCTTGAATAGCTAGAGGCTACCTTACAATAGCTCAAGGCTACCTTGCAGTAGTTCGAGGCTACCTTGCAGTAGTTCGAGGCTACTTTGGAAAAGTCAGAGGCTACCTTGGAATAGTCAGAGGCTACCTTGGAATAATTAGAGGCTACCTCAGTATAGCTCGAGGCTACCAAATTGGCCTATTTAAACGCAGCTGTCACTACAGGACGTTGCTGTGTTATCTTCAGCTCTCCTGTTTCCTGTGCCTGTTTGTAGTCTGCTGTTCCTGTTTACCTGACCCGGCTTGTCTTTGGATTCTGATTACCTGCTGCCCGCCTTTGACCTTGGCTTGTCCTGACCATTCTCCTGCCTGATCCTGATCTGTTTATCCGCTACCGGCTATTGGTCCTGGACCTGATCCTGGCTCCACCAGGGAATCCGGGGGACCGCGACCTGGTGTTAGCAAGCAGCCAAATCCATCCCCACCATCTGGGGCCCCTGGTGAAAACCGGCTAACACTTAGACTCCGCGCCTCTGGTGAACCTGTGCCACGCCAGTTACCCGGTAAGCCACTCCTCTTACGTCAGGCTCTGCCACATTACCCCGTGACAGTATAACACAGCCATGACTGAGCCTGCTAGAGGAGCCTCTCCTATTGATGACATCTGCCAGCATCTCGCGGCCCTTACCCAAGCCGTTAAGTCCCTTCAAGAGGGCTATACCCAGCTGGAGGGTCGTGTTCAGTCTCTAACCTCCTCCACGGATCCTGCAGTTTCTGCGTCTTCCATGGCTTCCTCTGGGCATCCCTCGGGTCCAACGGTGGTGATGCTGCCTCCTGAGCCAAGGGTCCCTACGCCGGAAAGGTTTTCTGGGGATCGGAGCAAGTTCAGAGCCTTTCGCAATGCCTGCGAGCTATACTTCTCCCTGCAACCCCGAACCTTCTCCCTGGAAGCAACCAAGGTGGGGTTCATCATATCCCTGCTTCAAGGTGAACCTCAGTCCTGGGCTCACTGCCTGCTTGAAGAGCACAGTAACCAGCTGGACACCATGTCGGGTTTATTTAATGCAATGGCGCAGTTGTATGAAGATCCGCAGCGTACTGCTACCGCAGAAACCGCGCTCACCGCACTTCAACAAGGCCGTAGAGCCATGGAAGATTACGTCACTGACTTTAGGCGTTGGAGTATGGACACTCACTGGAACGACGCAGCCTTGCGACATCAGTTCCGCCTGGGTCTGTCAGAAAGTTTGAAGGATGAGCTGGCCCGAGTGGGCATACCTGAAACCCTGGAGGCATTAATCGCCTTGGCCATACAGATAGACCGCTGGCTCCGTGAACGCAGGGCAGAGAGGTCCACGCTGCAGACCCGTCCGGTCTGGATGATGCCACGGGTCCCAAATCCCGTCCACACCTTCTCCTCTGGTTCCCGTCCCAGCAGCACAGCTCCGGTTACTCCTGAATTGGATACTTCAGAGCCGATGCAACTTGGGCTCATGCGTCCCTCCTTATCGGCAGAAGAACGCTTACGGCGACGTCAGAACAATCTGTGTCTGTATTGCGGAGAAGCCGGACACTTTGTACGCACATGCCCAGCGAAGATGCGTAAGTGTCTTTCTATATCTCCCTCAAGTTACCCAGTTTCTGGCAACAATACCACTCACCTGGCTCTCTCTATCTCATTCCAGCTTCCAGAAGGCCTGATCCCGGTCACCGCTATAATTGATTCCGGGGCATGCAGCTGCTTCATTGACCTCACCTTTGCTGCACAACAACGCATCCCACTTCGACCCAAGTCGCAAGGACTTTCCATTTTCCTAGCAGATGGGTCCCACATCAAGTCTGGGCCAGTAACTCAAGAAACCCCTCCATTGCCTGTGGTCACCCTCGAAGGTCACAAGGAGTTGTTGTGCCTAGATGCCATCTCTTCTCCCTTGTTCCCCGTTATTCTGGGGTTACCCTGGTTACAAGCGCACAACCCGCAAATAAATTGGACTTCTGGAGACGTCAAGTTCCAGTCCCCTTACTGCCAGAATCATTGCCTGCCAGTACGCTATAGTGCTCCTAGCACTCTACTTTGTATGGACACTGATAAGGAGATACATTCCTCTGTCCCATTACCCTATCATGAATATCTGGATGTCTTCAGTAAACAAGGGGCCGAGACTCTACCCCCCCACCACCCCTATGATTGTCCGATTGAGTTACTCCCGGGGGCCGAGATCCCTTTCGGACGTATCTTTCCTTTGTCTGAACGGGAATTGGGTACCCTAAAGGACTATGTAAAGGAGAATCTTGAGAAGGGATTCATCCGACCCTCTACTTCTCCGGCAGGAGCTGGGATCTTTTTTGTAGAGAAAAAAGACCATTCACTTCAGCCATGTGTGGACTACCACAAATTAAATAAAATTACGGTCAAAAACCGGTACCCCCTACCCTTGATTTCTGAACTCTTCCAGAGATTAAGAACCGCCGCTATATTTACCAAACTGGACCTGCGGGGAGCCTACAATTCGGTCCGTATCAGGGAGGGGGACGAATGGAAGACAGCATTCCGCACCTGATTCGGTCATTATGAGTACTTGGTAATGCCTTTCGGGCTCTGCAATGCCCCGGCCACCTTCCAGCACTTCATCAACGATGTCCTCAGAGACTATCTGGACATCTTTGTGATTGTCTACTTGGACGATATCCTGGTCTTTTCTTCCTCCCTGGCCCAGCACCGAGAACACGTTAAAAGAGTACTCCACCGACTCCGGCTACACAGGCTCTATGCAAAACCTGAGAAATGCGAGTTTGAACAGCAGAGTATCCAGTTCCTGGGTCTAGTAATCTCCTCTGAAGGGGTCAGAATGGACCCTCAGAAGGTCTCCGCCATCCTGGATTGGCCCGCACCTGTGGATAAGAAGGGGATTCAGCGTTTCATAGGATTCGCAAATTTCTACAGGAAATTTATCAAGGGGTTTTCCTCTATCATCGCCCCTATTACCCTGCTCACCAAACAGGGTACCCGTTTCCACTGGTCTCCCGAGGCTCAAGTCGCATTTACAACTCTAAAGGAGCTGTTCACTTCGGCCCCTATCCTCAGCCACCCGGATCCTGCCCTACCTTACATCCTCGAAGTTGACGCCTCGGAAATCGCAGTAGGAGCAGTCATCTCCCAGCGTCAAGGCCTCAAGGACCTGATCCATCCGGTGGCTTTTTTCTCCCGTAAACTTTCTCCTGCTGAGAGGAACTATGATGTAGGGGACCGGGAACTCCTTGCCATCAAGACCGCCTTGGAGGAGTGGAGGTACCTGTTGGAAGGGGCGGCACATCCCATACTTATCTACACTGATCATAAGAACCTGGAGTATTTGAGGACGGCCAAACGCTTGAGACCTCGCCAAGCACGATGGGCACTTTTTTTTCCAGGTTTTTATTCCATATAACGTACCGACCCGGTTCCAAAAATACGAAACCCGATGCTCTCTCCCGAATGTACGACAGTTCTAAGGGAATCCTTGTACCTGACACCATCTTGACCAAAGGTAATTTCCTGCTATTACAGTCTGACCTTCTTACCTCTCTGAGACAAGCCACAATAAATGCTTCCCATCCTCCTGGAACTGTACTGGTACCCAGAAATGGATTGCTATGGAGAGGAGATCAAATTTTTGTTCCAGAAAGTGCCCGGGTGTCCATCCTTGGACTTTGTCATGACCACCCGATGGCTGGTCATTTTGGGATTCACATGACCCTAGATCTGGTTCAACGCACGTTCTGGTGGCCCGACTTAGAGAAATGTTGTAAGCAGTATGTCTCCTCCTGTACTATCTGCACACGAAGCAAGGCAACCCGAAACAAGGCATGGGGCCTGCTCAGACCACTACCAGTCCCTGACAGACCATGTAAGATGATTGCCATGGATTTCATTGTGGAACTTCCTCCTTCAGACGGTTATTCTGCAATCTTCGTGGTAGTGGACCATCTGTCGAAAATGGCTCATTTCATACCACTGAAGGGCACACCCTCCGAGCTCGAGACGGCGCAGGTCTTCATCAAGGAGATTGTAAGAATCCGTGGGGTTCCAATGGACATTGTGTCGGATAGAGGTGTTCAATTTACTTCTCGCTTCTGGAGAGCTTTATGTGACTCATTGAAGATCAAGTTGTCAATGTCCTCTGCATACCATCCCCAGACTAACGGGCAGACTGAGAGGACCAACCAGACCCTCGAGCAATATATCCGATGTTTTACCACCTTTGTTTAAGAGGACTGGGTCTCGTTACTACCGTCAGCGGAGTTCGCATACAATAATGCCAGACACTGGGCTACAGGTCAGTCCCCATTCTATGCTAACTATGGGTTTCACCCATCCTTCTTGCCCTGCTTTGTTCCTGAACCTACAGTGCCAGCAGTCCGGGATATCATGGAGTTCCTTAAAGAGAACAACAAATTGTTACAGGATGCCATGACCAGGGCTCAGACTGCCAATAAAGAGGCCTTTGACAAAAGGAGGAGAGGTGAGTTGGTTCTTCATCCTGGCAACCTGGTATGGTTAGCCACTACCAACCTCCGATTGACATGACCTTCCAAGAAACTGGCACCCAATTTTATTGGCCCGTTCCTGGTGAAGAGGAGATTAAATGAGGTATCATACGAACTAACTCTACCCGATTCCCTCAAGATCCATCCGGTCTTCCATGTATCACTTTTGAAACCTGCAGTACCTGATTCCTTTCCAGGTAGAAGTTCGGAACCACCTGCTCCTGTCACCATCAACGGGGACGAAGAATTTGAGGTGGAGGCCATCCTAGACTGCAGAAGACGGAGGAATCAGTTACAATACTTGGTTAAATGGAGGGGCTACGGCCCCGAAGAGAACTCCTGGGAACCGGTACAGAATTTCCATGCCCAAGAATTAATCCGAAATTTTTTCCGCAACCATCCCCACAAAAGGAATCTTTTGGGCACCCGGAGGTTGCCCTTAAGGGGGGGGCAATGTCAGGGAATCAATACCCTGCGCAGGCGCACTGGCGCTGCCAACCGGCGAATGCCTATGCGCTTGCGTGTACGAAGAGGCACCTTGAATAGCTAGAGGCTACCTTACAATAGCTCAAGGCTACCTTGCAGTAGTTCGAGGCTACCTTGCAGTAGTTGGAGGCTACTTTGGAAAAGTCAGAGGCTACCTTGGAATAGTCAGAGGCTACCTTGGAATAATTAGAGGCTCCCTCAGTATAGCTCGAGGCTACCAAATTGGCTTATTTAAACACAGCTGTCACTACAGGAAGTTGCTGTGTTATCTTCAGCTCTCCTGTTTCCTGTGCCTGTTTGTAGTCTGCTGTTCCTGTTTACCTGACCCGGCTTGTCTTTGGATTCTGATTACCTACTGCCCGCCTTTGACCTTGGCTTGTCCTGACCATTCTCCTGCCTGATCCTGATCTGTTTATCCGCTACCGGCTATTGGTCCTGGACCTGATCCTGGCTCCACCAGGGAATCCGGGGGACCGCGACCTGGTGTTAGCAAGCAGCCAAATCCATCCCCACCATCTGGGGCCCCTGGTGAAAACCGGCTAACACTTAGACTCCGCGCCTCTGGTGAACCTGTGCCACGCCAGTTACCCGGTAAGCCACTCCTCTTACGTCAGGCTCTGCCACATTACCCCGTGACAGCAGCATATCAGTACAGCCCCATCAGTGGCCAACAGTTCAACCTATCAGTGCCCATTAGTGCAGCCTAAGATATTTGGACTTGTGTTTGCTGCCACTGATTGTAATTATAGGAATATGTCACTTATTTTTATAATGACTAGGACGTCCATAGTCATTATACAATTAAGTGAAATAATCAGTGGCAGCAAACACAAGTCCAAATATCTTATAAGATAGGAGTGTAGCGGGGTTAAACATGCCTAAAGACACTGTTTGATATGTGGGAAGGAACTAGGCTCCCTCTAGTGGTAGCTGCATGGAATTTCCCGGGCTGTGACTTCCTTTTCACAAGATGAAGAAACTACATCTCCCAGGCTGCTTTGCAAGATCCAGGAACTAGGCTCCCTCTAGTGGTAGCTGCATGGAATTTCCCGGGCTGTGACTTCCTTTTCACAAGATGAAGAAACTACATCTCCCAGGCTGCTTTGCAAGATCCAGGGTGCACGGCTGCACCGCACGGCACTATGGGGGAGGTTATTTAAAGGAGAGAGAAGCGCGCGAAGGGGGGCCTTTCTGCGCTGGACTCTGAGGAACCAGCGAGCGAGAGTGAAGGACTGACACTGGATATTGGGCCAGAGCCTTTTAGCCTGGAGGGACGACGTGGAACCGTCCCATCTCAAGCACGAGGCACATTCCTGGAGGTCATACTGCTGTTTGCCGAGACCGGAAGTCATCCGCCAGAAGGACCCCGCGCGGCTGGCATATAGCCAAAGGACTGAGACCGCAGTGGAAGCGCGCGAAGGAGAAACTTCTGTTGGTGAGAGGGCACATGCCCAATAACTGACTTTATCTGCTGAAGAGACAGTTTTATCTACAGATAGCGGTAGCGCAGCAGGAGGTGATAAAACCCCGGGGTTTATCACCATACTCTCTCAGGAGACTCATAGACAAACAATAAGGTCTGTAAAGGAGTCGCCAGAGGCTTATCTCTCTCGCAGAAGTTATTGCTCAGTTACGCAGACACCCTGCGGTGACAACTAACAGCTCGTTGTTTTCTCTCTCTTGATCTTTATTCCTAATCTGGATTACAAATGAGCTCTATTCAATAACCTTGCTAGCGAAGATCAACAAGAAAGAAGAGAACTCTGGGGGAGGGACTCAGATAGGCCCACCTACCTGGTACTGTGTCTAGCCTTAATGCAGGAGGAGTGTGGGGGTATTCTTTTACCTTTTTAAAGCTGTTTTAAATAACCTTTTATGGACTTGTATTGTATTGTATTGTATCTCCCCTATTCAATTTGATATATAGTAAACTAAGTTTGGTTAATTACAATCTTGTGCGTTGTTCCATTGTGTCACCCAGAAGGACTACTATTCAAGAAGGTAACAAGGTATTGTTGCATAGTGAAGTATTGTATTCCAACCTGTGTATCTATTTGATAGTCCAGTCCTATTCTGGGTCAGTTGTGCCTGAGGAGGGATCGAGCCAATTTGATTGGGTTGTTAGGCAGGGTGTAGACCCAATAATATAATCAGCAGCTCCTGCGGGGGTGGTGCTACACGTGGGGGCTCGTCCGGGATTTCTACAGTCCTGCAACACAACCCTCTCAGCCCCAGAATCCCCTCCCACGCAGAAATGGATCCTGTCGCTGCTGCTGAGTGGTGCAAGGAAGAGAATGTCATAGTGGAAAATGGCCTGGTGGTTGAAATCAAGGGAGAAGCCTGGACTGAAGAAAAGCTCCTCCCTGTTTTAAGGGCACTATCCATAGACAGGAAATTCTGGGTGATTGACATAAAAACTGACACCACTGCCCCACACACGTATGCACTGTGTGAGTGGAGGAAAGGGGTCCCTGATTATTTCAATGGAAACAGTGTAAAAACTATTGACCAAACAGAACTTTTCCTGATACATCCAGGAGTTCCTACTGCGGGTCCCTCATCCACCACCCCTGGGGTATCCAGCCAAGAAAAAGGTGTCCAAGAAGGGCATCCTGAGTCATCACCTTTGTCGACTTTTAGCTCAGAACTGTGTGCTGTTCTTGGGGAGATTGTGGCAAAATGTAGCAGGGACTCCTCGAGCTATCTGATGACTGGATATAGGAAGCTCCGGACATTCTCTGGGAAACAGCCTGTGCCTTCAGCAGAAGATGGGTTCGAAGAGTGGCTAGATACCGCCACTCAGGCTTTGGAGGAATGGGAGGTACCAGAACAGCACAAGAAGCAGAGGATCACAGAGAGTTTAAGGGGACCTGCATTAGAGGCTGTACGTAATCTAAAGCTTAGCAAGAAGAACTGCACTGCACAGGATTATTTGGACATTCTGCAAGATGTGTTTGGTCGGACGGAGAACGCGGCTGAACTTCTCTACCAGTTGGACCACTGTTATCAAGAAGAGGGGGAGAAGTTGTCCGAATTCATTAAACGTCTGGATAGGATTATCCACCAGATTCTGTTAAAGAAAGGAATAGACCCCCGGAAAATAGATGAGACTCGTGCACGACAGGTTCTGAAAGGGGCTCAACCTTTAGATCCCATTGCCATACTGTTACGAACTCGTCGAGATGGCGGCATTCTAGAATACCCCGATCTGATTCGAATGGTCAGAGAGGAAGAGGTCATGTTGGACAACAAGAAGAAAAGTCGGCAGTTTGACTCAACTGCCCGGGTTGGAGTGATAAGTGTGGAAGAGGGTGACTCTCAAGTTGAACTCCTAAAGACCCAAGTGTCTCAGTTGATAGAAATGGTGTCCATCCTGACTGGTCAGGTATCCACTCTACCCAAGGGGAGTATATCGGAGAGGCCAGATGAACCTGTTAGTCTCAGCACAGATCCAGAGCCACGGCCTGCAAGATTGTTAACTTGTTTCAACTGCGGGGGAGTTGGGCATGTTAGAAGGGTATGTCCCAGCTCAGGAAATGCTGCCGCGAAACCTCGCGAGCCAGCGGGAAACTTCAGAGGACACCGGTGAAGGAGTCAACCGGGTGTCCGCCAGTCTTAAGGGACTCCAGAAGTGGTGCAGGATCAGGGAAACTGAGTCAGGGGGTCAGACCCAAATATAACACCCCCAGTTCTAGACTCCGGGTTACTGAGGGAAGGAAAGTCAATGCACACCGGATTCGGCGGGGGCCTAGATCAAGGAAGAAAAAGGAGAAGAGGGCCAGGGTACAGAGAACTGAATCAGATAACAAGGCTACATCAAGAGAATTCCCAACTAACTTGGTCGGGCCCTCCCCAGTGGTCTCGGTTCAGGTGGAAGGAATTTACACAAGAGCCCTCCTTGACACAGGGGCCCAGGTGACTCTTTTGTATAGAGACTTCTATGATAAATATCTTACCCATCTACCTTTGCAGAAGTTGGAAGATCTGGAGATATGGGGTATTGGGACCCAAAGTTTTCCCTATGACGGGTATCTGCCAATCAAGTTGACCTTTGATCCATCAGTGGCTGGTGAAGCGGAAACCTTCGACACCTTAGCGGTGGTCTGTCCTCGTCCACCAGGGGCCAACAAAAGCTCTCTCATCGTAGGAACAAACACTGACCTGGTAAGGCGCCTTCTGATACAACTGGTCCAGGGACAAGATGCTCAGGCGCCAAGGATCCATCCCATGCTACGGCAGGCCTACCAACGATTAGTGTTGGAGCAAGAGACCCCCGCAGAAGGAGTTGGACGACTCTGGAAGCTGGATAGAGCAGAAAAGGTCTTACAGCCAGGAGAGGTGGCCTGTTTTAAGGCTTCTGTTAAACTCACATGGCAACAGCCGGGTCCCTTCATTATCTTTGAATCAGGTCAAAAGGAGAGACAGAGAGGGATAGAAGTGATCCCTGAGGTGATCCCTTTGAAGGTGTTACAGGAAAACCGTGGAAGGGTTTTAGTGAGTGTCAGAAACACCTCTATTACACCAGTGAAGGTACCGGCCAGAGTGCTCCTGGGCCAAGTCAACCCGGCTACCCCAGTTGCCCCCATTGATTTCAAAGAAAAGGAACAGGGTGAAGCGGTTATAGAGGAGCTTTGCTCTGGAAACGCTGCCCTCCCGCCGGAATGGGTGAAGAGGGCCAAGGCACAACTTGCTCGATGGAGGGAAATATTCTCTAAGGACGAGTTTGACGTGGGATGTGCCAGGAGCGCCACTCATAAGATCCGCCTGAGTGAGGACAAGCCTTTCAGGGAGAGAGTCCGGCGAGTCCCCTTAGGTGACTTAGAAGATCTACGTCAACAGCTGGCAGAGCTCAAAAAGATCGGGATTATCCGAGAATCCAGGAGCCCGTATGCTTCCCCGATAGTGGTAGTCCGGAAGAAAAATGGATCTTTGAGGCTTTGTATCGACTACCGAACGCTGAACAGAAGAACCATCCCAGACCAGTATACCACTCCTCGAATCGAAGATGCCCTACAGAGTCTGTCAGGGGCGAAGTGGTTCAGTGTGATGGACTTAAAGAGTGGGTATTATCAGATCCCCATGCACCCTGAAGATCGGGAGAAAACAGCCTTCATCACCCCTGTTGGGTTCTTTGAGTTCAATCGCATGCCTCAGGGGTTGTCTGGGGCCCCTGCTACCTTCCAAAGGCTGATGGAGAGGACCGTTGGAGATATGAATTTGATAGAGGTACTGGTATACTTGGATGATGTTATCGTGTTTGGCAGAACTTTAGAAGAACATGAGGAGAGGTTGGAAAAGGTCTTGAAGAGGCTACATGAAGAAGGTCTGAAACTTTCTCCTGAGAAGTGCCAATTCTATCAGTCCTCGGTCCATTACCTGGGCCATATCGTGTCTGAAGAAGGGGTGGTCACTGACCCGGACAAGCTGGATGCTGTTGCTTCCTGGCCGAGACCCACAAATGTGACCGAACTCCGGTCATTCTTGGGCTTTTGCTCCTATTACAGGAGGTTTGTGGAGGGGTTCGCCCAGATTGCCCGACCCCTAAATGAGCTCCTGAAGAATGAAGAAGATGATGTCCCTGAGTTGGTAAAGCCGGCGAAGTCCACCATAGGCCCCCGGAAGGCTAAGGAATCCATCCAGGATCAGTGGACCCCGGAATGCGAAGGGGCCTTTGTCCAGCTGAAGGAAACCCTAACCACTGCCCCTGTGTTGGCCTATGCGGACCCCACAAAACCATATGAACTGCATGTTGATGCCAGCCGAGATGGGCTGGGGGGGGTACTTTATCAGGAGCATGAGGGTCATCTGCGACCTGTTGCCTATGTGAGCAGAAGCCTACTGCCTGCTGAAAGGAATTATCCTACTCACAAACTTGAATTCTTGGCCTTGAAGTGGGCAGTGGTTGACAAATTGAAAGACTACCTGTACGGAGCTGAATTCATTGTCAAGACAGATAATAATCCCCTCACCTATCTGTTGACTACGGCCAAGCTGGATGCAACAGGACATCGATGGTTGGCTGCCCTCTCTAGCTTCAATTTTAGCCTGAAGTATCGGCCAGGAATCGGAAATAGGGATGCAGATGCCCTATCCAGAAGGTTGCATGTTCCACAGGAACCTGCGGAAGAATGGACTCATTTGGCTCCAGAAGGGGTGCGTGCCCTATATCAGGGAACTGAATTTCGATCCCGAGGAGGGTCAAGAGCAGAAGAGATTGGGGTTTCGGCTATCGGAGTACCCAAATGCTACTGCCAGGTGACCCAAGTTGAAGGGGAGGGTTTGCCCCGGCTGTCCAAAAGGGACTTGCGGAAGGAGCAGTTGGAAGACCCTTTGGGAAAACTTCTCTTGGAAGCCCTGGAGATCCAGAGCCCTGAGTTGCTTCTAACTGACTCCCCTCAGGGGGCCCGTCTGTTGCATAGAGAGTGGACCCGGTTACAGATCAGAGAAGGAGTGGCCTACCGGAGAGGTCCATCTGAAGATCTGGAGGAGAAGTGGCAACTGTTCTTACCAGCTAAATACAGAGAGGGAGTTCTGGCCGCTCTTCATGATAATCATGGCCATCTGGGGCCCGAAAGAACCTTTCAGCTTGTCAGGGACAGGTTCTACTGGCCTTGTATGAGGGCCGAAGTTGAAGGATACTGTCATTCTTGTGTCCGGTGTATACAGAGGAAGACTCTGCCACGTCAAGCAGCCCCAATGGGCCATCTACAAAGTCAGGGACCCATGGAGCTGGTGTGCATTGATTTCCTTTGCTTAGAGCCTGATCTGAGTGGCCAGGGGAATGTCCTTGTGGTAACAGACCATTTTACCAGATATGCTCAAGCATTCCCAACAAGGGATCAGAAGGCCTCAACGGTAGCCAAAGTTCTTGTAGAGAAGTTCTTTGTACATTATGGGTTACCACAGCGCCTCCATTCTGATCAGGGAAGGGACTTTGAAAGCAGACTGATCAAGAGACTGTTAGATATGTTAGGCATTCAAAAGACTAGAACCACTCCCTACCATCCACAGGGGGATGCCCAGCCTGAACGATTTAACAGGACTCTTTTGGATATGTTGGGGACTTTGAGCTCAGAGAAGAAACAGCATTGGGGCAGGCACGTAGCTGCCATTGTGCATGCCTACAACAGCACTGTCAGTGATGCTACTGGATATTCCCCTTATCGGCTGATGTTTGGAAGGGAGGCTCGGTTGCCAGTGGATTTGGCCTTTGGCATTTCGCCTGATCATACCTCTTCAGCATCGCATAGAGGATATGTGGACCGACTGCGGAAGAGTCTGAAAGCGGCCTATGACAAGGCTCAGGCCACATCTGATCAACGTGGACTGCGGAATAAAAAAAATTTCGACCTAAAAGTTCGGATCCATGACCTGCAACCAGGGGACAGGGTTTTGTTGAGAAACTTGGGTGTCCCGGGAAAACACAAGTTGGCAGACCGCTGGAAGTCCCAACCTTATGTTATCTGTAAGCAACTGCCAAACCTTCCTGTGTACCAAATTCGGCCTGAGGGAAGTGTGGGTCCATTGAAGGCTTGGCATCGGAACCATTTGCTGCCTCTCTCTGAAGCGGTTCGTATGCCCCCTGTGGAAGACTTGTCAGCGGCCCCTTCGACTTCTCGCCGGTCCAGACCAGTTACCAGATCTCAGACGATGCTCCCAGATGAGGGAGAGGGAAGTTCTCCATCTGAAGATTTGGAAGATGAAGAGGAGGTACCCGACTGGTTGTGGTCATCTCAGTTGCCAGAACCCACACCTGCCTCCCTGTCTTCGTCTGACTTGGCTGATAGAGGAGCCCTTCGGGCAGAAGCCCCTGAATTCATACCCTTTCATATGCTTCCAGAAGAAGCAGCTGAGGATGAAGATCCTGAGGAGGAGGTTGCACCCTTCTCTGAAGAAGAACTGACCTCTCTTGAACCATCAGGTGCCTCTGTGTTGGAACATGAGGAGGGGGACATGGAAGAATCCTCAGAAGTGCCTGATCCTAGTACCTCTGAGAGCATGCCTCCACGGGAACAGAGGGAAAGGAGAGTCATTCACCCACCTAAGAGACTGACCTATGATCAATTGGGTGAATGTTCGGAAGAAGCTGTTTTTATCTCCAAAAGGTCTCCTGACCAGCCTAGTTCCTCCACTGTAGATTTGGTGGGGGACAACCCTAGCTCACCCCCAGGCACAACTGTACAAGCCACCCAAGTTTTGGGGGGTCTGTGAGAGATCATGAGAACAAAGTATTGAAGTAGAAAACGTTTGCATTTAAGTTTGTACATAAGGATATTGGGTTTGGCCATTATAATAAGCACAGTTTTTGATGTTCACAATTTGGTTTACTTTGTGAGTTAATGTTTGCGCACATTTTGTTGCTCTGACCTCACTATATGTTTTTTTCTCTTTCTCACCTTTTGATGTTTTTTTTTCAACACAAACTTTAAGATGTAAGTGTTTAAGAAATTGCAAAGGCACATGTGCTTTTTAAAGGAGCACTATATAAAAGCACTAGAAATCAGCACTATATTAACACTGTAGAAATCACTTATTTGCTTATTAATTGCACTTTATCGTTTTACTGTTGCACTGCTATTAGAATACAAAATTGGATGTATTCAGATTGACTTATTTCAGCAAAATGTTAATGTTTTTGTTGTATAATGCCAACCTATGCACTAGGGTACATACTGTTGACCTCTTTGGGGACCAAAGTTTCTCAAGTGGGGGGAGTGTGTAGCGGGGTTAAACATGCCTAAAGACACTGTTTGATATGTGGGAAGGAACTAGGCTCCCTCTAGTGGTAGCTGCATGGAATTTCCCGGGCTGTGACTTCCTTTTCACAAGATGAAGAAACTACATCTCCCAGGCTGCTTTGCAAGATCCAGGAACTAGGCTCCCTCTAGTGGTAGCTGCATGGAATTTCCCGGGCTGTGACTTCCTTTTCACAAGATGAAGAAACTACATCTCCCAGGCTGCTTTGCAAGATCCAGGGTGCACGGCTGCACCGCACGGCACTATGGGGGAGGTTATTTAAAGGAGAGAGAAGCGCGCGAAGGGGGGCCTTTCTGCGCTGGACTCTGAGGAACCAGCGAGCGAGAGTGAAGGACTGACACTGGATATTGGGCCAGAGCCTTTTAGCCTGGAGGGACGACGTGGAACCGTCCCATCTCAAGCACGAGGCACATTCCTGGAGGTCATACTGCTGTTTGCCGAGACCGGAAGTCATCCGCCAGAAGGACCCCGCGCGGCTGGCATATAGCCAAAGGACTGAGACCGCAGTGGAAGCGCGCGAAGGAGAAACTTCTGTTGGTGAGAGGGCACATGCCCAATAACTGACTTTATCTGCTGAAGAGACAGTTTTATCTACAGATAGCGGTAGCGCAGCAGGAGGTGATAAAACCCCGGGGTTTATCACCATACTCTCTCAGGAGACTCATAGACAAACAATAAGGTCTGTAAAGGAGTCGCCAGAGGCTTATCTCTCTCGCAGAAGTTATTGCTCAGTTACGCAGACACCCTGCGGTGACAACTAACAGCTCGTTGTTTTCTCTCTCTTGATCTTTATTCCTAATCTGGATTACAAATGAGCTCTATTCAATAACCTTGCTAGCGAAGATCAACAAGAAAGAAGAGAACTCTGGGGGAGGGACTCAGATAGGCCCACCTACCTGGTACTGTGTCTAGCCTTAATGCAGGAGGAGTGTGGGGGTATTCTTTTACCTTTTTAAAGCTGTTTTAAATAACCTTTTATGGACTTGTATTGTATTGTATTGTATCTCCCCTATTCAATTTGATATATAGTAAACTAAGTTTGGTTAATTACAATCTTGTGCGTTGTTCCATTGTGTCACCCAGAAGGACTACTATTCAAGAAGGTAACAAGGTATTGTTGCATAGTGAAGTATTGTATTCCAACCTGTGTATCTATTTGATAGTCCAGTCCTATTCTGGGTCAGTTGTGCCTGAGGAGGGATCGAGCCAATTTGATTGGGTTGTTAGGCAGGGTGTAGACCCAATAATATAATCAGCAGCTCCTGCGGGGGTGGTGCTACAGGAGTAATCTTAATAACCCAGTGACATATTGCGATAGTACACATGAGGTGAGCAGGTCCAAAATATTATTGCCATCATATACAATTAAAAGTCATAATTGTATATGATGCAATTCAATATGCTCGCTCAAGGACAAGGATGTTAAAAGAAATGGAAATTATATTATTGACATGGTGCCTGCCATACCTGGGGGCAGAGGAGGGTAGGCGGAGCATTAGGCTGCAGTGCCACACTTATTAGCATTGGCGGCCATTGGACCAGTTGTATTAAGTGTCGTTGGCGGCCTGCGGTCTGACCGAATGTCCTCACTCATCAGTATAATCATAGAGGCAGGTAGCAGTGTGACCGCTTTATGTGGGGGCCAGACTGATTTGCCTCCTGGACCCTGCCCTCTGGCCCAATTCACCCCATAAGACTGGCACTATACTAAAAGTGTAGCGCAAGCCAGTGGGGACCCTTTTTTGTGCGGGAGCCGGGAGGAGGCTGTTTTTTTTTTTCGTGCAGGGTGCAGCTTTTTTGCTGCCCCCCTGCAAAGTGCCGCCCTAGGCCTGGGCCTTGTCGGCCTAGGCCAAGATACAACACTGCCTGGAAATCTACTACCATCTAAAGCAGGGATGGTTAACATTCTTGACATAGGGGGGCCTCAATGAATATTCTGTGTCAGAGACAGCAGACATGCAACAGTGTATAGTCAAAGACTTTGGGCATGATACAAGGGATGGTCAGAGACTGCAGACATGATACAAGAGATGGTCAGAGACTGCAGACATGATACAAGAGATGTTTAGAGACTGCAGACATGAGACAAGAGATGGTCAGAGGCTGCAGACATTATACAAGAGATGGTCAGAGACTGTAGACATGATACAAGAGATGGTCAGAGACTGCAGACATGATACAAGAGATAGTCAGAGACTGCAGACATGATACAATGACAATACTTTGTAAAGACAGGGCTAAGGAGAGTCATTGTTTTCTTATACTTCAAAATTCAGGAAATACACTCTTTGTACTGCAATAATCTTATCGCTTCTTACCCCAACACTTCATATTCCTGATATGTGTTTACTGTACCATGTACCTGTATGAGAAAGTATCCTGTTCTCTCTGTATTGCTTACTTTATGTGAAATCCCTGGTGTTCCTGCTAGTTCCCTTGCTTTCCCAATAAAAACTGACCACACTAAGCAGGAGAGCACACTGTGGTCAGTTCTCTAGCTATGCTAAGAACTCAGTGTACTCTCCTCTAATGATCAGACTTGTCCTGACACGCCCCTGCTACACAACCATTCACTGGAAAGCTCAGTGTGCTGCTTCTTCTCTTCCCCCCAGCTCTTATGCAGCATGTGATTACTTATTAAAAAAGCAAAAAAGGTATTTATAATGCTTTTCATATCTATACAAAAATGTTTTGCCTTTAATTTCTATTTTAAACTGAATGAGTTGTTTTACAAGGTGATCGTTTACAATCACTTTAAGTAAAATTTTGCTGGATTTCATTTACGTGTCTTATTGAAAAATGAAGCTGCCTGTGGATGGTGCCAAGTCAGCAGGTGACCATACTGTCCAGACAGACTGGATCTAAGGAGGTATGCCAATGCATAAAGTGGCATTTGAAACAAAACAGACCAATATCTTTCAAATTAACGCCACTGGAGAACATTGGAAACCAAAGGAAAATGTGCTTTGGGCCTGGGTCTTCTGGGATGCTGCAATGTTTCTGCTTCTTTTTTTTTTATAATGAAATTTTTATTGAATTTTACAAAAATAAAATACAAAATGTTGTACAAGTACAAAATGGTACAAATAGTAGGGTAGTAAACAGCACAGAATCGGTCCACAAGTGTGTAAGAGCATACATTTGGAATTTAGGTTACATGTTGGTGACAAATACGACAAATTCAATTCAAAGATCCGAAGCAGGTGAGGAAAGCAGGTGAGATAAACAGGGAGTGTTCAATCGAGGGGTGCATCGGCATCCCACCTGAACCCGCACCATCGTCAACATGGGTATGACCGTGTTAATTTTGTCAACAAAAACATTTTTGTCCAAATTTTCATCAGTGCCTTTTTACAGTGATGAAAACGAAACAAAAAGTACACCACATTTTCATCCACTGCAAAAACTATGATGAAAATCAATTTATTTTTTGTTAATAACCAAAAACAAACAAAAATGTGAGGGAGGGACATTTACCCTCAATAACTTCTGGTTTCCATGGAGCTCCATGCTTAGCAGTTAGCACTGTGCAGCACCAAAGGCATCCTCAAACAATCATCCAGAGCAACACTGTGCATTACAGGCCTCTAGACAAGAGTCCCGATTCATGACCATCCAGAGCACTGTGTGCAATACAGCCCTCCTCTTACCACTGACATCCAGAGCACTGTGTGCATTACAGCCCTCCTCTTACCACTGACATCCAGAGCACTGTGTGCATTACAGCCCTCCTCTTACCACTGACATCCAGAGCACTGTGTGCATTACAGCCCTCCTCTTACCACTGACATCCAGAGCACTGTGCATTACAGGCCTCTAGACAAGAGTCCCGACTCACGACCATCCAGAGCACTGTGTGCATTACAGCCCTACACTTACCACTGACATACAGAGCACTGTGCATTACAGACATCTAGACAAGAGTCCCGACTCACGACCATCCAGAGCACTGTGTTCAATACAGCCCTCCTCTTACCACTGACATCCAGAGCACTGTGTGCATTACAGCCCTCCTCTTACCACTGACATCCAGAGCACTGTGCATTACAGGCCTCTAGACAAGAGTCCCGACTCACGACCATCCAGAGCACTGTGTGCAATACAGCCCTCCGCTTACCACTGACATCCAGAGCACTGTGCATTACAGACATCTAGACAAGAGTCCCGACTCACGACCATCCAGAGCACTGTGTTCAATACAGCCCTCCCCTTACCACTGACATCCAGAGCACTGTACATTACAG
The DNA here is from genome assembly GCF_965119305.1 of Pelophylax lessonae. Taxonomy (NCBI): domain Eukaryota; kingdom Metazoa; phylum Chordata; class Amphibia; order Anura; family Ranidae; genus Pelophylax; species Pelophylax lessonae. The sequence goes on along the minus strand of NC_138771.1, from coordinate 61,576,870 downwards.
GCCTCTAGATAAGAGTCCCGACTCACGACCATCCAGAGCACTGTGTGCATTACAGCCCTCCACTTACCACTGACATACAGAGCACTGTGCATTACAGGCCTCCCCTCAGACCACCATCCAGCACTGTGCAGCATTACAGGCCTCTCAGACCACCATCCCATAACACTGTGAATTACAGGCCTCCCCTCAGGCCACCATCCAGAGCACTGTGCAGCATCAAAATGGGACTAAAATAAAAATGGCATTCTAGTCATAAGACTAGGACTAAAACTAAATCGAAAATTTTCTGCCAACATAAACACTGGGCAGACGTGGACTAACCATGGTAATACACATGAAGTGAACTTGTAAGTGTACTTACACCCGCCTAGGATAGGTGAAGTATGAAACATGTGCAAACATATCTCAAGACTACCTACATATCATGGGCAAGGATAAAAAGAAAAACAACAACCCTAGTTGAGGAATGTAAAAGAAACAGAGAAGGAAAATCAGGTCCATTAACCAAATAATAGTAGGTGCATCTGTGAGGGGAATATGTGGCAGTGCATGCATTACTTGGGTGTTGTACAGGTTTGGCATGTGTTTCTGCTTCTTAAATTCAGTTGTAAAATACTGTTTTTTTTGTTTTTTTGGGACCTGCAATGTAAGGCATAATGTGCTAGTATGCATTGCATGCTAACACATTATGTGAAACTTACCTGAAAACGAAGCCCTCCGGCAATTTCTAGAGGCAGCATCCATCTTCACCCGTTTTTCTATCCGGGTCCACAGTCTCCGGCTGTGTGACAGGCCGGAGCTGCGATGACGTCACTCCCGCACTTGCGCAGGGGAGCCGTCATTCACAGCACAGGTATCTGAAGGAACATCACGAGTAGCCATTTCTTCAGAGCGCATGCACAGATGACATCATCGGCTGCATGTAATGTATATATCTCCTAAATGGTACACGTTTTGGAGATATTTACAGTACCTATAGGTAAGGATTATTATAGACTTACCTATAGGTACAAATTATTTCTTAGCGTTTACTTTCTCTTTAATTTTCATTAGCTGCATGCTGTATATACTGTATAGTAGAGAAATTGAAATATTTTAAGCTATGTAAGGTGCAACACAGCGCAAGTTCCTACAGTTATGAAAATATAGATTTTGCTCCAAAACTCTGTAAAAGCGTCATTTGTAATGATGAAATACAAACACCCTGAGATACCCACACATGTCTTGCATTGTCTTTGAAAGTGCCGTATAACTGTCTGCTATATACAGTAACTAGCTTTTAAGAAAAAAGCTTAACCACTTGCCGACCGCCGCACGACTATTTACGGCAGCGGTCAGCCCCTCCTGGGCAAAGTGACGTATATAAACGTCACTCACCCGCGAGCCAATAGGGGGCGAGCACGCGCCGCCGAAGGCGCGCTCCCGCCCCCGCTCGTTCACGGACATTCCAGCGTGAGTGACCGGCGGCTCGGATGTCCTCCGGCCACCCGCGATCGTCCGCTGCAGAGGGAGAAAGGCAGGTGGCTGATGTAAACAAAGCCGCCTGTCATTCTCCCTGATGTAACTTCAGAGATCATACTATCCTGCTATTTAGGATCGTATGTCTCTGTGGTTACATGAAAAGCCACGCCCCTTTACAGTAAGAAGCATGCCCCTAGGGACACATTTAACCCCTGCCTCTCCAATAAAGTTAACCCCTTCCCTGCCAGTGTAATTTTTACAGTAACAGTGCATATTTATAGCACTGATTACTGCAGTAATGTCACTGGTACCCCCAAAAGTGTCAAAAATGTCAGTCAAGGGTCCGATCTGTCCGCCGCAATGTCGCAGTCTCGCAAAAAAAAAAAATCGCAGATCGCCTCCATTACTCGTTAAAAAACAAAAAACACCAAAAATTACAAAAATCTTTCCCTTAGTTAGTAAATGCAATAACTTTTGCGCAAACCAATCAAAATACGCTTATTGCGATTTTTTTTTTTACCAAACATATGTAGCAGAAAACAAATTGGCCAAAAATTTTAAAAAATTTTGATTTTTACATTTGTTTGGGGAATTTCATATAAAAAAATGTGAAAAATATTTTTATTTTTTCAAAATTGACGCCATTTTTTGTTTATAGCACAAAAAAAAAAAATTGCACAGGTGATCATATACCACCAAAAGAAAGCTCTTTTTGTGGGGAAAAAAAGGATGTCAATTTCATTTAGGTATAGCATCGCACGACCGCGCAATTGTCCATTAAAATCATGTAGTGCCGAATCGCAAAATAGGCCCTGGTCAGGAAGGGGGTAAAATCTTCCGGGGCTTAAGTGATTAAAGTCAACTTATTGTTTCAAAACCACTCTGCAATGAAAGGAGTCCAAGAATTTCAAGGGCTGGTCTGCCTCCCACAACCTGTTATTGGTTCTTCATCAATATGGATGGCCTTAAAGCGGAGTTCCGACCTGGGAACGTTTTTTTTTTATAAAAATACCCCCGGGACAGTCAGGGCTAGTACATTCCACAATGGCTAGCCTCTGATCTGTCCCGGGTTGCACTTACCTTTTAGAAGAAATACTTACCTTGAAAATGTATTGTCCAGCGGTGCCATCTCAGGTGTGGGCAGCTTGAAGCCAGCACTATCCTCTTCTGTGTCCTCTTCTGTCTTCTTCGGTCCCACGATGTCACTTCCGGTGCCGCAGCGTCATCCCTGCACAGCTTCTGGGCATGCCCAGAAGCTGTTTTGCAAGGTATGACGGCGCCTGCCCCGAAACTGACGTTGGGGCCGGTGCAGGCGCATTGATTCCTGGGAGCGATGACGTTCAGCTCCCAGGAATCATTGCAAGCCAGGAAGTGATGAATCGCCGTGGCCACCGAGGGGAGGAAGAGGAAGTAAGGTGAGTATATTTTCTTCTAAACCAGGTAAGTAAAAAAAAAATTGCGATTATCCATTTGTTTTTCAGGTGACCCGGAGCAAGAAGATGGAGGTAAGTCTAATGTTTGCAGGAGGTGGGTTAGCAGTCCTCTACTTTATCTACAATTGCTAAGATTTACATATTAGATTCACATATTAGAATATGAACAATCTTAGCAATTGTAGATATAGAAGAGGATTGGTAATCCACCTCCTGCAAACTCTCTATTGTCCATCCATATTGATGAAGAACCAATAGCAGATTGTAGGAGGCAGACCAGCCCCTGAATTTCTTGGACTCCTTTCATTGCAGAGTGCTTTTCGAAACAATAAGTTGACTTTAATCTTTTTTCTTAAAAGCTAGTTACTGTATATAGCAGACAGTTATAGGATTTTTTAGGTGTAGGCGACGCAAACCACATAACCAACTGCTAAGAAAAGAACTTGTAAAATGTGACTTCACAATGGAAGCTGATTAAAGCATGAGGTGAGGTAACGCCATATTGATCAGAATGCATGGTGTGCCGGGCCCGTATTGAGGGACACAGTTTTCTTTCATCAAAGAAACATGAGGTAAACAAATTGAAGCTGGTTTGAAGAAAGGGGCTTATAAATTAAATGACACTGGCTCTATTCTTCTGAAAGAACAATAATTCTGAAAAAAAAAAAATCGTTACTCGCCCCTCTGAATTCTCATTTCAGTTCTTCAAGTGAAACTCGATTTTGGATTACATGGAAATGCGGGCCTCCAATTAGGATCTGCCAGTCACCAGTACAATATTGTGCCTCGATATATTGATCGGGACTGTCATTTGTGCTCTGTGAGTGCAGGCTGTGTGTAGTGCCTTTCGTCTCTCAGGCAGAGGGGTAAGCTACGTCTGTGTTTCATCTGAAATAAAAATAACATTGCAAAAAAAAAAAAGAAAGAAAGAAAAGAAATACACAGTAACATAGCTGCATCTATGTGTGATTAAATTGTAAAATCAAAACCTTTTTTCATTCTGGACAGCTTAAAGAATAGGTACTAGGGACACAATAGAAAGTAAGAAATCACAGGAATGGGGATATCTCCTTTTGGAGCTCGTTCCCATGTGTTGCCAGGGGGAGTTAAACCAGGTGGTTGAGCTGCAGTTTTACCACCCCCTGAACACAGACTCAGGGCTGAAAACATACCACAGTTGCGATGTTGTGCTTCACAGCTGTAAAATTAGGTCAGTGTTACCACCACCAAATGTGACCCAAATCTTTAGGGTTGCACAACCACATACAATGCCCACAATTGTGGCAATTATAGGGTTAAATCAAGTGGCATATCTCCTCCTCACTATGTGTAAAATGCCTCTGAAAAGCTCTCCACTGTGGATTGGTGGGTTGCTGCACATATGCATAAGCCCTTAGACCAGTGGTAGTCAACTCTGTTGATATAGGGGGCATAGGCGGGCGCACAGGGTGTGTTGGATGTGCATGGGCACACCCTAATCACCTAGTGCACATTAGCATTATCTCTATGTGTGCGGGCGGGGAGATGGGAAAGATCTCACTCTTACCAGCTCAGGGATAAGAGAAGTGCTAAAGCACTTCTCTTTCATTGTGCCAGCAGGGAGATGAATGCACCGGGGCCATATACATGTAGACACACACATGCATGTGTGTTTAAGATTTGAGGTGTACACCCTAATACAATAGGCTGCACACACCTATTATAGGGGGTCTCGTGTGCAGCCCCTGAAATCATTCAAGACATTTAGAATTTAGTGATATTCATACTCATTATCAGGGACAGCAAATGCACAAAAAGGTATAGTCAAAGAATATGGGCATGATACATGAGATGGTCAGAGAATGCAGACATAGTACAATAAATGGTCAGAGGCTGCAGACATGATACAAGAGATGGTCAGAGACTACAGACATGATGCAAGAGATAGTCAGAGACTGCAGACATGATGCAAGAGATAGTCAGAGACTGCAGACATGATACAATGTTAGTACTTTGTAAAGACAGGGCTAAGGAAAGTCATTGTTTTCTTATACTTCAAAATTTGGGAAATACAAGAGATGGTCAGAGAATGCAGACATGGTACAAAAGATGGTCAGAGGCTACATACATGATAAAAGAGACTGTCAAAAAAGGCAGACATGGTACAAGAAATGGTCAGAGACTGTAGACATAATACAAGAGATGGTCAGAGACTACAGACATACTGCAAGAGTTGGTCAGAGATGGCCAGAAAATGCAGACTTGATACAAGAGAAGGTCAGAGAATGCAAATATGGTACAAGAGATGGCCAGAGTCTGCAGACATGATACACAAGATGGTCGGTCAGAGATGGCAGACATGTTGCAAAAGATGGTCAGAGACTGCAGAAATGTTACAAGAGATGGTCAGAGAATGCAGATATGGTACAAGAGATGGTCAGAGACTGCAGACATGATTCATGAGGTGGTCAGCGAATGCAGACATGATACAAGAGATGGTCAGAGACTGCAAACATGATACAAGAGATGGTCAGAGACTGCAGACATGATACAAGAGATGGTCAGAGACTGCAGACATGATACAAGAGATGGTCAGAGACTGCAGACATGTTGTATGAAGCTGTCAGAGTCTGTGAACATACTATAGGAGTTGTTGGAAACTGTGGACATGTTACAGGAGACAGTCGTATAACTTAGAACCCCCAAACATTATATATTTTTTAATGCAATTTTTTATGTCACACGGTATTTGCGCAACAGTTTTCCAAAATAATTTGTGGGAAGAAAACACACTTTTTTTAATTGAATTGCAAAAAACACGATACATACTGTAACCAAGTTTTTTGTAAAATATAAAAGATGAAGTTACACGGAAGAAATAGATACCAAACATGTCATGCTTTAAAATTGCTCACGCCCGTGCAGCAGCGACAAACAATGTACATTTTACTATCCATAGGCAATGCTTTAAAAGCCTTTACAGGTTACCACTTTAGATGTACAGGAGGCCTAGAATTACTGCCTATGATGCCCCCTGATGTTCAGGGAGCGGGGGCACTTTAATTCTTTTCTTTTTTTTTTAAATTATTATTAATTTATAAAATGTTATTACTTTTAACGTAAACATCCTTGTGACAGTAATAGGCATGTGACAGGTACTCTTTATGGAGGGATCTGTTGTCAATAGGACCCCAAATCCCTCTTCTGCGCTTAAAACCATTAAAAACACCAAGACCAGCGTATTTGAAGACTGTTGATTTTTTGAAAATGGCGCAGATTAAATTCGAGTTAACTGGAAGTGAAGTCACGTCATTGCTTCCGGGTTACCATAGTGGAAAGCTGATCATAGCCAAACTGCACCTGCACGTGATTGAATGTAGACACTGTTTGGCTGACACTTTTCTACCCGGCTCCTTTGATTTTTCAATTAAAGGAAGTCGGAGAGGGTGCCAACAGGGCAACCAAAATTAACCACTTCCCACGGTGTGTAGTAAAATGACGGCGGGCGGGTGCCCCAGAACCGGCGCGCAGCAGGCTGATCGCAATAGCGCTGTGTTCCTAGGACATGGCGCAACCCCGATCTTGGTAAAGAGCCGATGACGTAGCTTTTTACCCATGTGATTGGCTGTGTCTAATCACAGCCTGTCACATGTAAACAAGGAAGTGCCTTTTTTCGGCTCTTCTCGCCTCACACTGACAGAGTGTGAAGAGAGAAGAGCCCATCAGCGGCATCTCCTCGCAGGGGAGACCTGAACAGGTAATCAGGACACCGATCATCAGTGCCCTGATTACAGTACAGCCCCAGCAAAGCCAATCAGTGCCCTGATTACAGTACAGCCCCAGCAAAGCCAATCAGTGCCCTGATTACAGTACAGCCCCAGCAAAGCCAATCAGTGCCCATCAGTGTCACTAATCAGTGCCCATCAGTGACACCAATCAGTTCTCTTCAGTGACATCAGTCAGTGCCTATTAGTGATGCCAGTCAGTACTGCCTTTTAGTGGCCATCAGTGCCACCCATTAGTGCCTCCTATCAGTGTCCATCAGTGCCGCCCATTAGTGCCCATCAGTGCTGCCCATCAGTGCCGCCTATCATTACCCACCAGTGCCGCATATCATTGCCCACCAGTGCTGCCTATCAGTGCCCATCAGTGCCGCCTATCAGTACTAATCAGTGCCGCATATCAGTGCCACCTATTAGTGCCCATCAGTGCAGCATATTAGTGCCTCCTCATTAGTGCCACCTAATCAGTACCTTTCAGTGCCACCTCATCAGTGCCCATCAGTGCAGCTTATCAGTGCTGCCTATCAGTGCCGCCTCATCAGCGCACATCAGTGAAGAAGAAAAATTACTTATTTACAAAATTTACTGACAGAAACTAAGAAAAACTTTTTTTTTTTTTCAAAATTTTCGGTCTTTTTTAGTTTTTTTTGAAAAAAAAATAAGAAAGCCAGCGGTGATTAAATACCACAAAAATAAAGCTCTATTTGTGTGAAAAAAATTATAAACATTTCATATGGGTACAGTGTAGCATATCATTCAAAGTGTGACAGCGCTGAAAGCTAAAATTGGTCTAGACAGGAAGGGGGTAAAAGTGCCCTGTAAACAAGTGGTTACATTTTGACCAGTTCATCAAGAACCGGAAATTCGCTCAGTGTATGGGCAGCTTGACTAAACACACTTTTGGAGGCTGATCTTTTACAAATGAATTATCAGACCTCTGCACCATCTCCTGCTCACTCAACATTCACATAAACTATTTAGTGCCTGTCAAGCAATCTCTGTATTACAGCCTATAAAACAATTTTGAACCATGCCAGGTTATCTTTACTCTCTTCATTAAAAGAAAACAAAGATTATCCAGTCTGATCCATTACTTTCTATAATGCGGTCGTCTCCCAGTGTGATTGTTTGCCTGCCATAAACTCAATTAATGGGATGAAGATGACTAGACTAGATATTGAATAGGTGTGCTGGAAATCTAATCAACCAGAGGGTACATTCATCAGCATTGTCTACAAGATTTACCCACCTACAGATCCATACCTGTATATCAGAGCTATTTCTAAGATTTCTCACAATCCAGACCATGTAATGCTTAATTAGGGATAATGAACACCTTTGGGCACCAATAATTCTTGTTGCTTACTGCCGAAAATCTCCAGCTTGATGTAAAGACTTTGAGGTTAATAAACTGGCATTTCCATTATAAACAGACATGCTACCACAGAATACATGGATGTATTCCAGAGAGGGATGGCAGAATCACACATATCACTTATCAGTGGAAGACTTGCCTATGTACAGCTGGTTTTACAATTGAATCCAGCCATTCCTAACTATGGTTTCAAGCAGAAGCGTAACTAGAACCTTTAGGGCCCCGATGCAAGAAGCCAAAAAAGCCCCCCTAACCCCTGGCTGGGGCCTCCCCCATGCTGACAGAACACCAGTGCAAGCTTTGTGACCTTGATAGTTCTGCCACTGGTGTCAGTGGTTTTTTATTTTTGTTATTTTTTTTTTGTTGTTGTTTTTTTTTATTTTATATTTTTTTTTACAATTGTATTTTTTATATGTAGCAATATTTCCAGGCATTGGGCCTGAGTGGGGTCTGCCATTGTTACCGGAAACACTTCCAACACATTTAGGTTGAAAACCCAAGTGTGAGAACTGAGACAATGACCATTCCGGCATCTTTGGTTTGTGTTGTTTATTTTATAAAGGGGATGGGAGAAGGGTATGAGTGGGATACTCCTCTGGCTCTACTAGGTTTAACTGGAACACTGTACAGAAAAATGCCCGTTGGCGCTGTCCTGACGCCGGCTGAATGCCGACCAACGCTTCCTGGCGCTTGAAAATACTGTTATGCTGAACTTGTGCTAGAACTTAGATTTTAACACCCTTGGTTAACTCAGAAGATCCAGGACTGTAATGATCTTTGACTCTCGACATTCTGTCTAGCTCAAAAGTCCTGTCTATGACTCCCTCCAGCCCTTCACTGACTGAGGTAGTTCCTTCTAACTGCTTGTAAAGCTGAAACTCTTAACACTGCTCACTTGACTCTTCAGGGCCTAACCGCTGGCGCCCCCTCTAAACTTCAGGGTCCTCTCACTGGGCAACCCCCTTAACAGTTCAGGGTCCTTTCACTAGGCAACCCCCTTAACACTTCAGGGTCCTTTCACTAGGCAACCCCCTTTACACTTCAGGGGCCTTTCACTAGGCAACCCCCTTAACACTTCAGGGTCCTTTCACTAGGCAACCCCCTTTACACTTCAGGGTCCTTTCACTAGGAAACCCCCTTTACACTTCAGGGTCCTTTCACTAGGCAACCCCCTTTACACTTGCAGGCTCTAGGATCCCTGAGAACCTTCACCGGAGTGGTCCCCTCTACACTAGGCATATCCCAGGGGCAGTTCACAGTACTCACGACCTTGGAAGGCTTTCCTGGAACTGAATCCCTCTATCTCCACTGGTCCTCGGCACACCAGATCCTCTCTGCAGCTCAGCTCTCCCTTCTGGATACTCAGGCAGCCACCCAAGATGCCAAATTCTTCTGACATGTCTCCCTCCTGGGACTCTGCTTCCCGTCAAAGACACTGCGTCATGCGCTCCCCTCAGACTTATACCCCCTCCCAGAATCCTCTGCGGCAGAATCTGCCTTCTGGAGTAGATACAAGCCCGAATGGGCCACTGATTGGATTTCCACCACTGCCCAAAGAGAATCCTCTCACAGAGCCAGTTGGGAGAATCCCCTTTCAGTAACCACACATGGGAGACATGACAGTCCAACTGAAATCATGGCCCTGCTGTTAGGCAGCCAAGGCCCTTTATACTTTTACCTAGCACCCACCTGTAGGGTGCTACATTTAATTTTTAAAAAAATGTTTAGGAGCCTCGTTGGGGGGCTTTGGTGAAATATCAGGAGTCTAAACAGACTTCTGATGTTTTACCTTTGAGACTGAAAAAGGAGATTGAGGGCACATGCCTTAATCCCCATCTCTGCAGCTTCATCAGCACATGATGAATAGACAGGTATAGCTCTGTACAGAGCTTCCCATTGATTTGCAAAGCGAAGCATGGGAAATACAGTTTACTATGCCTCAGTTATGAACGAACAGTACTGGAACAGCAATGGTACGGATCACTGACTCTATTAATTAAGACAAGGATAGGGACTGTAAATGACACATTTACTGGCCCCTTCTCCACTCTCCATCCTGTCAACATCCCCCATAGTAGCTGGCGGGAGAGCAAAGGGGGGAACCTGGCAGGGCTACGGGGATGTGAGGGTGCTGGGGGAGTACACAGGAGCCCAATCCCAGCAGAATTCTGTGTTTTCACTAGCTGTAAGCCATAATAATCAGAATTAAAGGAAATAAATATATCACTCTGTGTGCAATGCATCTATATAACATGAGTTTCACTTTTAACTTGAATTACCTAAATAAGTAACTTTTAGACGATATTCTAATTTTTTGAGGTGAACCTGTATATACTTTAAATTTTTCAGTCGGAGCAAACTATTTACTAATAACAGTGAATAAAAGATCCCTAATTTAAGCTGCTGCAGAGGTATATTGGTGGAGCTTGATCTGACCTTACCTACCCGATAATGCCCTTTTATAAAGGATACAAGTGTTAAATACGTTTTTAAAAAATATAGAATAAAATTAATTAATCAATGAAAAATCTAAATCTATATCCATTCTAATTGACCAAATTGTCTCAATGAATACATTGGATGCTCTGCATGATGTATGCGTTGATTGTGTGAATGTCAAATACGCATATAGCTAGAGCAACGTCATTAGGAAAATGTAATTGCAAATAAAGACTTGTCCAAACAGTGCTATTGTACCAATTCCCACCTGCTTGAACCTAAATCATTCTTATCTTACTGGCACACTAGCAATTTACGCAAATGGATTCTTTTAACCTGTGTGGGTAATGATTTAACATTGAAAAAGAAGAAGCTCTCCTAAATTGAAAGGTGATCTTTGACATTGGGCTTTACCGTTCTGCTACTTTATGTAAAAATCTAAATTATGTTGCATCCTTGTTCTCAGAAGACTTTGACAATTATTGTCTGAATTAAATATCTGAGAATGGTCTAATCATGTAAAAGTAGCGTTAGAAGAATTTTCTATCTCTCCACTTTATTTTTAATTCATATATACTTATTGAAATCTCCTGCTGAAGCAAAGTCCTATCTACCCCTGAAAAGGTTTATGTAAAATAACTGCAAAGGCAAAATTATATGGCCCAAAACGAATGAATCTGAAATGAAAAAAAATAGTTTTGGTCCTTAAAGTGAAATTTTGCCCAAAAGGGGAAGTTCTGCTCTTCCTCCTCTTTACCCCTCCTCTGCCACATTTGGAATACATTTAATTTTTTGGGGGGAATGGGCACCTGGTTACCCACTCCCACTTCCGGTTGGATTGATGCAGCAGATTCACAGGAAGTTCACCCCCGCCTGCAACCTTCTGGAACATGTCACAGGTCCCAAAAGGCTGCAGGACTATTCACAAAGTGCAGCATGGCTCGCGTGCGCACAGTCATGAGCCAGCTGTGAAAAAACAGACATGTAAGCACTACAGTCCACCCGCATAATATAGTGTCCATACAAAGTCCAATTAGGAGATGAAAAACAGGGGGGGGTCCAATTAATAAAAAAGTCCAGCTGCACCAAGCAGCTTAACTCCTTAACTTAGCACCTGAGGAAAGAGCGTGCATGTCCGATCTGGACTTTGCGCATGCTCAGAAACGCGTCGTGCGTCCTTCCGGTTCCGGGTGTCGCAGCCGTGACTTCCACCTTACTCTCTTGCTGTGCAGTCCTGTCGGAGGATACGGACAGCCATGGAGGCAAGCCGGCCACTTCCCCTCCTGCTACCGACGGCTCCAACTGGTGCTGTATGTCATACATATCACACAGAGAGATGGCACCACCCTGAGGAACCCATCTGTTTACATCTTGACAGCCATTTACCATCTGGTTTTGTGAGTTGCTGCTTTCCTGTTTTTATCTGTGACTAATAAAGCAGTCTGCACTTTGAGCACTTTTCTGTTTCCTTCATATGAGCCAGCTGCGAAGCCGCAAGAGTCACATCCGGCTGCCCACAGTTAACATGCCGACACTGGGGACCCTAGGACTGGCGAGGAACTGGCCGGGGTGAGGACATCGCTGGATCCTTGGCACAGTCACTGTCAGTTTATTAAGACTTTGAATTTTGCCAGAGCTGACTGAAGCTCCTCTTTAATTTATACCTAAAGCCAAAGGCTTTATTCCCATCTTGGACAGATAAGGATATGGTTAAAACCAATCAGGTTTTATTAATATTAGTTTTTTTTTTTTCCAATTTGTTTTCTATTGGGAAAATGTACCTTTACTTCCTGTCTTGTACACACAAAAAGAAGTTAGAAGAAATTTCTGCTAATTGAAAGAAATGCTTTTTTGGCAGCTGTCATTAAAACATGTGTCCCTATTGGAAGATTTTTCCTCAGAATTTTTCAGGACAGAAAATCCAAAATTGTGAGTTCTCAACAGAACAGACATATACTGTAGAGAGGGTGAATCTCTCTAACAAGGGCATGGGCAGCAATACAAAAAACTCAAATGAAGTGATATTCTAAAGCTAGCCATACACCAATAGGCAGAAAGTCTTTAAAATATCATCCAGACCTATTATTTAAATGGAATCCCAGACATATTTGACAAGTTTCTTTATGCCTAGAAGTCGGAGCAAACTATTTACTAATAACAGTGAATAAAAGATCCCTAATTTAAGCTGCTGCAGAGGTATATTGGTGGAGCTTGATCTGACCTCACCTACCCGATAATGCCCTTTTATAAAGGATACAAGTGTTAAATACGTTTTTAAAAAATATAGAATAAAATTAATTAATCAATGAAAAATCTAAATCTATATCCATTCTAATTGACCAAATTGTCTCAATGAATACATTGGATGCTCTGCATGATGTATGCGTTGATTGTGTGAATGTCAAATACGCATATAGCTAGAGCAACGTCATTAGGAAAATGTAATTGCAAATAAAGACTTGTCCAAACAGTGCTATTGTACCAATTCCCACCTGCTTGAACCTAAATCATTCTTATCTTACTGGCACACTAGCAATTTACGCAAATGGATTCTTTTAACCTGTGTGGGTAATGATTTAACATTGAAAAAGAAGAAGCTCTCCTAAATTGAAAGGTGATCTTTGACATTGGGCTTTACCGTTCTGCTACTTTATGTAAAAATCTAAATTATGTTGCATCCTTGTTCTCAGAAGACTTTGACAATTATTGTCTGAATTAAATATCTGAGAATGGTCTAATCATGTAAAAGTAGCGTTAGAAGAATTTTCTATCTCTCCACTTTATTTTTAATTCATATATACTTATTGAAATCTCCTGCTGAAGCAAAGTCCTATCTACCCCTGAAAAGGTTTATGTAAAATAACTGCAAAGGCAAAATTATATGGCCCAAAACGAATGAATCTGAAATGAAAAAAAATAGTTTTGGTCCTTAAAGTGAAATTTTGCCCAAAAGGGGAAGTTCTGCTCTTCCTCCTCTTTACCCCTCCTCTGCCACATTTGGAATACATTTAATTTTTTGGGGGGAATGGGCACCTGGTTACCCACTCCCACTTCCGGTTGGATTGATGCAGCAGATTCACAGGAAGTTCACCCCCGCCTGCAACCTTCTGGAACATGTCACAGGTCCCAAAAGGCTGCAGGACTATTCACAAAGTGCAGCATGGCTCGCGTGCGCACAGTCATGAGCCAGCTGTGAAAAAACAGACATGTAAGCACTACAGTCCACCCGCATAATATAGTGTCCATACAAAGTCCAATTAGGAGATGAAAAACAGGGGGGGGTCCAATTAATAAAAAAGTCCAGCTGCACCAAGCAGCTTAACTCCTTAACTTAGCACCTGAGGAAAGAGCGTGCATGTCCGATCTGGACTTTGCGCATGCTCAGAAACGCGTCGTGCGTCCTTCCGGTTCCGGGTGTCGCAGCCGTGACTTCCACCTTACTCTCTTGCTGTGCAGTCCTGTCGGAGGATACGGACAGCCATGGAGGCAAGCCGGCCACTTCCCCTCCTGCTACCGACGGCTCCAACTGGTGCTGTATGTCATACATATCACACAGAGAGATGGCACCACCCTGAGGAACCCATCTGTTTACATCTTGACAGCCATTTACCATCTGGTTTTGTGAGTTGCTGCTTTCCTGTTTTTATCTGTGACTAATAAAGCAGTCTGCACTTTGAGCACTTTTCTGTTTCCTTCATATGAGCCAGCTGCGAAGCCGCAAGAGTCACATCCGGCTGCCCACAGTTAACATGCCGACACTGGGGACCCTAGGACTGGCGAGGAACTGGCCGGGGTGAGGACATCGCTGGATCCTTGGCACAGTCACTGTCAGTTTATTAAGACTTTGAATTTTGCCAGAGCTGACTGAAGCTCCTCTTTAATTTATACCTAAAGCCAAAGGCTTTATTCCCATCTTGGACAGATAAGGATATGGTTAAAACCAATCAGGTTTTATTAATATTAGTTTTTTTTTTTTCCAATTTGTTTTCTATTGGGAAAATGTACCTTTACTTCCTGTCTTGTACACACAAAAAGAAGTTAGAAGAAATTTCTGCTAATTGAAAGAAATGCTTTTTTGGCAGCTGTCATTAAAACATGTGTCCCTATTGGAAGATTTTTCCTCAGAATTTTTCAGGACAGAAAATCCAAAATTGTGAGTTCTCAACAGAACAGACATATACTGTAGAGAGGGTGAATCTCTCTAACAAGGGCATGGGCAGCAATACAAAAAACTCAAATGAAGTGATATTCTAAAGCTAGCCATACACCAATAGGCAGAAAGTCTTTAAAATATCATCCAGACCTATTATTTAAATGGAATCCCAGACATATTTGACAAGTTTCTTTATGCCTAGAACTTGTGCATTACAAAATGTGCATTTTGTCCCGAAGAATAGCCCATTTAGAATTTCTTTCATTTGAGAAAAATCTTCCATCCTGCTCCATAGAATTTTCTCTCCACTTTGGCCAAAATCAATCGTCGATGTGACCCCTCCAACCATTATCAAAACAAATGAAGGTTCCAAAAACCCAAACTTTTGAACAAAATTATATTAGTGTATGGCCAACTTAACGCCAAACCACTTTATCTATAAAAAATACAGCTCCTGGCTTTAGTTCCTGGCTTGCATCCCGGACTTCTCCCAAGCCTCTCCCATCCTTTGGAATTCCTACCCCAATCTGTCCGACTATCTCCTACTCTGTCCACTTTTAGGCAATCCTAGAAAAATGTTCTCTTCAGAGAAGCCTATCCTGCCTCCACCTAACAACTGTACATTTATTTTCTCCATCTGTTTCCCAACTGTTGGCGCTATATAAATCCTGTGTTATAATAATAATAATGATAATAATAATAGTTGAGGTGTTGAATTGTAGTTGTGATTAAGTTAAGGCTACGAGGACACAAAGTGATGCCAAAAGATATCCTCATTTTTCAAAAATAATCTGTAACACATCCACTACTTTTTGGCCCTGTAAGCTTTTTTTCATGAAATTGTTTATTACTGTATTTTGCTCCCTCCTTGTAATATATTTTTGAGCTGCTGAACCTGTCCTTTTCCGTCTCATTAATGAGCAGTGCGCAATATTTGTGGTCATGTGCACTGCTCAATGCGCACCACACATCCCATAGTCTATAGTCCATCTTGGGAGCGAGCAAGATATGGTGGCTATGTTCCTACATATAGTGAGGCCATGGAGAATGAATGTAGCCCCCCCCCCCCACTAAAAGGAATTTGCATCACAGCAGCAAAAAAAAAAAAATGGAATGTAAGGAGAACAATAAATTATGCTTTTTTTGAGCTAAGAATACATACTTAAAGGGGTTCTTAAGCTTAAAGGTCTTCCACTTAATGCATTCTATGCCTTAAGGTGAAAAAATCTTCTGTGCTGCAGCTGCCCCCAGACCCCCCCCCCTTTCCCCCTTTTCCTTACCTGAGACGGATCCGATCCAGGGATGTGCATGAGCGCAGCGGCTCCCGCCGCTGTCACTTCCCCCATTGGACAGATTGATAGCAGTGGGAGCGATTGGCTCCCACTGCTGTGAATCAAATCCGGTGACAATCCGGTGAGTGCCGCTGTTCTTGTCAATGGACACAGCAGCAGGAGTCGGCAGTGAGCATGCGCGGTGCCCCCAAGGAAAGCTGCTTTCCTTTGGGGCAATCAATGAAGTGGAGGGGCCCGGTGCGCTGGCAGTGGACCCCAGAAGAAGAGTATCCAGGCTGCTCTGTGCAAAACCATTACACAGAGCTGGTAAGTATAGGCATGTTTGTTATTTTTATTTTTTTTTTAAAAACGGAAGCTTTATAACCACTTTAAATAGACTATATTTTTTAAAACCAGAGATAAGTGTCACTTTAAAACTTTGGTGGTTTAATAAGATAATATAGTCCTGTGACATACAAAGGTTACAAACATAAGGATATCTTTTACAGTTTTATATATACACATTCATACAATACCTCTATTATATTCCAATCCCTGTATTATTTTGTGGTGTAATGTGATGCTCATGCATCTACGTTATTTCACAATAATCACCTAAACAGGTGCCTTTGATTCTGCATCCAGAATTATGTTTAAAGTAGCTTGTCTGGGTAATGCAGAATTCACATAGAAAGATGACATTTCTCAGAGGTATCTTTATGTCACATACAATTTTTCACACAATAGATCCTATTGTATTCTACGTTGGTGTAATTTAAAACTTTTCAAAGTACTCAGTTTTGTTTGTTCAGTTTTGTTTACGCTCCTATTTATGTGAAAGTAACTACGTAAGCAGATTATATCCTATGATTACAAGGTTGGATAAGACTCTTGCAACGGTGTCGGGTAAAAGAACTTGGCCAACAATCGCATAAGCCTTCACAAATACCACTGTTACAAAGTGGCAGAAAGTAGTTGGATCTGGTATCCTCTTAGAGTGTATTTGTGATATCAAATTTTCAATCTTACAGAGACGCAGCTTTCTCTATGCACAGGTTCACTCATACCAACAAGCTGTTCATGTACCTTTTTTTTTTTTGAACATCCCATGCATTCTATTAATTCTGAATTATATATCATTCCAATCTCATTAATATGTAATGGTGACATTTTTACAATTTTTTTTGTATACATAACAATTCTGTTGATTAGGATAGTTTTGTATAGTCATACACATTATTATATCATTGCATCTATGGTAAGAATATACAGTATTATTCCAATCCCATTATTATTATTATTATTATTATTATTATTATTATTAGAGACAACTTTACAAATAAAACGTTTTTTTTTGTTCTTTATTTTTATACATAACAATATTGTTGATTATGATAGTTTTGTATAGTCATAGAGATTATTATATCATTGCGTTACACACAGAGTGATCTATTTCAAGCATTTCTTTCTTTGAATTTTGATGATTATGGTTTACAGCTAGTGAAAACCCAAAATTCAGTATCTCAGAAAATAAGAATATTACATAGGACCAAAAAAAAAAAGGGATTTTTAACCACTTGCCGACCGGTCACGTTGCCTGTACTGCGGCAAAGTGGCTCGTTCCCGTCCAGCAACGTAGACCTACGTCGCTGGACTCCTCCCCTTGTGGGTGGCGCGCGCGCGCCGCCGGAGGCTCGCTCCCGCTGTATTCAGTCACAGCGGGAGTCGGGCCAGGGGAGGAGCGGCGGTGATTACCGCCGCTCTTCCCCGATCGTCGGGGAATCAAATCTGGAGATCCGCCCGCTTGTGTAAAGCGGGCGGATCTCCTAAGTGACAGACAGGGTCAGATTGCAGGGTTCAGCATAGCTGAACCTGCGATCTGTCCCTGTGCCACTCAGTCACCTCCCCCCACACACGTTAGTAAGCACCAGGCATACATTAACCCCTCCCTCTCCAATAAAAATTAACCCCTTCCCTGCCAGTGTAATTTTTACAGTAACAGTGCATATGTATAGCACTGATTACTGTAGTAATGTCACTGGTACCCCCAAAAGTGTCATAAATGTCAGTCAAGGGTCCGATCTGTCCGCCGCAATGTCGCAGTCCCGCAAAAAAAATCGCAGATCGCCGCCATTACTCGTTAAATAAAAAAACACCAAAAATGACAGAAATCTTTCCCTTAGTTAGTAAACGCAATAACTTTTGCGCAAACCAATCAAAATACGCTTGTGATTTTTTTTTTTTACCAAACATAGGTAGCAGAAAACAAATTGGCCAAAAATTAAAAAAAAATTAGATTTTTACATTTTTTTGGGGGGGGAATTTCATATAAAAAAATTTGAAAAATATTGTTATTTTTTCAAAATTTACGCTTTTTTTTTGTTTATAGCGCAAAAAGTAAAAATCGCGCAGGTGATAAAATACGACCAAAAGAAAGCTCTGTTTGTGGGAAAAAAGGTCGTAAATTTCCTTTGGGTACAGCGTTGCACGACCGCACAATTGTCAGTTAAAGTCGCACAGTGCCGAATCGCAAAAAGTGGCCCAGACGTAAGACAGCAAAATCCTCCGGTGGTAAAGTGGTTAATACAGAATTGTTGGCTTACTGAAAAGTATGTCCATGTACAGTATAGTATGCACTAAATACTTTTAATTCTGCATGAATTACTGTATTAATGCGGCGTGGCAGGGGGGTGATCAGCCTTTGGTACTGCTGAGGTGTTATGGAAGCCCAGGTTTCTTTGATAGCGGCTCTCAGCTCATCTGCATTGTTGGGTCTGATGTCTCTCATCTTCCTCTTGACAATACCCCACAGATTGTCTATGAGGTTTAGGTCAGGCAAGTTTGCTGGCCAATCAAGCACAGTGATACCATGATCATTAAACCAAGTATTGATATTTTTGGCAGTGTGGGCAGGTGACAAGTCCTGCTGGAAAATTAAATCAGCATCTCAATAAAGCTGGTCAGCAGAGGGAAGCATGAAATGCTCTAGAATCTCCTGGTAGAGGACTGCGCTGACTTTGGACTTGATAAAACACTATGGGCCAACACCAGCAGATGACATGGCTCCCCAAATCATCACTGACTGTGGAAAATGTTGCATTTTATTTGAAAATCAAGGTCCCAGAGTCTGGAGGAAGAGTGGCGAGGCACAGAATCCAAGTTGCATGAGGTCCAGTGTGAAGTTTCCACAGTCTGTGCACTCCTGTGACCCACAAGAAAAGTATGGTCAAAAGAGCTTTGGAAATACTTCTCTTTTAAACTATTGCAGGCATTAGGTGTGGTACAGAAGCCCAAATAACTTCACAGGGTCTATGTCGCATGCCTTGTTTCTCTTTCCCTGTTGCCCCTTCCCTGCTGCTCTTGCCAGCAATTCCCAGCAGTCATTTTAACAGCAGGGGCTTGCTGTTCATTACAGTAGGCCAGTGGTTCTTAACCTTGTTGAAGGTACTGAACCCCACCAGCTTCATATGCGCATTCACCGAACCCTTCTTAATTGGAAAAATAAAATATGATTTTATGAGTCTAGTCTCGGGAGGGGCACTGCCAGAAAATAAGGTGTTGTTTACAGAACTGAATTAAACGTATCATACAAAGTAAAATGTACAGAGGTCAGTAGTATGTAGGGCAGCGTACATAGGTCAGTAGTATGTAGGGCAGCGTACAGAGGTCAGTAGTATGTAGGGCAGCGTACAGAGGTCAGTAGTATGTAGGGCAGCGTACAGAGGTCAGTAGGCTGTAGGGCAGCGTACAGAGGTCAGTAGGCTGTAGGGCAGCGTACAGAGGTCAGTAGGCTGTAGGGCAGCGTACAGAGGTCAGTAGGCTGTAGGGCAGCATACAGAGGTCAGTAGGCTGTAGGGCAGTGTGCAGTAGTGAGTAGTTTGTAGGGCAGTGTGCAGTGGTCAGTAGTTTGTAGGTTAGTGTACAGTGCTCAGTAGTTTGTAGGGTAGTGTACAGTGCTCAGTAGTTTGTAGGGCAGTGTAGCGAGGTCAGTAGCATGTAGGGCAGTGTATAGGGGTCAGTCGTTTTTCGGGCGGTGTAGAAAGGTCAGTAGGATGTAGGGCAGTGTACAGAGGCCAGTAGCATGTAGGGCAGTGTATACAGGTCAGTTGATTGTAGGGAAGGATAGAGTGGTCAGTAGGCTGTAGGACGGTGTACAGAGAATAGGGCAGAGGACAGGAGTTGACAGGACAGAGGATAGGACAGTGTACAGGGATCAGTAAAGCCACACACCAGGGGGCTGGGAGGACACACACCAGGGGAGGGTCAGGAGGGCACACACGGGGGGGGGGGTCAGGAGGGCACACACCGGGGGATTATGAGGGCACACACCAGGGGGTTGGAAGGGCATACACTGGGGGGAGGGTCAGGAGGACACACACTGTGGGGGAGGGTAGTGAGGGCACACACCAGTGGAGAGTCAGGAGGCCACACACTGGGTGTCAGGAGGGCACACATCAGTGGTTGGGAGGGCACACACTGGGGGAGCCAGTGGGGCACACACTTGGGGGGGGTTGGGAAGGCATAACATGGGGTAGCAGGAGGGCACACACTGGGGGGGGGGGGGTTAGGGCATACCATGGGGTGTCAGGAGGGCACACTGGGGTGGGGTTGGGAGGGCATACCATGGGGTGTCAGGGGGGCACACACTTGGGGGGGTTGGGAGGGCATGCCATGTGGTGTCAGGAGGGCACACACTGGGGTGGGGGGTTGGGAGGGAATACCATGAGGTGTCAGGAGGGCATGCACGGGGGGGGGTTGGGAGGACATACCATGGGGTGTCAAGAGGGAACACACTGGGGGGAGGTGTTGGGAGGGCATACTATGGGGTGTCAGGGGGCACACACTGGGGGGGGGGGGTTGGGAGGGCATACCATGGGGTATCAGGAGGGCACACACTGGGGGGGTTGGGAGGACATACCATGGGGTGTCAAGAGGGAACACACTGGGGGGAGGTGTTGGGAGGGCATACCATGGGGTGTCAGGGGGGCACACACTGGGGGGGGGGGTTGGGAGGGCATACCATGGGGTGTCAGGAGGACACACACTGGGGGGAGTAGTTGGGAGGGAATACCATGGGGTATCAGGAGGGCACACACCAGGGGGCATTCACAATGCTTATTGAGCTAAATGAAAAGGACATGCATTTCCATTTGTCAGCTAACAGCACCTCTATGCTAAGCTGCAGTAATTCAGCAGACTTAGCATAGAGGGGCTTGCAAACTAATCCACCATGTACAGCTAGCTGAGCCTACCTCCAGGAACATTCACGTGGCTCCCTCTGCTCAGCTGCTCACACTTCCCTCTTCCAGGCGGGCGCGATCTCCGTCGTCAGGTACATCCCCATCCCGCCCACTCAAGCAGAAAGCAGCCTGCAGGAGATAGGCTGGAAACCTGCTGGGGGAGGTACAGGGGGCAGAGCGTCAAGTGTCTATGTGTAATGGCTGTGAGTCGTCCCCACCGCAGCTCTGATTTCCCGGGGGGGGGGGGGGGGGGTTGGCCTCACAATCAGTAATATTTTCTCGGGGGGAGCAATTGCCCTGTTGCCCCCCCGCCGAACCCCTGAGACTGACTCACCGAACCCCTGGGGTTCGATCGAACCCAGGTTAAGAACCACTGCAGTAGGCTATTCAGCCACTCAACTGGAGCTTTTTCATAAACACTTCAGAAGAGTCATTCAGTAATACAATGTAACATTATTGATATAGTTGACCTTTAATTTGTATATGGTGGTCAGATCTTCCTTTAGCTATTATTTGTCTGTTGATATTTTTTTAATAATTTCTATTTAATATTCATTAATGTTTAAAGTGAATTTTCACCTTTCTCCCCTCTCCTTTTTTTTATTTTATTTACCTGTTTTTTTGTGAAAAGAGTTTTTTCCTATCCCCCTCCATGCATGCTAGGTGAATGACAGAGAACACTGGATCTACTGGGCAGGTGAGCATCTGAAATGTTCAAAACCCACAACAAAGTATGCAAGGCTTTGAAAAAAAAAAAAGGGGGGTGTGGAGATCCAATTTAAACTTTTTTTCTTAGTTTTTATGCCTTTTGCTCATTATATTTTGTCACTTTTAAAATATTCAAAATTAAAAAAATAAGCTTGTTATTTAAAAAAAAACTTTGCAATGCTTTGTTCCAGAATCTAAAATTTGGCATCATTAGAAGCAGTGCAAACTATAGAATACAATACTATACTTTTTATCTATAGAAACACTAGTTCAGGCATGTCCAAAGTCCGGCCCGCGGGCCAATTGCAACACAGGTAATTTGGAAAAATACATTGGCATCATTCATGACTATTATTGCTGCCCTTATTATTACATCATCGGTGTGTTCATATAGTGCCTATATGTGGTTAACCCTTGTGTGACTGATTAGGGAGCACGCATGCTCCGAATTGAGATGAATACATTGTAAAATCTCAGTGAATGTCAGTTGGTCTAAATCAGTTATAAATATATTTGGACACAACATGTATATTTGGTGTTATGTTCCTGTTCACATTTTTTTAACCTAAAAGTTAACAGACAACCTTTATTACCAATAATATGTAATGTACTTTACAATGTTCCTGACATATTTTAGCTTCCTGGATTTTTATTTCCGTCTGACCTTCAGATATGAAAGACAGAGTGATACACCTGTTTAGATTTCTCATCTATGTGATGAAATGAAAAGTATGCCGTTTGCAATAAACTTTGCATAAAATTGTTAATTTGCATTTAATTTTAATGGTCCAAAGAATGTCAGGCAAAATGGTCGGCCCTAACGCATGTTCATTTCATCGAATCTGGCCCTCTTTGAAAAAAGTTTGGACACCCCTGCGAGTAGTTATTTTAAACCTAAAACTAATCAAGGTAGAGAAAAATGCTTTTTTTTGTTATGTTAAGTCAGTACAATTAATAGAAAATGTATTTTTAGTTTTGCTTCTGTCTTCTTTGGAGAAATTTCCCATCATTTTTCCTGACAGGAAATGTTCTTAAATATTCTATCCTTCTCTCCTGCTGATAAAGACAGAGTATTATATTGATGTGATGTGCTAAGTCAAATGTTTCCCCTATGAGATATTATTACTATATAATGTTTCGATGATTCTTCTCTCTTAGTAAAAGTTATTATACCAGTAACTGAATAACCTTGCAAACACAATATACATAGTTCTAGTGTGGCTTGTGAAGACCAATCTGTACCATTGAGATCTTCTTATATGACTTGTTGCTGATGGTTTTAATAATTTTGGTATTTGCTCAAGAGCAATTTTATGCGTGAATATTTTATAATAAAAATTATTTTGTTTTTAATATTATTTGTCTTTTTTTTTTTGATACCCAGTGGCATCTTGGGTCTTCAGGCCTATTGTTGTAGGCATTTATTGGATGCACCACTATTTTATTGGGTTTCTGTATATATATATATATATATATATACACAGTATGTATAGGCTTAAATATCCCTAATATGTACACAAACAGCAATCAATTTGTAAGAGGCTTTAACCCTTTCCTGCTACTTAAATGAAATTAACAAAAAAAATTGCTAGACTTGGTCTTTAAAGAGAAGCAGTGATAAACCTGCCATCTGTAAAAATCGGAATCATAAGTTGTTAGAATTGAGTAGGCTTACCTCCCAAGGAGAGATGTTTGTTGTCACTCACTTTTCTTTCTCTGTTAGGCTCCATGGGCACAGGTGATGATTGGCTATGTGAACAGGCACGAACAGCTGCGGCCACTGTCAGCCAGCTATTTATTGGAAGGGCGGCCACTGCTATCTGCACGCAGCTTTTTACCCCAGCAGTAGCAACCAGTAGATTCCCACCACTGAGATTTGTAATACACCTGTGCAAATGGTGCCTTAGGCACCTTTCACATGAGCATTGTCAGTTCTGTATCTGATCACTAAATGAATTTTATTTGTTACATCCATTTTCATTCAGATTTTTCTTCCAAAGAAAAAGACGCATATAATTTCTTTGGATTTGCAAATGTAAGCAGATTTGCATCCACCTATCTGCCCACCTCCAGCTCCATCAGTAAAGGCGGACCTAGATGCAAACTTTTTCTGTTTGGTCTGCTTACATCTGCCCACCCATAGGGTGCATTGCTGTCAGGGTAATCAAGGGTCAAAAATGGACAGACACTTGTTAATACGCAACCCATGTCTATTGGTAATTTTTGCACACTATTTCTTCTTCAGGGAGGGGTTTGGGGGATGGCGGGGGTTGGGGGGGGGGCTGCGCCCTGTCATGGACACAGTTTGTACCCATTTGGGGTGTCTGGGGTGGGGGCAGGGCCTCTGCTCGCCCGTTTATCCTCCGGCTTAGTTGGTCTTCTGGACTTTGCACATACCTCCTTTGAAGCGGCTCAGCTATGGGACCTCGTGTATTGTAATGTTATGTATCTCAATATTACATTCTCTGATGCCCATGTGTCAATGTTTTTAATGCTTACACACACTGTTGTGGTGTGTGGTACTTTTCTGTATTCTACCCCTTTCTTTTGTTTTACTGTTTTACTGTTTTGTAAGAACTCAATAAAAACTATTGAATACTAAATATGGACAGACACACTGCCCTTATGAAAGGAGCCATAACGTACCTGGAGGGGATCAAGCTAGGGAGGGGGCTTCTCTTGCACCTCCTATCCAACACCATTGGTAGTGGTGACAGCGGATGTAAGGACAGAGGGTGGCACAAGGGCCGATGTAGTGAGCAGCACCAGCCGTTGGCTGCAGAATGCTGATGACCATGGATTGCCTGATGATGACCAGAGGTTGGAGCACAGTAACACTCAACCAGCAGGTAGAAGTGTAGCCAGGACACAAGCTTAAAGGTCATCTACAGCCAGGTAGCGTGGTATATGTACATCAGACAGAGGCAGAGTCAGGATGCAAGCTGGTGTCAGTATACAGCCAGGTAGTGAGGTACAGGAACATAAGGGAGGAGTGGAGTCAGAGTACAAGCCAAGGTCACAACAGGTAGGCAGGAATCCAGAGGCAGGTCATGGGCAAGCCGGTTCCATCACGGGCGGGCAAATAAAGCAGGTCAGGGTGCAGGTAAAGCAAGAACTAGCTGAAGACCACTCAGCAATTTATTCATGGCAGTCTTCTTGTCCTGAAAAAGTCTGGGCTTTTCTTATAGGGGCCTCCAACTAAATATGTCAGCCAGAGGTCAGGCTGTAAAATGCATATGTCTTGCCTGAGCTTAGAGCTGATAATGAATATTCTGTCCTGGCTGCTGAAGAGGGCAAAACTGTCAGATAACAATTCTTTAGTTTCCATTTATGTGATGGTGACAGCAGCTTTGTTACAATTTTTTGAGTGTCTGTTATCAGCAATGAGCTAGGCAGATGATAAGGCTACAGACTGATACTTTTGCTGCAACAGAGAGGAAATAAAACAAAATAACTAAACATAAATCGTTCATATGAGCCTCCTGCATTTGTTTTAATTATTTGCAGGGAAAAGTGGTTTGTTTTGCATTGATATGCAAGTTTGCATTCACTTACATATAAAGCAGTTCACCTTTACATATATTTTTACATCAGCTTAAATCTTTACATCCACCGATCAGTCATAATTTTATGATCGCCCAATGAACAGTAGGTCCTCCTTTTGCTGCCAAAACAGCCCTGACCCATTGAGGCATGGACGCCTCTAGACCTCTCATAAGTGTGCACAGCCTATTGCATTAGGGTGTGCAGCTCAAAGTTCAAACACATGTGTGTGTTTGTGGGCATGTGTATCTATACTGTGTCAGTAGAGCAGTGGACGGTGTTGGTAGTTTTATTTTTATTATTTTATTTTTTTATATTTTTTGCAATTTTTTTTTTTTTTTACAATTTTTTTAGGATCCCCCGTTAGGG
The DNA here is from genome assembly GCF_965119305.1 of Pelophylax lessonae. Taxonomy (NCBI): domain Eukaryota; kingdom Metazoa; phylum Chordata; class Amphibia; order Anura; family Ranidae; genus Pelophylax; species Pelophylax lessonae. The sequence goes on along the minus strand of NC_138771.1, from coordinate 61,551,117 downwards.
GGCTTTGGTGAAATATCAGGGGTTTAAACTGGCTTAATCTGTGCCACACAGGGTGATTAGGGTGTGCCCAGGCACACCTGGCACACCCTGTGCGCATGCCTATGAGACCTCTATGTATGTTGTGATATCTGGCACCAAGCCATCAGTAGCAGATCTGTTAAGTTGTGAGCTGCGAGCTGGGATCTCCATGGATCAGTCTTTTATAGCATATCCCACAGATGCTCGAGTTACACTGAGATGTGGATAATTTGGAGGACAAGTCAACACCTTGAACTCGTCACTGTGCTCGTCAAACCATTATTAAACCGTTTTAGCAATGTAACAGGGTGCATTATCATGCTGAAAGAAGCCACTGCCATCACGGAATACAGATTTCATGAAGAGGTGTACTTGGTCACCAACAATGCTCAGGTAGGTGGTACTTCTCAAGTAACATCCACATGAATGGCAGGACCCAAGGTTGCCCATCAGAACATTTCCCTAAGCATCACACTGCCTCCACCAGCTTTCCTTCGTTCCATACTGTATCCTGGTGCCATCTCTTCCCCAGGTAAGTGATGCACTTGCAACCAGTCATCCACATGATGTAAAATAAAAAGTGGTTCATCAGATCAGGCCACATTCTTCCATTGCTCTGTGGTCCAGTTCTGATGCTCTCATGCCCATTGTAGTTGCTTTTGGTTTGTGGACACTGGTCAGCATGGGCACCCTGACCAGTCTGCAGTTACACAGCCCCATTGTCAGGGAAAAATCCTTAGAAGACCTGGCAAATATGCCAATATCCAATATGGCCGCACTAATTTGTGCATTAGCGAACGGCACGCAATGGCGAACCTGCATGTGCAACGGCGAACTGGCTCATGCAAGCGTGCTAATTGCCAGTATTCACCGGCCGATTTAGGCCTGGGCCCCCCGTGCCTGACCACCAACATTCCTGAGGGAATGCTGACTGACCATCCCACTGAACCTGCCCGCTGGCCCTCCCATCGATTCCTTTAGGCACCCATTTTCATTTTGACACTCTTAAACATAATATATCCTTTATCCCAGGTCCACCTCCTCCAATCCCATCTCCTCCATATCATGTCCTCCTCCTCCAGTTCCATCTTCTCCATCTCATGTCCTCTTCCTCCTCCAGTCCCATCTCCCCCATCCCATGTCCTCCTTTTCCAGTCTCATATCCTCCATCCCATGTCCTCTTTCTCCTCCACTAAAGATGTGCTCCTGAAAACTTTTATCTTTTATACCTTGCAATGGGCAAAATTGCAAAGACAAACCTAGGAAAAAACAAGAGAATAAAGACAAAGGTGCAAAAAACTCCAAGACCATCCAGTAGACGAGTATCCAGCATCAGAGAGCATCCAAGGCTGAGGATTCAAGCAAACAGGGACACAAGGTAGGACTACTACTAGAACACCAACAACAAACAAATATAAAGAAATTATACATATATTTTTAAGCAAATGTCTGTACTTAAAATGGAACAGAACAAAGAAATTACCCAGAACGCAAAACAAGCCAAAGTCAGCAGGGGGTCTGATGTTTTGGAGATTGTTTATTCAGAGAAATAATGAGCAAACAAACAAAGAAAGCCATAAAAGAGGAACAACTTAAGCAAAATCCAGAGACTCTGTTTGCTGACTTTTCCAGTATTGAACATGGCAGAAAGATAACTAATTTGATATTCCATACTGAGCACACTGAAGCCTAGCATACAGCTTTCTGTAAATTTTACAAGAATATTACAAAAGGAGGTATCTGCAAGGGCCGGCAGATCAAGGTCAGGGATGATGAGGACGATTGTGCGGTACTCACCTTGAACATATATCTTAATGGCACCATCATGGCACAAGGCACAGATGAAAGATTAGAAGAGCTTAAACAGGTCTTTCCACAAATTAAAGATCAGGTCAAGGTCTATATGGATCTAAAATTTCCAGTCAAAAATCATGAGGAACAGATACAAAAAGATACTATGTCTAGAGACATGCCTGATGTCCCCTCACCCGCTGTACTCAGAGACTGCTTATCTCAACTCGAGAGAGACTTTATACAATTCAAAGAACAGCTTCAAAGACAGTCAAGTGACAAAAATGTAAATGACCAGCTGAGATAAGAGCTGAAAACACTGAAATCTGAACACAAATCTATCCTAGAAGAAATTCGATCTACAATGCAACAGCTACAACAAGAAAACACTCAACTGAGGGAAGAGATAATGACACTTAAATCACAAATGATGATCAACAACCAGGAAAGAGAATCAAAGGCTATGGTCTGTACAGACAGAGTACCCATCAACAAACAACAGACTAGTGGAACTCATCAACTCCCAAAAATTAACATTACAAAGCCCAACAATAGGCAAGACGACTCTAATAATCCGGAAACCACAAACAATCCATCTTCAAACCACAAGAACAGGCAACAAACTTCTGAAATAATCTTAATAATAGACTCAAATGGGAAATACCTTAACACCAAATGGCGCTTCCAAGAAACAAGAGTCTCCAAAATTCACTGTTCAACAATTGAACAGGCAACAGGAGTCATCAACGACCCATATTTCACTAACCTCAAACATATCATCATACACACAGGAACAAACAACATCCAAGATCAGCAGGAAGTTATCGTGGACAAATTATTACAACTAACAGAGACTGCACAACAAAAATTTCCACAGTCCAAAGTAATCCTGTCCTGCCTTCTTCCAAGGAGGGATATATCAAATGACATAACCCAGCAAATCAACACAGAGCTGGCAGACAAAACCAGGTCAAAACCTTCCATTCACCTGGCACAACACCATTTTATAATGCCCCAACACTTCTATGACAACAAACATCTGAACAAACAAGGGGTCAGTCTCCTGGCGAGAGAATTCAAAGACATTGTTCTTGGGAGATCTCAATACCCTGAACCTGGCACAAAACATTCTCAGACAGAAACAATTACAAGACCCCAAGCCCCACCACTAACCCAATACAACACACTAAAAAACAGGGCCACAAAGATGGCAAGAATGGAGGAAACCACCTGCCCCAGGATTAAAAAGCAGGGAAATGGAGGAGATAAGATCCCTCCTCCTCAGCACATTATGCGATATACTAATGAGCTTAAAAAGCACAAAAGACAGAGACAACCACCCAAAATCCAGTTTGCCCCTGGAAATTTACCCATGGCAAGGTATATAACTACAAAATGTCATCTTTAGTAATTAGTAGCTGGAACATTCAGGGTCTGAATGCTTCAGCCTTCGGATCCGAAGTAAACGATCCAGACTTCATACAAAGACTACGTGAGACAGACATACAAATCCTCCTGGAAACATGGACTCGGCACAGGACAAACCAACAGTACCTATTGGCTATAGGGAATTCTCTGTCCCCGCACAAAAGGATAAAAACATCAAACAGGGTCGCTGCTCAGGAGGAATACTAGTCTGGTATAAGGAGGAGCTACATGACAACATCAATGCAATCAAAAAAGGAGAGAGCCACATCTGGATTGGAATAAGTAGCTCCATCCTTGCCTCTCAGTCGAATACCTACTTATGTGCAGCATACATTGCCCCACCAGAGTCTCCATATTTCAGACCAGATATTTATGAGGTCCTACAAGGTGAGGTAACCCACTTCCAATACCTGGGCCAAGTGCTCATCTTTGGAGACCTCAATGCTAGAACAGGTAGAGAAAAGGACTATACAAGTTCTGATGGCAACATGTACATACTGGACCCTGCAAATTACGGTCACGAGTTGATACAGATACAAAGAAACAGCTATGACAGTACAATCAACAAAAATGGAAGAAAATTGCTGAATCTGTGCCGCAGTCTGGGGCTCTATATCCTCAATGGCCGCACCAAGGGAGACTCTCTGGGAAGATACACGTTAAACTCCCATGTAGGCAGCAGTGTGGTAGACTATGCCATCACAGATATGGACCCTGCCCTCATCAATGCATTTACAGTCACCCCACAAACACACCTGTCAGACCACAACCAACTAATACTATATATTAAATTGTCAAATAAACCATCTCCGAAATTACACCAGGCTTCTCTCAGCAACCTACCACCACCATTTAAATGGTCAAAACAGTCCGCCACAAAATACAGAGAGGTAGCTGACAGACCTGCCATCAAAAAATATCTTGAAAACTTTCTAAACAACACCTATGAGGTAAGCCCACAAGGGGTGAACAAGGCAGCAAAGGACTTCCATAATATACTATACACCATAGCAGAAACAGCCCAGCTGAAAAAAGCCAACTGCAAGAAACCATCCACCAAACAATCCAATAAATGGTTCGACAAAGAATGCAAAGCATTAAGGAACATCTTACAAACAACCTCCAATAACAAACACAGAGACCCCGACAACAGCGACCTAAGGATAGCCCATGGCATTCTTCAGAAACAATACAAACAAATCCTTAAAGAGAAAAAGCAAAACTTCATCTCCAACAACCTGCAACAGTTAGAAGAGGCACTTCAGGAAAATTCTTTCTGGGAAATATGGAAGAATATTGGCTCAGCAACCAGGAAAAGCAACCTCCACATCCAAAATGGCGACATCTGGCTCATTTACTTTAAGAACCTCTACAAAGATATCCCAGAAGAGGAGTTAACTGCAGAACAAAAAGAACTCATCAAAAGACTACACGATATGGAGGAAAAAAATCAAAGACTTCCTAAACCCCCTGGATGTACCAATTACACTACAAGAAGTAACAGAGAAAATCCAACACCTGCAAACTAAAAAAGCCAGTGGGATGGATGGAATCCTGCCTGAAATGATTAAACATGGCTCCCCAGACGTACATGCTGCAATATGTACAGTGTTCAATCTGGTACTGAGTGCTGGTCACTACCCTAAAATATGGAACCAAGGCCTCGTAACACCCATCCATAGGAGTGGAGACCAGTATAATCCAGCCAACTACAGAGGGATATGTGTCAGCAGCGCATTAGGGAAACTATTCAACAGTATCCTCAACAAACGGATCCTCACCTTCCTGACACAACACAACGTTCTCAGCAGAAGTCAGGCAGGGTTCATGCCAAACCATTGCACTACAGACCACATCTACACCCTGCACAGTCTGTTCAAGAACCATGTCCACAAAACAAGACATGGGAAGATATTCGCCTGTTTTGTGGACTTTAAAAAGGCCTTTGATTCAGTGTGGCACCCAGGCTTATTCCTCAAACTATTGGAGAATGGAATAGGAGGGAAAACATATGATGTCATCAAGAGTTCATATACCGAGAACAGCTGCAGCGTAAAGCTGAATGGAAAAAGAACAGAGCACTTCTGGCAGGCCAGAGGAGTCAGACAGGGCTGCAGTCTAAGTCCAACCCTCTTCAACATCTACATCAATGAACTGGCTCCAGCTCTAGAATCCTCCCCAGCACCTGGACTGACTCTGCATGACACCGAGGTGAAGTTCCTGCTGTATGTAGATGACCTCCTACTTCTGTCACCAACAGAGAAAGGCCTACAAGACAGCCTGGAAGTGCTGGAGAAATACAGTGCCACATGGGCACTACCCATCAACCCAAAGAAAACAAAAATCATGGTCTTCCAAAAAAAGAACACAAAGAGCCCTTCATTTACACTAAACAGCCGCACTCTTGAGGAAACTAACAGCTACACTTACCTCGGCCTAGAAATCAACCAATCAGGAAGTTTCAAGCCAGCCATAGAAGCACTAAAAGACAAGGCACGCAGAGCCTTCTATGCCATCAGAAGACAAATGTCTCACCTAAAACCCCCAGTGAGAGTCTGGCTTAGAATCTTTGATAGCGTCATCACCCCAATCCTTCTTTACGGCAGTGAGATTTGGGGTCCTGTCACCTACCCAGACCAATCCAAATGGGACTCAAGCCCGACAGAAATATTCCATCTGGAATTCTGCAAGCACCTCCTCCAAGTCCTCCGGAGCACCTCTAACAGTGCCTGCCGGTCTGATCTGGGCAGATTTCCCTTACTTCTTGCAATACAGAAGAGGGCGCTATCATTCTGGGATCATCTACAAAAAAGCAGTCCTGACTCGTACCATCATAATGCCCTACTGACCAATAAGAACCAGCCCAAGCCTGGCGGTCTGCAACAACTCCTCAGCGCCTTGTCTATCCAAACCTCCAATCAGTCTGGCCTGACAAAATCACAAATAAAAAACATAACAAATTATTCAGAAGAAAAATATGTTGAAGAATGGAGAAATGAAATAACAAACTCGAAGAAACTAACTGTTTACCAGTCACTGCAGAGAGACTACAAACTGGCCCCATACCTGGAGGTGCTACAAGAGCCCAAAGACAGACAGACCCTGAGCCTGTACAGACTGAGCGCCCACAGTCTGGAAATAGAATTAGGACGGCACAGACAGACCTACAAACCCAGGGAGAGCAGATTGTGCCAGCAGTGTGACCAGGGGGTCCTGGAGGACGATGACCACTTCCTGCTACAGTGCCCTAAGTACTCATCAGTGAGGGACACTCACTTCCAGAGACTCTCCGCTTTCATCCTGGACTTCAATTCTATAGAAGAGAAGAGGAAACTCCAAATCCTACTGGGAGAAGAGGAGCCAATGGTAAAAATAGCTGCACAATATGTGACAGCATGTCACAGACTGAGAGGGACATGAAAAACTGAGGACTTAAAAATCCTTTACATGGACCCACTCCCCATTCCCCTTTATATTACCCATTACTCCCCCCCCCCCCCCCCCCAAACTCAACTGCTTTGGCAATGCTTAAATGTATTTGGTCCTGCCAATAAAGCTTATTTGAATTGAATTGAATTGAGTAAGAAAACGAGAGGGAGAGAGAGAGACCTGAGAGAGCAGCAAGCAGCACTAAAGATGAGCTCCTGAAAACTTTTACCTTTTATACCTTGCAATGGGCAAAACTGCAAAGACAAACCTAGGAAATCTGAAACTACATGCAAGACAGAGATGAACAAGAAGAAATTAATTGAATGGAATTTAACGGAAAAAAGAGAATAAAGACAAAAGTGCAAAAAACTCCAAGACCAGACGAGTATCCAGCATCAGAGAGCATCAAAGGCTGAGGATTCAAGCAAACAGAAACACAAGGTAGGACTAGAACTAGAACACCAACAACAAACAAATATAAAGAAATTATACATATATTTTTTAAGCAAATCTCTGTACTTAAAATGGAACAGAACAAAGAAATTACCCTGAACACAGACTCCCCTACACAAGCCAAAGTCATCAGGGGGTCTGACTTTTCGGAGATTGTTTATACAGAGAAAGGAATGAGCAAACCAACAAAGAAAGCCATAAAAGAGGAACTACTCAAGCAAAACACAGAGACTCTGTTTGCTGACTTTTCCAATAGTGAACATGGCAGAAAGATAACAAATTTGATTTTCCATACTGAGTACACTGAAGCCTGGCATACAGCTTTCTGTAAATTTTACAATATTATTACAAAAGGAGGTATCTGCAAGGGCCGGCAGATCAAGGTCAGGGATGACGAGGAGGACGATTGCGCTGTACTCACCTTGAATATATATCACAATGGCACCATCATGGCGCAAGGCACAGAGGAAAGATTAGAAGAGCTTAAACAGGTCTTCCCACAAATTAAAGATCAGGCCAAGGTCTATATGGATCTAAAATTTCCTGTCAAAAATCATGAGGAACAGATACAAAAAGACACTATGTCCAGAGACATGCCTGATGTCCCCTCACCCACTGTACTCAGAGATTGCCTATCTCAACTTGAGAGAGATTTTATACAATTCAAAGAACAGCTTCAAAGACAGTCAAGTGACAAAAATGATAATTACCAGCTGAGAGAAGAGCTGAAAACACTGAAATCTGAACACGAATCTATCCTAGAAGAAATCCGATCTACAATTCAACAGATACAGCAAGAAAACACACAACTGAAGGAAGAGGAAATGACACTTAAATCACAAATGATAATTAACAACCATGAAAGAGAATCAAAGGCTATGGTCTGTACAGACAAAGTACCCATCAGCAAACAACAAACTAGTGGAACTCATCAACTCCCAAAAATTAACACTACAAAGCCCAACAATAGCCAAGACGACTCTAATAATCCAGAAACCACAAACAATCCATCATCAAACCACAGGAACAGGCAACAAACTCCTGAAATTGTTTTAATAATAGACTCAAATGGGAAATACCTTAACACTAAACGGCTCTTCCCAGGAACAAGAGTCTCCAAAATTCACTGTTCAACAATTGAACAGGCAACAGGAGTCATCAACGACCCATATTTCACCAACCCCAAACATATCATCATACACACAGGAACAAACAACATTCAAGAACAGCAGGAAGTTATCGTGGACAAATTATTACAACTAACAGAGACTGCACAACAAAAATTTCCACAGTCCAAAGTAATCCTGTCCTCCCTTCTTCCAAGAAGGGATATATCAAATGACATAACCCAGCAAATCAACACAGAGCTGGCAGACAAAACCAGGTCAAAACCTTCGATTCACCTGGCACAACACCCTTTTTATAATGCCCCAACACCTCTATGACAACAAACATCTGAACAAACAAGGGGTCAGTCTCCTGGCGAGAGAATTCAAAGACATTGTTCTTGGGAGATTTCACTACCCTGAACCTGGCACAAAACATTCTCAGACAGAAACAATCACAAGACCTCAAGCCCCACCACTAACCCAATACAACACACTAAAGGGAAAAACAGGGCCACAAAGATTGCAAGAATGGAGGAAACCACCTGCCCCAGGACTAAAAAGCAGGGAAATGGAGGAGGAGGAGATAAGATCCATCCTCCTCAGCACATTATGCGATATACTTATGAGCTCAAAAAGCACAAAAGACAGAGACAACCACCCAAAACCCAGTTTGCCACTGGAAATTTACCCATTGCAAGGTATATAAACTACAAAATGTCATCTTTAGTAATTAGTAGCTGGAACATTCAGGGTCTGAACACTTCAGCCTTCGGATCCAAAGTAAACGATCCAGACTTCACACAAAGACTACATGAGACAGACATACAAATCCTCCTGGAAACATGGACTCGGGCACAGGACAAACCAACAGTACCTATCGGCTATAGGGAATTCTCTGTCCCCGCACAGAAGGATAAAACCATCAAACAGGGTCGCTGCTCAGGAGGAATACTAGTCTGGTACAAGGAGGAGCTACATGACAACATCAATGCAATCAAAAAAGGAGAGAGCCACATCTGGATCAGAATAAGTAGCTCCATCCTGGCCTCTCAGTCGAATATCTACTTATGTGCAGCATACATTACCCCACCAGAGTCCCCATATTTCAGACCAGATATTTATGAGGTCCTACAAGGTGAGGTAGCTCACTTCCAATCCCTGGGCCAAGTGCTCATCTTTGGAGACCTCAATGCTAGAACAGGAAGAGAAAAGGACTATACAAGTTCTGATGGCAACACGTACATACTGGGCCCTGCAAATTACGGTCATGAGTTGATACAGATACAAAGAAACAGCTATGACAGTACAATCAACAAAAATGGAAGAAAATTGCTGAATCTGTGCCGCAGTCTGGGGCTCTATATCCTCAACGGCCGTACCAAGGGAGACTCTCTGGGAAGGTACACATTAAACTCCCATGTAGGCAGCAGTGTGGTAGACTATGCCATCACAGATATGGACCCCGCACTCATCAATGGCTTCACAGTCACCCCACAAACACACCTGTCAGACCACAACCAACTACTGCTATATATTAAATCGTCAAATAAACCATCTCCAAAATTCCACCAGGCTTCTCTCAGCAACCTACCACCATCATTTAAATGGTCAAAACAGTCTGCCACAAAATACAGAGAGGTAGCTGACAGACCTGACATCAAAAAACATCTCGAAAACTTTCAAAACAACACCTATGAGGTAAGCCCACGAGGTGTGAACAAGGCAGCAAAGGACTTCCATAATATACTACACACCATAGCAGAAACAGCCCAGCTGAAAAAAGCCAACTGCAAGAAAACATCCAACAAACAATCCAATAAATGGTTCGACAAAGAATGCAAAGCATTAAGGAACACCTTACGAACAGCCTCCAATAACAAACACAGAGACCCCGACAACAGCGACCTAAGGATAGCCCATGGCATTCTTCAGAAACAATACAAACAAACCCTTAAAGAGAAAAAGCAAAACTTCATTTCCAACAACCTTCAACAGTTAGAAGAGGCACTTCAGGAAAATTCTTTCTGGGAAATATGGAAGAATATTGGCTCAGCACCCAGGAAAAACAACCTCCACATCCAAAATGGTGACATCTGGCTCACTTACTTTAAGAACCTCTACAAAGATATCCCAGAAGAGGAGTTAGCTGCAGAACAAAAATACCTCATCAAAAGACTGCACGATATGGAGGAAAAAATCAAGGACTTCCAAAACCCCCTGGATGTACCAATTACACTACAAGAAGTAACAGAGAAAATCCAACACCTGCAAACTAAAAAAGCCAGTGGGATGGATGGAATCCGGCCTGAAATGATTAAACATGGCTCCCCAGACGTACATGCTGCAATATGTAAAGTGTTCAATCTGGTACTGAGTGCCGGTCACTACCCTAAAATATGGAACCAAGGCCTCGTAACACCCATCCATAAGAGTGGAGACCAGTATGATCCAGCCAACTACAGAGGGATATGTGTCAGCAGCACATTAGGGAAACTATTCAACAATATCCTCAACAAACGGATCCTCACCTTCCTGACACAACACAACGTCCTCAACAGAAGTCAGGCAGGGTTCATGCCAAACCATCGCACTACAGACCACATCTACACCCTGCACAGTCTGATCAAGAACCACGTCCACAATACAAGACATGGGAAGATATTCGCCTGTTTTGTGGACTTTAAGAAGGCATTTGACTCAGTGTGGCACCCAGGCTTGTTCCTCAAACTATTGGAAAGTGGAATAGGAGGGAAAACATATGATGTCATCAAGAGTTCATATACTGAGAACAGCTGCAGTGTAAAGGTGAATGGGAAAAGGACAGAGCATTTCCGGCAGGCCAGAGGAGTCAGACAGGGCTGCAGTCTAAGTCCAACCCTCTTCAACATCTACATCAATGAACTGGCTGCAGCTCTAGAATCCTCTCCAGCACCTGGACTGACTCTGCATGACACTGAGGTGAAGTTCCTGCTCTATGCAGATGACCTCCTACTTCTGTCACCAACAGAGAAAGGCCTACAAGACAGCCTGGAAGTGCTGGAGAAATACAGTGCCACATGGGCACTACCCATCAACCCAAAGAAAACCAAAATCATGGTCTTCCAAAGAAAGAACACAAAGAGCCCTTCATTTACACTAAACAGCCGCACTCTTGAGGAAACTAACAGCTACACCTACCTCGGCCTAGAAATCAACCAATCAGGAAGTTTCAAGCCAGCCATAGAAGCACTAAAAGACAAGGCACGCAGAGCCTTCTATGCCATCAGGAGACAGCTGTATCACCTAAAACCCCCAGTGAAAGTCTGGCTTAGAATCTTTGATAGCGTCATCACCCCAATACTTCTTTACGGCAGTGAGATTTGGGGTCCTGTCACCTACCCAGACCAATCCAAATGGGACTCCAGCCCGACAGAAACATTCCATCTGGAATTCTGCAAGCACCTCCTCCAAGTCCACCGGAGCACCTCTAACAGTGCCTGCCGGTCTGAGCTGGGCAGATTTCCCTTACTTCTTGCAATACAGAAGAGGGCGCTATCATTCTGGGACCATCTACACAACAGCAGTCCCGACTCGTACCATCATAAGGCCCTACTGACCAATAAGAACCAGCCCAAGCCTGGCGGTCTGCAGCAACTTATCAGCGCCTTGCCCATCCCAAACCCCCAACAGTCTGGCCTGACAAAACCACAAATAAAAAACATAACAAATTATTCCGAAGAAAAATATGTTGAAGAATGGAGAAATGAAATTACAAACTCGAAGAAACTAACTGTTTACCAGTCACTGCAGAGAGACTACAAACTGGCCCCATACCTGGAGGTGCTACAAGAGCCCAAAGACAGACAGACCTTGAGCCTGTACAGACTGAGCGCCCACAGCCTGGAAATGGAATTAGGACGGCACAGACAGACCTACAAGCCCAGGGAGAGCAGATTGTGCTAGCAATGTGACCAGGGGGTCCTGGAGGACGAGGACCACTTCCTGCTACAGTGCTCTAAGTACTCATCAGTGAGGGACACTCACTTCCAGAGACTCTCCGCTCTCATCCCGGACTTCAATTCTCTAGAAGAGAAGAGGAAACTCCAAATCCTACTGGGAGAAGAGGAGCCAATGGTGAGAATAGCTGCACAATATGTGACAGCGTGTCACAGACTGAGAGGGACATGAAAAACTGAGGACTTAAAAATCCTTTACATAGACTAACCCCCCATTCCCCTCTATATTACCCATTACCCCCCCCCCCCCCCCCCCAAACCAAACTGCTTTGGCAATGCTAAAATGTACTTGGTCCTGCCAATAAAGCTTATTTGAATTTTGAATTTGAATTTGAGAGAGAGATATGAATGATATGGAATGAAGGAGAGAGATAGAATGAGACAGAGAGAGAGAACCAGGGAGAGAAAGAGAGTACAAGAGGGAGCGGGAGAGGGAGAGAAGGAGAGAGAGAGAGAGAGAGAGAGGGAGAGAGAAAGAGAGAGAGAGAGAACAAATGAGAGGAGAGAGAGAGAGAAAGAAAGCAAGGAAGAGAAAGAGAGAGAGAGAGAGAGAGAGAGAGAATGGGACAGAATGTGTGAGAGAGAGAGAGAGAAAGGCAGAGAATGAAAGAGAGAGTACAAGGGAGAGAACGAGAGAGAGAGAGAGAGAGAGAGAGAATGAGGGAGAGAATGAGAGAGAATGAGAGAGAACAAATGAGAGAATGAGAGAGAGAGGGAGAAAGGAAGGGAGAGAAAGAGAGAGAGAGGGAGAGAGAGAATGTGAGATAATGTGTGTGAGAGAGAGAGAGAGAGAGAGAGAATGAGAGAGAAAGAGAATGAGGGAGAGAGAGAGAGAGAGAGAGAATGAGAGAGAAAGAGGATGAGGGAGAGAGAGAGAGAGAGAGAGAGAATGCTCTAGAGCTATCCCCCCCCCCCCCCTTCCCAAACAAGCGTATCTGCTTTGGCAATGCTAACATTTATTTGGTCTGCCAATAAAGCTTATTTGAATTTGAATACGAGAGAGAGAACGAGAGAGGGAATGATAAGGAAAGAGAGTATGAGAGTGAGAATAAGAGAGAGAGAATCAGAGAGAGAGAGAGAGAGAGAGAGGGGGAGAGAGAGAGAGGGAGAGAGAATGAGAGAGCGTTCTGTATACCACCTGTGTACAGAACCCCTCCAGGTCGCCATATTGGATTTTACAGAAAATTACAGAGCTGCAGATTAAAAAGGAAAAATCCTTTTTAATAACATTCAATTACAATATGACTTGTGTAGCAAATGTATACGCTATATTCTTTATTTTTATTTGCTATTTTTTCCTACGTAAGCAAAGTTATTCTTTAAAGATGAATAAGCTACAATAAATTACATTTTTGTTTTTCGGTTTAATACTGCGTTCAGTCAATAAACATTTATGTATCTCAACTTGAGTATTTGCCTGTTTGGCCGGTGTGTCACTTTAAAGCAAAGAGGATCACCACTCACTATTAGTTGCTGTATCGGAGCTCCTTATTTATTTTAAAGCTGCTTATGTCTTTATACTGTGATCCACTTGGAGGAAAAGAGACAGTAAGTAATGATGTGTTGTGATGCTGCTTGTCTTCATTATTAGAGCACTTACCATGTCAGGTTTTCACATAAAGCAGCCAAGATGCTTCAAGGGCTTCTTACATACACAGACCTGGCTGGGGCTGCTACTGCAAGTAATCATCAACACCACTGAAGTCAGAGAAATACAAGTCTACCAATAAAAAAAAAAAAGGTCTCCCTAAGGCTTGTATCTAACTTTCCCCCTCTTTGACACCATGCATTAAAGCAGCAATAAACCAAAAATGCAAAATATTGCAGCTAACAAATCAGATGTGGTGGCTGCATTAATTATTTCATTTATTTTTAGGCTTTTCCCCCTCTGTTATTACCTGATAATCTACATCTCCTGTATTAGGGGGCATATGTAATGCGGGAACCCTGCAAATCCACTGCGGGTTCCGGCATCACACTCAGCACGCAGGCAGTTCACACTGCCCTATGCGAATCACTGGGGGTGTCAATACAAAGTTAAGGACACCCCCAGTTTGCATATTGCAGTGCGAACTGTCAGTTTGGACATGAATCAGATCGTGAACACCCATGTGATCCGATTCTGGTGCGGACCAAAAAAAGAGTCCTGTGCGACTTTGGTTCGAATGCGATGCGAATTCAGTCATACAATCTGTATGGCTAAATTCACAATGTACAGACATCGCATGCGATTTGCAGAGCAGTGCGCTGTCTGACATTGCATATGTGAGTGCCGCCACTCTGGATAAATAAGCACAGGGGGCACATTTGAACAGCAGCATTGTCAGTCTAAAGGAAAGGGGAGTGTTAGATGTACTAGCAGATTTAAATACACTAACAAAGTAAAGTCAAACTCCAGCTCACACTTTATAAGCAGGTACAGCAAACAGTTTTTTTCCCTTTTGGGAGTTTTGTAAAAAGTTTTACATAATAAATAAAAGGTGATTGTTTTAAGCACCCCTGTCAGTGGTAAATGGTTTGTCTCATTACACTAACTGCCACCTCTGCAAGAAAGCTTGTTCTTTGGAAAACCAAAAGACTTAATGGAGGAATCACCAGATTAAAAAATAGGAAAGAAAAGCCTAAAAAAAACCGAATGCAGCCATCACATTAAAAAAATTGTAAGCTGCAATGCATTGTTTTGTCTGTTTTTTTTTTTTGCTGTTATGGTTGTAACTATTGTTTTTTTTTTTTTGTTTTTTTATTGCGATTGCCGGTTGTGACGTCACGGAGCTTTGCGCCACTGAGCGGATGGGAGGGTGGGAGCAGCTGTACCGGGCAGTGCGGAGGTGGCTGGGCTCCGGTGGGGGCCACAGGTAGATGATATATTCGATCTATGTGGCATTATATGATGATATAACCCCTGTACACACGTACCGAATGTCGGCCGAACGATTGGCCGTCTTTTGTCCGGTGCTGTCCTGTCGGCTGAAAAGTGCTAAAGACTGCACACGAATTTTGTCGGCCAACAACAGCCGACTGCAGAAGTGATGTCATGTGATGGTTAACTTTCCGTGTCTTTTTTTTTCTCAGAGCATGCCCAGTCTTGCTAATCTGCTGTTTGTCGGCCGAATTCTGTACTGACTTGCGAACAATCGGCTGTTCTGGTGACGGTCAACAAAAATTTTATAGCCTGCATACCCGATTCTGTTCGGCCAAAAAGTCGATGTCGGTTGTCGGAAGCATCATACTAACAAGCCGACAATCGGCCGATCGTTCGGCGGCCGAATATTTACGGTCGACAATCGCTACGTGTGTACGGGCCTTTACTTGCTGGGAAAAGAGATGTCCAGTGGATACTGAACACATCAGATCTGATTTGGGATTGCTAACACCGTGATCGGTGTTACAATCATTCTGCTTTTGTGACCTGGAGAGTATATGCTCTATCAGGTCCTATCCGTCTGGTAAGCCCCCTCCTGTTTCATCTATGGGTGGAGGTGCACATATCGATTAAGGTGGAGATATTTATATAAGAAGAATTTCCTATACTCCTTTCACACTTTGGGAGTTTCTTCCTTTATGTACAGAGACTGTTTTCACATAGGCGTTTTAGGCACTGTTTATATATTTACAGTTGTTGCTAATCCTAATTGTTTATAATATTTGACTCAAATGCACTTTTACTATTGCACTTTGTCATTTTATGATTTTAGTTTATCACGCAGATTCATATGTATTTTGTATGTTGCACCGTGTCAATTTAATCAACTTAGTAGCGCCGCAATATTTGCCCATCTGTTGTTAAAGGGTAAGTTCACTTTTATAGAAAATCTGTAGGTGAACTTACTCTGGACTCCCTCCACATCCCCCTGGTCCCGCTGTACCAGAACCCCAGGATCCCCCCGCTGTCAGGCACCAGGATGCTGCTTCACCGGTCCAGGGATTTGAAATCCTCCCGGCTTTCTCTCCTCCAGCGCTGACAGGACAGGCTAGATGGATTCTGCTTGGTCAGCGCCCTCCATGTGATGGTGCTGACCAATAAGATTGCCACCTATCCGTACACGTTGAGAGGTACGGATAGGGGATTAAGGGGGGTTCCAAATCCCTGGACCGGTGAAGTGGCATCGTGGGGCTCCAGTACAGCATAACGGGGGGATGGGGAGGGGGTCTAGTGACAGTTCACCTTACAGTTTTTATGAAAAGGTGTACTTACACTTTAAAGCCCCACTCCTTGATTGTTTTCTCTCCCCCCTACACCTCTTCTTCCCCACCCCTCTTATCCCTGAAAAATAAAAAATGGTGCACCAGGCCGCATTGATAATGCATCCTTAGAACAGCCTGCACTGACTGGAAGTGGGTTGAACGATGCTAGGACTCTTTTAACCTAGAAGTGAAGCAATGCTGCACCTCGGGAAGGTGGGGGAGCATTACTTTATTAGCCAAATCATTCTTTATATAAAAAAGCTGGAGTTGTGCTTTAAAGAATATGTATGGTCAAAAATAAAAATCATATTTATTTCCGCATTGTATTTCAATTATTTCTAACCTACCCCTCTTAATCTGAATGATCTTGAATTTTGTAAACATACTTTTTGAAGATCCCCACATACTTCCTTCCTTGAGCCTGAGGTCACAGCGGGTACGATTTAAAGTAGTGCGATTTAAAGTCGCTACAGTGAGTGAGGGAAAAAAGTATTTGATCCCCTGCTGATTTTGTACGTTTACCCACCGACAAAAAAATGTCAGTCTATAATTTTCGAGGTAGGTTTATTTTGACAGTGAGAAACAGAATAACAACAAAATTATCAAGAAAAATGTATTTCAAAAAAGTTATAAATTGATTTGCATTTTGAAGAGTGACATAAGTATTTGATCCCCTATCAATCAGCAAGATTTCTGGCTCCCAGGTGTCTTCTATACAGGTATTGAACTGGGATTAGGAGGGAGTGCTCCTAATCTCATCTTGTTACCTGTATAAAAGACAACTGTCCACAGAAGCAATGAATCAGATTCCAATCTCTCCACCATGGCCAAAACCAAAGAGCTGTCCAGGGATGTCGGGGACAAGATTGTAGACCTACACAAGGCTGGAATTGGCTACAAGACCATCGCCAAGCAGCTTGGTGAGAGAGTGACAACAGTTGGTGAGATTATTCGCAAATAGAGGAAACACAAAATAACCGTCAATCTCCCTCGGTCTGGGGCTCCATGCAAGATCTCACCTCGTGGAGTTTCAAAGATCATGAGAATGGTAAGGAACCAACCCAGAACTACACAGGAGAATCTTGTCAATGATCTCAAAGCACCCGGGACCAGAGTCACCAAGAAAACAATTGGTAACCCACTACGCCATGAAGGACTGAAATCCTGCAGTGCCTGTAAGGTCCCTCTGGCAGGGCCATCTTACCGAATGGGCAGGCTGAGCAGTTGCCCAGGGGCCCCACTTGCCTGGGGGGGCCCCACCTGCCCAGCAACCCAGCCCCAGCCAAGCATTAGTCCCGATTCCCGTGTGCATCCCGCCGCCAAACTTAGCAGGTGGCAAGCGCCTGTCGGCCCTGCGCTACTATCAGGCCACTTGGGCCTGTCCGCCTCCACGGGAACAGGCACACACAGGACAGTCGAGTCTGACTCCTGTCCATGTGTGTGTTCACCGGACCTAGCCGCCGAACTTGTAAGCTGTCATTAGCCTGGCACTGCTGTACCAATAAATATCAATAATTTGCATTTTTATTCCCTTGGGTGATTGTGTAGACAGGGCCCCAGTGCACTGCATTGCCCAGGGCCCTTTAATGCTCTTAAGATGGCACTGCCCTCTGGTCAAGAAAACACATGTACAGACCTGTCTGAAGTTGCTAATAAACATCTGAATGATTCAGAGGAGAAGTGGGTGAAAGTGTTGTGGTCTGATGAGACCAAAATCAAGCTCTTTGGCATCAACTTAACTCGCTGTAATTGGAGGAGGAGGAATGCAGCCTATGACCCCAAGAACACAATCCCCACCATAAAACATGGAGGTAGAAACATTATGCTTTGGGGATGTTTTTCTGCTAAGGGTATAAGACAACTTCACGCAACAAAGGGACGATGGACAGGGCCATGTACTGTCAAATCTTGGGTGAGAACCTCCTTTCCTCAGCCAGGGCATTGAAAATGGGTCACAAGTGAGTATTCCAGCATGACAATGAACCTAAACACATGGCCAAGGCAATAAAGGAGTGGCACAAGAAGAAGCACATTATGGTCCTGGAGTGGTTTAGCCAGTCTCCAGACCTTAATCCCATAGAAAATATGTAATGGGAGCTGAAGGTTCGAGTTACCAAGCATCAGCCATGAAACCTTAATGACTTTGAGAGGATCTGCAAAGAGGAGTCGGACAAAATCCCTTCTAAGGGCTGTGCAAAAGAAACGTCTGACCTCTGTGATTGCCAACAAGGGTTTTGCTACCAAGTACTAAAGCCCCGTACACACGTACCGATGGTCGGCTTACAAATGTTCCTCTTTTCTCCCCGGGATGTCGGTGTCTGCTGAAAAGTGCAAAGACAGCACAAGGACAGCACAAGAATTTTGTCCGCCGACTGCAGAAGTGATGTCATGTAATGGTTAACTTTCCCTGTGTTTTCTATTTTCTGAGCATGCCCAGTCTTGCAAATCTGCGGTCTGTCGGCCGAATTGTGTACTGACAGGCGAACAATCGTCCGTTCTGGTGTCGGCATACAAATATTTTCATGTTTGCACGAAAGACTTTTGTCCGCGGATTGTGCGCAGACATCTGTCGGAGGCACCATACTAACACGCGTACAATCGGCAGATCCTTCGTCCACCGACGTTTGTATGCCGACGATCGGTACGTGTGTACGGGCCTTCAGTTTTGTTTTGCGAAGAGGTGAAATACTTATTTTACTCAATAAAATGCAAATAAATGTATAACTTTTTTGAAATGTGTTTTTCTGGATATTTTTGTTGTTATTCTGTCTCTCGCAGTTAAAATATAACTGCAATTAAAATTATAGACTGATCATTTCTTTGTCAGTGGGGAAAACGTACAAAATCAGCAGGGGATCAAATGCTATTTTCACTCTCTGTACTTTAGCACTTCTTCTGTGAGATTTGTAATGATTTGATAAAACTTCAGTAAGAGCGGCTGACCATATCACATTGAGGAACAGTGATGTTATGAACAAAAGTTTAACTAGCAAAGGGTTAATCTTTTGCTTCTTTCAGGGCTTGGGTAGTGCTGATATAAACACAGGTAGGATTTGCAGCACGATTTATATTATATGTATTGTATAGTCTATATATTTATGGCAGTAAAATCGTGCTAAAGTCCTGAAAAATCAATCAATGAACTACTTCTCAAATTGTACTACTTGAAATAGTATCTATTAAGACACTGCAATAGAAACACATTAGATGCCACTTCAGGGAATGAAGGTGCTGAGAGGAGGAGTTTCAGTAGGCTGAGTCAGTACAGGAATGACTGCTTGGCAGCAAGGTACCATAGGGCATGTAGTCCTTAGAAATTAAAAATAAACAGCAGAGGAGAACCTACAAAGCACCTAGGGAATCCAGGAAGTTGTGGAAAGAGACCACGAGCAGGCAAGTAGAATTCACAACATGAAAGGAGATTTCTCAAGTAAGCTTAATTGAATTGTCAAATATAGCTATTGTTTGTATTGTAAGAGATTTAATCAATTAACTACTTCTCCAATCGTACAACTTAAAATGGTATCTATTAACCACTTAAGCCCCAGGCCTATTTCGGACACTTTTTGTTTACAAGCAGAGGCGTAACTAGAACCTTCAGGGCCCCGATGCAAGAAACCATGAAGGGCCCCCCAGACCCCTGGCCGGGGCCCTTCCCTTCAAGCCCGGGGCTCTTCCCACTAATCCTGGGGCTCTTTAATCTCATTGCATGGCCTTTTATTATGGTCCCGCTTCAGGATCCTTTCACAAGTTCTGCAGTGGGCCCCCTTCCTGCAATCTTGGGGCCTCCCCACAGTGGTGAAATGCCAGGGCCCGGTCGCAAGTGTGACCTTTGAGATCCTAGAAGTTCACCCACTGGTTTGCTACCGGGCCCCCTGGAGCATGGGGCCCGGTAGCGATTGCAACCCCTGCAACCCCTGTAGTTACGCCCCTGTTTACAAGATAAAAATCAGTATTTTTTCCTAGAAAACTACTTAGAACCCCCAAACATTATATATATTTTTTTTAGCAAAGACTTTGGAGAATAAAATGGCAGTCATTGTAATATTCTTTGTCACGCGGTATTTGCGCAGCGGTCTTTAAAGCACCATTTTTTTTTTTAAATTACGAAAAATCACATTTCACTGCATTTTTGTATATTCTGAAAGATGATGTCACGCAGAGTAAATAGATACCCAACATGTTATGGTTTAAAATTGCGCACACCCGTGGGATGGCGACAAACTACGGTCAATAGAGATCTCAATAGGCGACGATTTAAAAAAGATTTAACGGTTACCAGTTTAGAGTTAGAGTGTAGCTCTTTTTTTTTAAATTATTGCTCACTCTCTGGCGATCGCAGTGATACCTCGATTCAGGTACGATTTGTCGTATGTTGTGCCTGAAGTCATACCGGTGTGACCGTGGGCTGTATTCCGTGACACGTAGTCACCATGCCCTGTAAGTAGCCACCGCTGTGTTACACATTTCACAGGGCCTGCCTTCTGAACTATGGAGGTGCTGAGAGGAGGAGTTTCAGGAGGCGGAGTCAGTACAGGAATCACTTCTTTCAGGCAGCAAGGTACCATGGGACATGTAGTCCTTAGAAATTGAAAGTAAACAGCAGAGAAGAAGCTGCAAAGCATGCAGGGAATCCAGGAAGTTGTGGAAAGGGGCTGCAAGCAGGCAGGCAGAATTCACAACATGAAAGGAGATTTCTCAAGTTAGCTTACATTGAATTATCAAATATAGCTATTGTTTGTTTTGTTATTGCAATGCTTACATTATAAAATAAAAGTGTATACTGTGACTATAAAATTCCATTAGGTTTGCAGCCTAATTTGCAAATGAATTTCTTGTAAAAATGTTTTTATTCGTCCAGCAAGATTTATTTAATATCCCCAAGTCTGTCTAAGGCATCTTGCAGACCGAGCTCTTCTGCAATTGATAACTGCATCATTTCCTTGAAGAGTTCACACTTACATTTCCTTTTAGATGATACACTTTGATTACAGTTCAATTTTAACACCTATTAGTGGTGTTACATACGAAGCTAAAATTCCACACAGAGGCCGAGAGATATCATCTCTCCAGGTTCCCAGAAGACCATTTCCTGTGTACCAATTTCTCACTATAAATGACTACACATATGAACCACAGATTGCATCAATGGGTTTTCAGAAAACACATCTTAGATCAAACAGGCATGAAAATCATGAAAAATTCCCGTATGAGAATAAATATTGAAGTCTGGTTTCTAGGATATATACAGTATGTGCAGTTCTGAATTGTGCCAAATCTAAGATCTGTTTTTACTCAAGAAGCAGAAATGGTTTAATTCACCACTAGACAAGTATGTTTAGGTAAGGCTACAAAATGATTAGACTCTCTCTATTGTTGCACGTGTTTCCCCGTGCCTTGGGGTTGTGGTGCCATTCATCTAAAAAAAAAAAAAAAAAATTATTATTCCGATTTCACAAGCATATTTTATTTACCAGGCGTTTGATACAGAGTTCTATCGGAATTGTTGGGTCTGAAATGCAGAGAGAGCTTTTTGAACTGGTTTCTAGGATTTTTCCTTTTGTCACACAGCCAGAGGTTGGTCTATTTAGTTAATATTTCAAATCTTACTGGTGCCCAAAATATTTTTATACCACATTAGAAATGCTTTAGGATAACTTAACCCCTTGAAAAAATGCCTTTATTGTCATCTTATCAATAACATAAAATTAAAAAAGGTACTGCGCCAAAAGTGATTGCAAAGTCTATTTTTTTTTTTTCTATTAAAATTAGGGATCGACCGATTATCGGCAAAGCCGATATATCGAGAGCCAATCTGCTTTTTCCCCATTATATCGTAATCGGCCACCAAGGTGACCGATATTGCCAATATTTCGGGAAAGTGCTTGTACCGGAGTGATGCCTGCAGCTAGAGGCATTCCCCCGGTACCGGTGTCCATAGCCGATGGTCGGCTGTCTTGTAATGACAACTGATGCGGCTTAGAAGGGCATCCTACCTACACGGCCAACGAAGACCCGATCAAAGCCGCATTTGGCTCTGATCGGGTCTCCATGCAAAAACCCGGAAGTGATGTCACTTCCGGGTACTGGCGCCAGATTAAAAAAATGGCAGCATTTAAAACAGCCAAACTTGGCGTTTTGAATGCTTTTAAATGAAGAGGAGGGGTTTGGGGTCTTTTAGACACCCAGGTCCCTCCACAAGAGTACCTGTCAAAGAAAAAAAAGAAAAAAAAAAGTTTTTTTAAATGTACAAAAAAATATCGGCCCATACCGATATGCATTGACCAAAATATTGGTATTGGCAATGAAAAAAAAACGATATCGGTCAATCACTAATTAAAATAATAAACATGTTATACTTACCTGCTCTGTTCAGTTGGTTTTGCACAGAGCAGCCCAGACCCTCCTCTTCTCGGGTCCCTCTTCGGTGCTCCTACCCCCCCCCCCCCCTGTTGAATGCCCCCACACCAAGCAGCTTGCTTTGGGGCACCCGAGTAGAGCCGTAGCTCTCTCGTGCATCCATTTAGACAGGGAGCTGCAGCTTGGCCCCGCCCTCTTTCTCTCCTCATTGGCTAACTGACTTTGATTGACAGCAGTGGGAGCCCCGGACGACCGAGGCACTTCTGGACATCCTGGATGGAGAGGGGGCTTGGGTAAGTATTAGGGGGGCTGTTCCACACAGAAGGTTTTTTTTTATCTTGTGCATATAATTCATTAAGATAAAATGCAGATAATACATTAAGATAAAATCCCTTCTGCCTTTACAACCACTTTAAGGTGAAAAAAAATTAATGGAAAATAATAACAAAATAAATTACTATACTAACAAAAGTCGCGCTACTTAAACTAAAAAAAATGGCAATCCTAAACAATAAATGTATGACATGTGCAGTTTGCGCCAAATGAAGGACAAACTTAAACAAACAAAAAATCCAAGTGCAGTTAAAAAGTATGTGAATTTGTAAAAAAGGGATTCTCTTACTAAATGCTCAAAAAGATCTGTGTGTACATTTATCACCATTTAAAAAAATTCAAGCCATGACACCACCACCTTATTATGGGAAGAATGCAGCCTTACCAGCTTCATCAGACCCTCTAATTAAAGACAGGTCAGCAGAGCATGTGGCCAAATAACCTGGCCAGGGTCTTCCAGAAGCATTTCTATAGATCCCCTCAGAGGCAGATATTTAGACAGTGAGGATCATCCCAGCATCATCCCAATAGGCTCATCACTAGGGTTGAGCGGACACCTAGATGTCCGTGTTCGACGGGTTCGGCCGAACTTTAAAAAAAAGTCCGGGTCCGTGTCCCGGACTTTTACCGAACTTTTCCCGGACACCGAACCCCATTGAAGTCAATGGGGACCCGAACTTTAAGGCACTAAAATGGCTCTAAAACACCAAAGGAAAGGGCTAGAGTGCTGCAAATGGCAGCAAAACGTAATTAAGAGCATGGCAAGTGCTCTGCAAACAAATGTGGATAGGGAAATAACTTAAAACAACAAAAAAAAACAGAAAAATAAAACAATGTTCTTCTTCATCTCTGAAGGACGAGGCCCATATGGAGTAGGAGGGAGGTTGAGGTGGTGGTGGATGTGGCGGTGACATAGGCGTGCGCACAGGGTGTGCTGGGTGTGCCTGGGCACACCCTAATCACCTAGGGCACATAGCATTGCCAGTGAGGAGATGGGAAAGATCTCCCTGGGACCTGCTCTGCTCTATTTCTCCTTGCCTACAGGTACATGGCCCCGATACATTACTCTCCCTGCTGGCAAACACATGCATGTGTATTTCAACTTTGGGGTGCACACCTTAATGCAATAGGCTGCGCACACCTATGGGCGGTGTAGGTGGAAGCGGCGGTGGAGGAGGACCAGGGCCGGATTAACAGCATCATGGGCTTGGTGCTGAGGATTTTGAAGGGCCTTAGGGCCGTGCCTTGCCATGCACCCAGAGGAGGAAGGGTGCAGCCATGCATGCCTAATTCAACATGGGATGCTGTCTCTGAAGCCCATAAACACATCCATGCATCGCCAACTGTCCCTCCTTGTCCGGCCTTCACGCTGTGTGGGGAGGTTCTGAGGGTGCTGCCTGGGGAAGCGAGCATAGAAGCCAGACTTCTGTGTTTACAAGTGACAGAAGAGCGGTAACAGTGAATATGGCCAACCCGGGGCCTATATAAAAGGTAGGGGCCTGGAGCTGCAGCTCCAATAGCCCCTACATTAATCTGGCCCTGAGGAGGAGGACGAGGTAGCCAACACTGCTTCTTTTCACAAATTTTAAATGAGGGTACACCCCAAAAGAGTGAGAAAGAGCAAAAATGGAACAATGGGTGGGTAAGGTCGGTATCCATTGCTATTCTGCATAAGGTACGGAAAAGTCCCGTGGGATCCATGCCTGGTTCATTTTAATGAACGTGAGCTTGTCCACATTGTCTCTGGACAGGCGGCTGCGCTTGTCTGTTATAACGCCCCCAGCCGTGCTAAATACCCGTTCAGATAATACACTGGCTGCAGGGCACGCCAGCACCTCCAAGGCGTAAAGGGCAAGCTCAGGCCATGTGCCCAATTTGGAGACCCAGAAGTTGAAGGGGGCAGACCCGTCATTCACTACATGTAGGCGTGTGCACACATACTGCTCCACCATGTTGGTAAAATGCTGCCTCCTGCTAAGACGTTCCATCTGAGCTGCTGGTGCTGCTGTTTGTTGTGGCGTGCTGACAAAGCTTTTCCACATTTCGGCCATGCTAACCCTGCCTTCTGAGGTGCTGGCGGTGCCCTGGTTGCGTTGGCGACCTCCTCCTCCTCCTCCTCTGCCTTGTGCTTCCACTGTGGCCCCGCTGTCAGATGGGAATGCCAGCAGCATGGCGTCTACCAGCGTGCGCTTGTACTCGCGCATCTTGCGATCGCGCTCCAGTGAGTGAATTAAGGACGGTACGTTGTCCTTGTAACGGGGATCCAGCAGCGTGGCCACCCAGTAATCAGCACAAGTTAGAATGTGGGCAACTCGGCGGTCGTTGTGGAGACACTGCAGCATGTAATCGCTCATGTGTGCCAGGCTGCCCAGAGGCAACGAAAGGCTGTCCTCTGTGGGAGGTGTATGGTCCGTGTCCTCTGTATCCCCCCAGCCACGCACCAGTGATGGCCATGAGCTGGCCTGGGTGCCACCCTGCTGTGAACATGGTTCCATCTCCTCCTCCAGCTCCTCCTCCTCCTCATCCTCCTCATCCTCCAGAACTGTGCCCCTGCTGGACAATTGCGTCCCTGGCGTTTGCGTGTGCAGGAACCCACCCTCGGAGCCCCTTGCGAATGACTGCCCTGAAAGCCTTGGAAATGTTACCTCTTCATCCTCCTCCTCCTCCTCATCCTGTGCCACATCCTCTTCCATCATCGCCCGAATTGTTTTTTCAAGGAGGCATAGAAGTGGGATAGTTAAGCTGAGAACGGCGTCATTGCCACTGGCCATGTTGGTGGAGTACTCAAAACAGCGCAACAAGGCACACAGGTCTCGCATGGAGGCCCAGTTATTGGTGGTGAAGTGGTGCTGTTCCGCAGAGCGACTCACGCGTGCGTGCTGCAGCTGAAACTCCACTATGGCCTGCTGCTGCTCGCACAGTCTTTCCAGCATGTGCAAGGTGGAGTTCCACCTTGTGGGCACGTCACATATGAGGCGGTGAGCGGGAAGGCCGAAGTTACGCTGCAGCGCTGCCAGGCGAGCAGCAGCAGGGTGAGAACGCCGAAAGTGCGCACAAACGGCCCGCACTTTCTGCAGCAGCTCTGACATATCGGGGTAGTTTTTAAGGAACCTCTGCACCACCAAATTCAGCACATGCGCCAGGCAAGGGATGTGCGTCAAACCGGCTAGGCCCAGAGCTGCTATGAGATTTCGACCAGGCCGGGCTTGAGGCTCGCTGGCAGCAACCACTCATTTGTCTGCTGTTCCATGCTCCTCCACAACTCCTGCGCGGTGTGTGGTTTGTCCCCCAAACAGGCAAGTTGTAAAACTGCCTGCTGTCGTTTACCCCTGGCCGTGCTGAAGTTGGTGGTGAAGGTGTTACGCTGTCCGGATGAGGAGGCGGTAGAGGATGAGGAAGCGCAGTAGGAGGAGTTAGGAACAGGAGGCAAACTGAAGCGCCCTGCAATCCTCGGTGGTGGAAGGACATGCGCCAAATTGCTATCCGCCTCAGGCCCATCCGCCACTGCATTTACCCAGTGTGCCGTTAGGGAGATATAACGCCCCTGACCGTGCTTACTGGTCCACGTATCCGTAGTTAGGTGGACCTTGGCACAGATGGCGTTGCGCAGTGCACACCTGATTTTTTCCCCCACTTGGTTGTGCAGGGAAGGGATGGCTTGCCTGGAAAAGTAGTGGCGGCTGGGCACGACGTACTGTGGGACAGCCACCGACATAAGGTTTTTAAAACTGTGCGTCTCCACCAGACGGAATGACAGCATTTCAAAGGCCAATAATTTTGAAATGCTGGCATTCAGGGCCAGGGATCGCGGGTGGGTAGGGGGGTACTTCCTCTTCCTCTCAAGTGTTTGGGAGATGGAAAGCTGAACGCTTCCACGGGACATTGTGGAGATGGTTGTTGGTGACCCAGGTGGTGGTGTTGCTGACAGATCGTCTGTTTGCGGGGTGGCAGGTGCCGGTATCACTACAGATGTGGCTGGAGCGGCCGAGACTGCAGCAGAAGAGGAAGCAGGATGAGCCAGAGACGTTTCTTGGTTTTGAAGGTGTGTACTCCACTGCAGCTCGTGCTTTGCACTTAGATGCCTGATCATGCAGGTTGTGCTCAGGTTGAGAAGGTTCATGCCTCGCTTCAAGCTCTGATTGCACAGGGTGCAAACCACTCGTGTCCTGTCATCAGCACATTTTCTAAAGAACTTCCACGCTAGAGAACTCCTTTGAGCTGACTTTGGTGCGCTCGTTCCCTTGCTGCGTTGGGCAGTAGCGGGCGTAGTGTCTAGGGCACGGCCGCTCCGCTTCTGCACCCTGCTCCCTCTTCTGCTGTGCTGGTGGCTCTGTGCGACCACCGCCTCTTCCTCCAAACTACTCAGTTCACCTGCATGACGTTCATTCCATGTGGGGTCGAGGACCTCATCGTCCTCCACATCATCTTCCACCCAGTCTTCACCCCTGCCCTCCTTGTCGGTCTCCACAATGCTGAACGCCGCAGCAGTTGGCACCTGCGTTTCGTCATCATCGGAGACGTGCTGCGATGATCCTTGCATGTACTCATCTTGAGAAATAAGTGGTTGGGCATCGCTGCACTCAATCTCTTCCACTTCTGGGGCAGGGCTAGGTGGATGGCCCTGGGAAACCCTGCTGACAGAGTCCTCAAAAAGAATAAGAGACTGCTGTATGGCTTGGGGCTCAGACTGCTGGCCTGATTTGCAAGGGGGTGAGGTGAAAGACGGTTGGACATTGGCTGCAGGTGCCAACTCTGACCTTTCTGCAGTAGACTGGGTGGGAGACAATGTGAAGGAACTGGAGGCACTGTCAGCAGCAAACCAATCTACTATCGCCTCAACTTGTTCTGGCCTCATCACTTCTAGGGGCGTTTGATGCCCTACCAAATACTGATGCAGGTTCTGTCGCCTACTCACACTTGAGGAAGGTGTTTCACTTGTGCGTGTAGCTGGCACAGATCGACCATGTCCTCTCCTTGCAACAGGAGCTCTACCAGCAGCACCACGACCCAGGCCACGGCCCTTATTTGACGGTCTCCTCATATTTCTGTAATTTAAGATCTTGCCCTAGAAAGGTTTTTATTGAATAGCGGAATAGAAAATATGATCCAAAAAAAGTGTATGTATATCACACGTACACAACCACACTAGGCCCCAATTACTATTGTTTGTACCCCTAAAAGGCTAGATGAGGAGTAGGGGGAGTATGGAACAGGCAGCACCCTCAAACCTTCAGAAGTATGAGATGAACCCCAACAACTTGGAAAGGTGGATCTCTCTCACACGTACCGACACAGACTATCCCGCAATTCAATTGATCCTCAAAGGTTTTTATTGAATAGCGGAATAGGAAATATGATCAAAAAAAGTGTATGTATCTCGCACGTACACAACCACACTAGGCCCCAATTACTATTGTTTGTACCCCTAAAAGGCTAGATGAGGAGTAGGGGGGGTATGGAACAGGCAGCACCCTCAAACCTTCAGAAGTATGAGATGAACCCCAACAACTTGGAAAGGTGGATCTCTCTCACACGTACCGACACAGACTATCCCGCAATTCAATTGATCCTCAAAGGTTTTTATTGAATAGCGGAATAGGAAATATGATCAAAAAAAGTGTATGTATCTCGCACGTACACAACCACACTAGGCCCCAATTACTATTGTTTGTACCCCTAAAAGGCTAGATGAGGAGTAGGGGGGGTATGGAACAGGCAGCACCCTCAAACCTTCAGAAGTATGAGATGAACCCCAACAACTTGGAAAGGTGGATCTCTCTCACACGTACCGACACAGACTATCCCGCAATTCAATTGATCCTCAAAGGTTTTTATTGAATAGCGGAATAGGAAATATGATCAAAAAAAGTGTATGTATCTCGCACGTACACAACCACACTAGGCCCCAATTACTATTGTTTGTACCCCTAAAAGGCTAGATGAGGAGTAGGGGGGGTATGGAACAGGCAGCACCCTCAAACCTTCAGAAGTATGAGATGAACCCCAACAACTTGGAAAGGTGGATCTCTCTCACACGTACCGACACAGACTATCCCGCAATTCAATTGATCCTCAAAGGTTTTTATTGAATAGCGGAATAGGAAATATGATCAAAAAAAGTGTATGTATCTCGCACGTACACAACCACACTAGGCCCCAATTACTATTGTTTGTACCCCTAAAAGGCTAGATGAGGAGTAGGGGGGGTATGGAACAGGCAGCACCCTCAAACCTTCAGAAGTATGAGATGAACCCCAACAACTTGGAAAGGTGGATCTCTCTCACACGTACCGACACAGACTATCCCGCAATTCAATTGATCCTCAAAGGTTTTTATTGAATAGCGGAATAGGAAATATGATCAAAAAAAGTGTATGTATCTCGCACGTACACAACCACACTAGGCCCCAATTACTATTGTTTGTACCCCTAAAAGGCTAGATGAGGAGTAGGGGGGGTATGGAACAGGCAGCACCCTCAAACCTTCAGAAGTATGAGATGAACCCCAACAACTTGGAAAGGTGGATCTCTCTCACACGTACCGACACAGACTATCCCCCAATTTAACTGATCCCCAAAGGTTTTTGATTAAATAGCGGAATAGAAAATATGATCCCAAAAAAGTGTATGTATATCACACGTACACAACCACACTAGGCCCCAATTACTATTGTTTGTACCCCTAAAAGCCTAGGAGTAGGGGGAGTATGGAACAGGCAGCACCCTCAAACCTTCAGAAGTATGAGATGAACCCCAACAACTTGGAAAGGTGGATCTCTCTCACACGTACCAACACAGACTATCCCCCAATTTAACTGATCCCCAAAGGTTTTTGATTAAATAGCGGAATAGAAAATATGATCCCAAAAAAGTGTATGTATATCACACGTACACAACCACACTAGGCCCCAATTACTATTGTTTGTACCCCTAAAAGGCTAGGAGTAGGGGGAGTATGGAACAGGCAGCACCCTCAAACCTTCAGAAGTATGAGATGAACCCCAACAACTTGGAAAGGTGGATCTCTCTCACACGTACCAACACAGACTATCCCCCAATTTAACTGATCCCCAAAGGTTTTTGATTAAATAGTGGAATAGAAAATATGATCCCAAAAAAGTGTATGTATATCACACGTACACAACCACACTAGGCCCCAATTACTATTGTTTGTACCCCTAAAAGGCTAGGAGTAGGGGGAGTATGGAACAGGCAGCACCCTCAAACCTTCAGAAGTATGAGATGAACCCCAACAACTTGGAAAGGTGGATCTCTCTCACACGTACCAACACAGACTATCCCCCAATTTAACTGATCCCCAAAGGTTTTTGATTAAATAGCGGAATAGAAAATATGATCCCAAAAAGTGTATGTATATCACACGTACACAACCACACTAGGCCCCAATTACTATTGTTTGTACCCCTAAAAGGCTAGGAGTAGGGGGAGTATGGAACAGGCAGCACCCTCAAACCTTCAGAAGTATGAGATGAACCCCAACAACTTGGAAAGGTGGATCTCTCTCACACGTACCAACACAGACTATCCCCCAATTTAACTGATCCCCAAAGGTTTTTGATTAAATAGCGGAATAGAAAATATGATCCCAAAAAAGTGTATGTATATCACACGTACACAACCACACTAGGCCCCAATTACTATTGTTTGTACCCCTAAAAGGCTAGGAGTAGGGGGAGTATGGAACAGGCAGCACCCTCAAACCTTCAGAAGTATGAGATGAACCCCAACAACTTGGAAAGGTGGATCTCTCTCACACGTACCAACACAGACTATCCCCCAATTTAACTGATCCCCAAAGGTTTTTGATTAAATAGCGGAATAGAAAATATGATCCCAAAAAAGTGTATGTATATCACACGTACACAACCACACTAGGCCCCAATTACTATTGTTTGTACCCCTAAAAGGCTAGGAGTAGGGGGAGTATGGAACAGGCAGCACCCTCAAACCTTCAGAAGTATGAGATGAACCCCAACAACTTGGAAAGGTGGATCTCTCTCACACGTACCAACACAGACTATCCCCCAATTTAACTGATCCCCAAAGGTTTTTGATTAAATAGCGGAATAGAAAATATGATCCCAAAAAAGTGTATGTATATCACACGTACACAACCACACTAGGCCCCAATTACTATTGTTTGTACCCCTAAAAGGCTAGGAGTAGGGGGAGTATGGAACAGGCAGCACCCTCAAACCTTCAGAAGTATGAGATGAACCCCAACAACTTGGAAAGGTGGATCTCTCTCACACGTACCAACACAGACTATCCCCCAATTTAACTGATCCCCAAAGGTTTTTGATTAAATAGCGGAATAGAAAATATGATCCCAAAAAAGTGTATGTATATCACACGTACACAACCACACTAGGCCCCAATTACTATTGTTTGTACCCCTAAAAGGCTAGGAGTAGGGGGAGTATGGAACAGGCAGCACCCTCAAACCTTCAGAAGTATGAGATGAACCTCAACAACTTGGAAAGGTGGATCTCTCTCACACGTACCAACACAGACTATCCCCCAATTTAACTGATCCCCAAAGGTTTTTGATTAAATAGCGGAATAGAAAATATGATCCCAAAAAAGTGTATGTATATCACACGTACACAACCACACTAGGCCCCAATTACTATTGTTTGTACCCCTAAAAGGCTAGGAGTAGGGGGAGTATGGAACAGGCAGCACCCTCAAACCTTCAGAAGTATGAGATGAACCCCAACAACTTGGAAAGGTGGATCTCTCTCACACGTACCAACACAGACTATCCCCCAATTTAACTGATCCCCAAAGGTTTTTGATTAAATAGCGGAATAGAAAATATGATCCCAAAAAAGTGTATGTATATCACACGTACACAACCACACTAGGCCCCAATTACTATTGTTTGTACCCCTAAAAGGCTAGGAGTAGGGGGAGTATGGAACAGGCAGCACCCTCAAACCTTCAGAAGTATGAGATGAACCTCAACAACTTGGAAAGGTGGATCTCTCTCACACGTACCAACACAGACTATCCCCCAATTTAACTGATCCCCAAAGGTTTTTGATTAAATAGCGGAATAGAAAATATGATCCCAAAAAAGTGTATGTATATCACACGTACACAACCACACTAGGCCCCAATTACTATTGTTTGTACCCCTAAAAGGCTAGGAGTAGGGGGAGTATGGAACAGGCAGCACCCTCAAACCTTCAGAAGTATGAGATGAACCCCAACAACTTGGAAAGGTGGATCTCTCTCACACGTACCAACACAGACTATCCCCCAATTTAACTGATCCCCAAAGGTTTTTGATTAAATAGCGGAATAGAAAATATGATCCCAAAAAAGTGTATGTATATCACACGTACACAACCACACTAGGCCCCAATTACTATTGTTTGTACCCCTAAAAGGCTAGGAGTAGGGGGAGTATGGAACAGGCAGCACCCTCAAACCTTCAGAAGTATGAGATGAACCCCAACAACTTGGAAAGGTGGATCTCTCTCACACGTACCAACACAGACTATCCCCCAATTTAACTGATCCCCAAAGGTTTTTGATTAAATAGCGGAATAGAAAATATGATCCCAAAAAAGTGTATGTATATCACACGTACACAACCACACTAGGCCCCAATTACTATTGTTTGTACCCCTAAAAGGCTAGGAGTAGGGGGAGTATGGAACAGGCAGCACCCTCAAACCTTCAGAAGTATGAGATGAACCCCAACAACTTGGAAAGGTGGATCTCTCTCACACGTACCAACACAGACTATCCCCCAATTTAACTGATCCCCAAAGGTTTTTGATTAAATAGCGGAATAGAAAATATGATCCCAAAAAAGTGTATGTATATCACACGTACACAACCACACTAGGCCCCAATTACTATTGTTTGTACCCCTAAAAGGCTAGGAGTAGGGGGAGTATGGAACAGGCAGCACCCTCAAACCTTCAGAAGTATGAGATGAACCCCAACAACTTGGAAAGGTGGATCTCTCTCACACGTACCAACACAGACTATCCCCCAATTTAACTGATCCCCAAAGGTTTTTGATTAAATAGCGGAATAGAAAATATGATCCCAAAAAAGTGTATGTATATCACACGTACACAACCACACTAGGCCCCAATTACTATTGTTTGTACCCCTAAAAGGCTAGATGAGGAGTAGGGGGAGTATGGAACAGGCAGCACCCTCAAACCTTCAGTATGAGATTGTGTTCACTGTACCCCACAAAGATTGTGTTCACTGCACCCCACAAAGATTGTGTTCACTGCACCTCACAAAGATTGTGTTCACTGTACCCCCCAAAGATTGTGTTCACTGCACCCCACAAAGATTCTGTTCACTGTACCCCACAAAGATTGTGTTCACTGCACCCCAAAAAGATTGTGTTCACTGCACCCCAAAAAGGATGTTGTTCACTGCACCCCAAAAAGGATGTTGTTCACTCCACCCCAAAAAGATTGTGTTCACTGCACCCCACAAAGATTGTGTTCACTGCACCCCAAAAAGATTGTGTTCACTGCACCCCAAAAAGATTGTGTTCACTGCACCCCAAAAATGATTTTGTTCACTGCACCCCAAAAAGGATGTTGTTCACTCCACCCCAAAAAGATTGTGTTCACTGCACCCCAAAAAGATTGTGTTCACTGCACCCCACAAAGGATTTTGTTCACTGCACCCCAAAAAGATTGTGTTCACTGCACCCCAAAAAGGATGTTGTTCACTGCACCCCAAAAAGGATTTTGTTCACTGCACCCCAAAAAGATTGTGTTCACTGCACCCCACAAAGGATTTTGTTCACTGCACCCCACAAAGATTGTGTTCACTGCACACCAAAAAGGATTGTGTTCACTGCACCCCAAAAAGATTTTGTTCACTGCACCCCAAAAAGATTGTGTTCACTGCAGCCCAAAAAGATTGTGTTCACTGCAGCCCAAAAAGATTGTGTTCACTGCAGCCCAAAAAGATTGTGTTCACTGCAGCCCAAAAAGATTGTGTTCACTGCAGCTCACACACAGAAAAATGGATGTGGATCACTGACACCTGCCTATCTCCAATCCCACACCACACAGCAATATCGATTGTAGTTTGTAGAACACAGTTTCCCTAAAATTCAGCAGACTCTGTCCCTAACAGGATTGAGAAGAGATCGTAGATCAGGATTGAGTGCAGACCCCACCCCCCACACAGCAATATCGATTGTAGTTTGTAGAAGACACTGACCCTATATAATTCAGCAGACTCTATCCCTAAAATGCCTACAACTCGCCCTGCCTAAACACTCCGACCTGTCCCTCAATTCTATCCGGACACAAATGGTTTTTTCCTGCCTATCTTTCCCTAATCAGCAGCCAGCACGTTGATGTGTGCTCTGTCCCTGAATCTAAGCAGCATAATGACGCCGCTGCGGCTGCCTCGAACTTATAAAGACTTGGTCACATGCTTCAGACGGCCAATCACAGCTACTGAGACATTTGCAGGCATGGCTGGGATGGCTTAAGGCACACCAGTTAAACGATTGTTGATTGGCTGTTGAAAGCCCGCCATGAAAAGAGCGCCAAAGCATGCAAAACCCGGAAATAAAACGACCGAACACGGATTTTTACCCGAACATACAGTAAAGTGTCCGTGTCCGTGTTCGGGTACAAAAAATCCAATTATTCGGTACGAACACGAATAATACAGTCCGTGTTCGCTCAACACTACTCATCACCAAACATGAAAGAAAATGCTCCAAATAGTGTAAAACCCTTTAACTCAATTTATCAAAATAAAATTGCACTTACATACATAAATCGTAAATAGCGCTATTGGTGCCCTTGACGACGTCAAGTGTGATGAAACGCATAGGGCGGAGCAATGTGCTGATGTCATTGCGTGTGCTCATTCCCAGAAGTGCGGTTGGTCTGCTGGCGAAGTTTTATCTTATAGTGCTGTTTACGATTTATGGATGTAAGTGCAATTCTAATTTTCTCCGGCTGCAGGGTAGAGGAGAGAGCAATAGTTGTAACGTCACCCATAGGCTCCGTTGGCCTATTCATTGTCGAGGCTCCATTTTCTACCTTGCAGCCGCCACTGGCTGACACAGGGGAACCAATCATGTGACTGGACAAGAGTAGCCTGAAATAGGTAAGTATACAGATCTTTCTTACAACCCTGGACCTTCTGCTCTCAGCTACTTTAATTTCAGAGTCAATGCAGCTTCTATGCCCTCCCTTCTTCTCCTCCTGCCCAATCACAGAAGCCTTTGTATTATGTGAACCCATTCACAAAATATAAAGGCTTCTGTGAATAGGCAGCAGAGGGGAGGGAAGGGCAGAGATTCTGGGTGTGCTTGCTTTAATTCAAAAGCTTTCATTTCAGGGACATTCGTTCAATTCCAGACAACGCTTGTTTTCAACTGCAGTTACAAGAAAAATGAAAGGCGCAGGAAAATGGTTTTCATTCAGGAAATTACACACCTTTCAAAATTGAATGTAAAAAGCATATTTAAATTTTGAAGTACTTTTGAATATAATTTGTCAAGTCATCAAATGTATTGATGAGAAAATCTTTACGAATGTTCATTTGAAAATCTACTAGTGTATGGCCAGCTTTTGTCTCTGTGCCTTTTTCATCCCTTGTGTTTCTGCCCATTATCTTAACCTGTCTCCTCTCCTTATAGCTCTGTGTCTCGTCAGCCATTATGATTCTGCCTGTTACATTACCTTGTCTCCCCTTTCTGTCTCTGTGCCTTCCTCATCCATTATTTTTCTGCCTCTTACCTTATTCTTTCTCCCCTCCTTTTGTCTCTGTACCCTCTTTATCCCTTATGTTTCTGGTAAGCCAGTTCCTGCAGCTTTGCAGGGATGGAGTGCTGCAGCAACACCATGTCCCACCAGTTTTCAGTAAAGTCATTTGTCAGTCCTATTTGAAGATACTAGGCTTGGATAGGAAAACTACACACTTTCTTGCAGAGGCCTCTCTACTACTGTGGTCCAGATGCAATAACACATGGTCATTACTGGAACTGGCGCCAGCATTTTAGCTGGTACATTGGGGAACCAACTGGTCACAGCCTCTGACTAACTCATGTAATTGATCACCACCATTCCTAACCCCAAAATGACTGCTCACAGGATACCCTCAGTCATAGAAAATGAGTGCATATAAATTTAATTTCCTTTTGTCAAAAAATTGTAGGACTGTACTGATATACCCAACTGCCTGCAGCCTTAAAGCAATTGCATCTACTTTACATGGTTCTTAGCCAGGGCCAGATTAAGAGCATCATGGGCTTGGTGCTGAGGATTTTGAAGGGCCTTAAGGGCCGTGCCTTGGCATGCACCCAGAGGAGGAAGGGTGCAGCCATGCATGCCTAATTCAACATGGGATGCTGTCTCTGAAGCCCATAAACACATCCATGCATCGGCAACTGTCCCTCCTTGTCCGTCCTTCGTGCTGTGTGGGGAGGTTCTGAGGGAGCTGCCTGGGGAAGCGAGCATAGAAACCAGACTTCTGTGTTTACAAGTGACAGAAGAGCGGTAACAGTGAATATGGCCAACCCGGGGCCTATATAAAAGGTAGGGGCCTGGAGCTGCAGCTCCAATAGCCCCTACGTTAATCTGGCCCTGTTCTTAGCACACTGTAGATGACATGGAGGAAATGTTTCCTTAAAGTACATATTTCGAAGCAACATTCTATAGACACAATATAAAAACTTTACAAATCTTTGGTAATAATAGTAGTAATAGTAATTATAATAAGGGAGAAACCACAACCTGTCCAGTCAATGGTAGGTACGGCAGTGCTTTTATGTTTTCCCAAAGGCATTGTTGCAGTTTTCCATTTTTCTGAACGATAAGCCCCCGTTCACATGCAAGCGATCCGACTTCGGGGGGCGACCTCCGAGGTCGCGGTGCGAGCAGCGCGCTGCGATCTCGGAGCGGCCGCCACGGACTTCATAACATTGAAGTCTATGGCGGTCGCCTCCTGGTCGCCCCAAAGAAGCTCCGGACCCTTTTTCTAAGTGGGAGCAACTTGTGTCGCTCCTATTAGAACGGGTCTGCAGCTTCCCTATGGGAGGCGACCTATGGCGACCTGTGAGGCGACCAGGTCACCTCACAGGTCGCCTTAGTGTGAACGGGGGCTAAGAGTACACATCACGCTTCCTTCTTTACTTCTCTCTTTTCTCACCCAAGAGATCCCTCTCTAAGGTTCCTCCCACACTATGGGCCTCCCTCTAGCTACATGCCCTTGGCTGGGAAAAAACCTACCAAGGACAGTAAACCCCTCCTACAAGCATGCTCATGCTCCCTATGGAAAGCATACATTTATTAAGAAAGGCAGCATGCAAAGTGGACTGTGCAATCTCGCATTGTCCCCCGATTTGATTAAAGTGTTAAGTCCACCCTAAAACGAAAATCCCTGCATCTATAGACATCCGCGATCTAACACTAACCTATCTAGCCCTGTAAAGAAGAAATCAGTATACTTACATTTTTTTAAGCCGATCCGACCCAGTGTCCAGCGGTGGAAGCTCTGCAGAGGACACAGCCGACAACAGCTGATAAATTAATGGGGAGTGATGTCCCCCATAGACTTACTATAGGGCTTCCATTGTCGGATGTGTCCTCTGCACCCACATACACAGCGAAGCCACCGCTGACAGCTCAGCATGGGATCGGGTTGGATCAGCTTCAAAAAAGGTATGTATACTGATTTATTCTTTACAGGGCTAGATAGGTTTGTGTTCATTTGTGGATGTCTGTAGATGCAGGGATTTTAGTGTTAAGGTGGACTTCTACTTTAATATAATTGTGTAGCACCCTCCTAGGTAGGTGCTAGGTAAAGCATAGTTATGGCCCTGTTCTGCTTATCAGGAGGGTCTGATCTGTTAGTTAGCCTGTCACATGTTTCCAGGTGTGATTCACTGGGTCTGAGGGAGTGTCCCCACTGTAACCAATGAGGGATCTCATTGGACAGTGGAGGAAACCTAGCGGGACCTGAAGAAGGAGGCTCCGTCTCCGAAACGCGTTGTCCATAGCAAACATATCGTGGAGCTGTATCATCTGAGATACCCCCTTCCATCTGTTTACTGCCGCACATAGCCTCGGCCGAGGCTCAGGCAAGCCGGCTGTGATTGACGGTGGGCTGGTGCGCAGGCGCACTGCGGTCTGAAAGTACTAATCCGGTGGCGGGGCAGGAGCAGGAAGTGACTGGTGAGCAGGCTGTAGCGGTGTACTGTGTTATGAGCCGCTACAGGTTAGACCAGAGGCCCCCCCGGAGGGAGAGGAGGAGCAAGCGGCTACCTAAGATGTGTCTGTCCTTTAGGACCAAAATGTGAGTGCAATCTATATGTGTTGTATTGCTGGTTAATAAACGTTATCATCCGAGGTCGGCGTGCGCTTCTTTTCCTACATTGCAGTTTGGTTTCCGTATTGTATCCGCCACCCAGTGGAATACAGGAGGAGCTGCAGTGACAGGAAGGATCCAATACATGCACACCGCAGCAAGTAGGGACTGTATCCAGGATCAGCGCCTGTATTCTGGTGAAGAGTCCATATATATGGTTTTTTATATATGTGCATTGGTTGTAGTCAGCCTAGGGACCAGAGGATGAGCTGTGCTGTGGAGGATCCAGTGTTTGCTGACCAAGTGGAGCTATGGGGCAGGATTCTTCTGGAAAACAAGTGGTTGTGAGTACTCAAGATCTGCCCAGGGATCTGCCTAAGAGAAGGGACCATTCCAGAGAGGTCAAGGGGATCAGAGAGCCAGCTAACCCAGGATGTTGCAGTAAAGGGGGTGCCAAGTTGAAGCCCTGAAGAACAGGGAGTAAAGAGGGTGCCAGGAAGGGATCTGAAGTGTCTCAGCAGTACAGTCTGCACTACAAGTCAGCTACCTCAGGAAAGATTACCTTAGGGAGCTTAAAGGACTTTTCACAGTCAAAGGTGAAGCTAAAGCAAGTGGCATAGCCGTGACCAGCATCAGTCAGCGTTACTCAGCTTCAGTCAGCGCTAATCAGCATCAATTAGCAATTCTGTATGGCCCCTGCCTATTTGTGCATAGTTCGGTTGTTGCAGTATCCCACTCATCCCTTCTCCTATCCAAGTTCTCAATAAACCCTAAAAACCAAAGAAACTGGACTGGTTCTTGTCTGAGGTAATCACACTTGGAAACATGCTTAAATGTCCTACTGTTGCTAATGGTAACCCAGGGGAACCCACACTCAGCGTCTCCCATGAGAGTACTGCTACAATTGAAAAAAAAATCAAAATAGACCAAGGACCCTGCTGATTTACTACTTCATTTACATAAATCAGATGATATTGGGCTCATCTTGCTTCAACTATCCTATACCAGGTTTGATCGCAAGTTAAAAAAATAATTGTAAAGCTTTAAGGTCTAGGGGAAATGTTTCTGCTGCTCCGAAAAAATACTTAAAGTGATTCTAAAGCCTTAAGGTTTTTTATCTTAATGCATCCTCTGCATTAAGGTAAAAAACCTTCTGTGTGCAGGATCCCCTCCCAGCCCCTCTTATACTTACCTGAGTCCATTCTCGCTCCAGGGTTTACAATCAATTTAAATTTAAAGTTTGGCAAGTGAACAAGAAAAGGTTCTAATGAAACATTTTTCCTGTTCACTGAGGGCAAGTGGCATTTTCTTAAATCTTACTTGAGGTGGATGTTCTGACCCTTTGAGAAACTCTTCATGGACATTCCAAGTACATACATTTTGCATTTTATCAGCTGGAAGTTTATGGGGATTTAAGGAGAACAACAGATTGATACACCTGAGCTGGTACATGAAGAGGACAGCCAGTTTGTTTATGCTACAGTATATGCATTGGAAGTATGCTATGAAGTCAACTCAATGGCAATTCTGCAGGTGGAATTATTGGTACAGGTGGAAGCTACAAGGCAGTGGGCCAACAAGTTCAGACTTACAAGTCCTGTGCTGCCAAATTAGAATGATTACTGACAAAGTAGGTATCCTTGATTTTGCATTTTATCAGTTTCTGCTTTCAGATTGATCAGAGTGTTGAAAACTACTATATGTGTTTGCCAAATTGTCAATCTAATCAGGCTACAGGCAGCATTATATCATTTGAATCCAACTCAACGAAATATAAGAATATTGAGATTAAAAATAAAAGAATGTATCTTTTTTTTCTCTTTTCAAAATGATATCTGTGTTAAACAACTGTTTACTAAACATTCCTCCCCACTAATTATTTTCTCATTCATTACAAAATTTGCATTTAATAAGCATGTATCACATGACAGCATGTTAATGACAAAACACATTAAAAAGACATTTTAGCAAAAGAAAATTGAGAGATTAAAGGTGGATGATAATAACAGGTCTCTCCACTGGGTTTCAAATTGTCTCAAAACTGACCAATTTCTAATTAGCAGGGATCAAATAATTAATGCTTGGCATGGTATGAAAGTTTATCAAGATAGGTAGGTCTTGCCAGAGTCTGTATAGCAGTTATTTCGCATTAAAGCAGAACTTAACTTTATCTGAGCACCACAAACTGAAAACACAATTTAATTCATTTTTAACCACTTGCCGACCACCGCACAACTATTTACGTCGGCAGTCAGCCCCTCACAGGGCTACGTCGCTAACCTGTGAGGGTCTAGGGAGCTAGCGCGCGCCGCCGGAGGCGCGCTCCCGCGTGGTCACGGACTCCCCCGCACGTGTGCCCGGTGGACCCGATGTCCGCCGGTCACTCGCGATCGTCCGTTAGAGCAGAAGAAAGGCAGGCGGCTAATGTAAACAAACCGCCTGTCATTCTCCCCTGTGTAAGAATAGTGATCATACTGTTCTACTATGTAGGACTGTTGATCACTGTTCCTACACCTCAAGCCACAGCCAATCACAGTTAGAATCACGCCCCTAGGGACACACATAACCCCCCCCTCTCAAAAAAAGTTAACCCCTTCACTGCCAGTGTAATTTTACAGTAACAGTGCATATGTATAGCACTGATGTATAGTACTGTAGTAATGTTACTGGTAACCCCAAAAGTGTCAAAAATGTCAGTCAAGGGTCCGATCTGTCCGCCGCAATGTTGCAGTACCGCAAAAAAATCGCAGATCGCCGCCATTACGCGTTAAAAAAAAAACAACAAAAATGACAAAAATCTTTCTCTTAGTTAGTAAACGCGATAACTTTTGCGCAAACCAATCAAAATACGCTTATTGTGATTTTTTTTTACCAAACATAGGTAGCAGAAAACAAATTGGCCAAAAATTTTAAAAAATTTAGATTTTTACATTTTTTTGGGGGGACTTTCATTAAAAAAATCTGAAAAATATCAAAAAAGAATCAAATACCACCAAAAGAAAGCTCTGTTTGTGGGGAAAAAAGGACGTCAAATTCGTTTAGGTACAGCGTTGCACGACCGCGCAATTGTCCGTTAAAGTCACGCAG
The DNA here is from genome assembly GCF_965119305.1 of Pelophylax lessonae. Classification (NCBI taxonomy): domain Eukaryota; kingdom Metazoa; phylum Chordata; class Amphibia; order Anura; family Ranidae; genus Pelophylax; species Pelophylax lessonae. The sequence goes on along the minus strand of NC_138771.1, from coordinate 61,509,584 downwards.
TGCCGATTTGCAAAATAGGCCCTGGTCAGGAAAGGGGTAAAATCTTCCGGGGCTTAAGTGGTTAATATTCAATGCAAACTCAGCCATCTAGCCATCTATCCATGTCTCAATGCTTTATTTTGTTGAGAAATCACTTTGAAAAATACCCCACTAGCATTTCTACCACAGCCATCTTGAGTAAGGGCAGATGATTCATGTGGCATTTACTTCCTGGAATTTATCTGTTCTTAGCTCAGGCAGGCAAGAGGGTGTGCCCTTGAAGACTCCTTGGATGTATGCCATTATTTTGACCTAGGCCAAAAACCAGCAAGCATATGAAAAAATGTAAAAAAGTTTAAAACAAGTAAATATAATATTATTTTCTATCTATTTAGTAATGCTAGGACAGCACAAGAATTAAAAATAGTTAACGTTGTTGAGACAGTTAAGTTCACCCCAGTTTTATACATTTAATGATGTCCACAAAAACATGGGTGTTCATTAGCTAGGAAACCTGACCCTAATATTCTGCTTTTGTGCTCTTTTTGTGTTTTATTTAGCCAAGCTGTAGATGAGAATTCAGTTTTGGTATCTTATCACTTCCCTTCACCTTGTAGAGAAGTTACTTGCAGTTTACCAGCCACTGTTGATTTGTCCAGTACTCCTGAGTGGGCACTGTGGGTAAGACTAGCTTAGGCCTCTATAAAATGGAGCCGGAGATGCTGGTGGGAAAAGGTAGTACACCATGTGATGTGAGGTTACAGCTCTAGTGAAATATGCCTTTTGGGGCAGGCCTGTGATAGGCCATATTGGAGAACCCATGTAAAGGAACCCACAGTGAGGAAACTGGAAGAGCTGTGTTGAAGCTGAATTTGAACTGTACAGCTGATGTCAGGTGCAAAGAAGCAGAGGCATATTGTTTTTTGTAAAGAATTGTGCATTTTGCTCTAGCTACAGTATATGGTTAAAAGGGCTGAAAGTGTGAACACCCCATTATTTCTGGATGTGGGCTCGGGCTGGGAGCATGTGAGTAACCAAGATGTTGGAATTCCTCCACATTACAGGTGTACGGTTCCCCATTCCATTCCTGTCACAGGAGTATGGTGGGATGTGCCCTTGGCCAGCATGGCTGTTGTTGGCAGTGAATTAGGGCCTGCTTACAACCTAGCAAGGAATTTGATGTTCTCGAGCAGAAAGAAGGTCAATCTTGCAGTTAAAGCTGTCTTCTTTATTTTTAAACTCCTGTGCAATTTATTTTGTTAATAATTTATAAAATTGGGAGGTCTGCTAAGTATTTGTGAGCCCACGCATCTACAGTATATAAATAGAGTTCTCAGGATGCCTACCTGAAGTCATATAAAAAATCCAGGGATAAATGAAAACTATTGGTATACATATGAATAAAGCTGTCCACCTGGGGTCAGGTATGGGTGACATGGTGGAAATATACAGGGCCCTTCACAAGCTGAATCTGCAGAAACCTTGTACTGCAAAAACATAGGACATTCTTCTTTTGGACTGCTTTTCTGCCAGGATGTGAGTGGGTATTGTTAGCATCCTATAGGGCTGTGGTCCTCAACTCTGGTCCTCAGGGCCCACTAACAGGTCAAATTTTAAGTATTACCTTGGGGAGATGCAGACTAGAGTACTGCAATCACTGAGCAGCAAATTATATCACCTGGGATGTATTTCAGTTATCTTGCAAACCTGGCCTGTTAGTGGGCCCTGAGGACCAGGGTTGAGGACCACTGCTATAGGGTACATTAGAGTTAAAGAGGTTGTAAACTCCATTGAAATTTTTTTATTTTTTTTTCCAACCTGAAAGAGAAATACATAATGGGCCAGTATGCATATGCATCGCATACTAGCTCATTATGAAATACTTACCTTAGAACGAGCCCCCGCCGTGCCGCCCGCTTACCTGTATGACGGACGACATGTTCAGTCGCCCGTCTTCCGGGATCGCGGCATCCGGCCATCTGATTGGCCGGACCCTCGATTACGTCACTCCCGCACATGCAGGGGGCTCTGAAGGAACGGCACCAGTGGTCGTTCATTCAGAGGGCATGCGCCAGTGATGTCACTGGCTGCATTTAAGGTAAATATCTCCTAAACGGTGCATGTTTAGGAGTTATTTACAGTACCTATAGGTAAGCCTTATCATAGGCTTACCTATAGGTAAAAGTTGCAGAGGAGGGTTTACTTCCTCTTTAAAAAAAAGAGTTAATCCAGTAGATGAGACCAAATATAAATTATGCAACTGCTGCACGAACACTTCTGTTAAAAACTGGACTTAGATGCTTCTGGGTATGATCTACATACAGCACATTCCAACCACATCAGCCCTTCTAGCAAATAACATTCTTGCTATACTAATAGTTCATTCATCATAGTTGTAGAAGTAATGCCTTTGCATGTACAAAAAGCAAGTAATTTGATTTGCAGTGTACAATATGTCCTATTTGAGAATGATAAAATTATGTTCACAGAACACCTATGTTTATCTAACATGATGAATCCAGTTCAATCTAACTCTTGGGCATTTAAGGTGAAGTGAGATTAGAATTTAGAATCAGTTTACCATCAATCACAGGGTGACTCCTTTGGTGTAGAGGAAGGTGTTAGGTCAGCAAAAGCAAAGGCTTTATAATGCCTGGACAGAGTCCAAGACTCCTATCACAAAGACAGTGACTGTTTACTGCCAGGAAAGGAGATTAGATCCACCAACTCTATGCAAAGGAGTGTTCTGTTTTTTTTTCTTCTTCCTTTGCATTCATCTAGTCAGTTCTGAGCTTGTGTATAGTGGATATTTCAATTCTACAATAATGGAATTCAGCAGACAAAGCAAGCAAAGAAAAATAATTGAAAGTGTGAATTCTTGACCTCATATAATGATCTGCCCCTAGTTGTAAGGAATATTCTCCATCCTGTCTACTCCCTTGATGAGCCAAGCTGCTCAAGAAATTGTTGCAAGGTGAACTTTGGAAAAGTTTATTTTGTGTTTCTTGCATATTTTATTCCCAAAAGGCAACTGTAAAAATATATAGTTCTCCTGTTTGTGATATCATTGTAAATTCTTTTTTTTTTACATTGAGAGAAGGATTAACAAAGGATATGAACAAAGATGGAGGGGTGGAGAGTAGATACTAAAACTAAAAAATTATTTTCTACAATCCGAATTTCAGAAAAGAAAGAAAAATATAAAAAAAGGGAACAAGTTTTGGTAATTCCTTGTTGGTATAATTTATCTTCATAAACTACAAGAAACATAATATGCTCTACCTATTTGATCGAATAGATACACTATACTGAAAGTTGGCACTGTGATCATTCCTCTGAGTATTTATGTATTTAAATTTGGTACATTTTATGCCCTGCCTAATCTGCTTTAAAGCGGAGTTCCGGGCACAGAAAATATTTTTCAGTAAACATACCCCCGGGACAGTCAGGGCTAGTACATTCCACAATGGCTAGCCTCTGATCTGTCCCGGTTCGCACTTACCTGCAAGAAGAAATACTCACTTATAAAATTTCTTCCACAGTGTTGCCATCTCTCTTGTGGACAGCTGAAGCCGTGTCCTCTTCTCCCAGAATGCGCCTGCACCGACCCCTCTCGTCACTTCCGGTGCGGCGCCGCATTCCTCCACAGCTTCTGGGCATGCCCAGAAGCTGTTTAGCAGGGAATGCGGCGTCGCCCCGGAAGTGACGAGCGGGGCCGGTGCCGTCGCATTGATTCCTGGGAGCGATGACGTTCAGCTCCCAGGAATCAGTGTAAGCCAGGAAGTGACGGCGGAGCCGCGGCGCAGAGGGAGGAAGTGAAGAATAGGTGAGTATATACGATCTACAATTACAAGGTGAGTACAAAAAAAAAAAAAAAAACTAACTATCCAATTCTGTTTCAGGTGAAGGAGAACAAGCGGACGGGCACAAAAAAAAAAGATCGATTTTGTGCCCGGAACTCCGCTTTAAGGTGCCCACAGACTTCTGATGTGGTCAGATGTACGTTCATGATCTGATCAACCACTGGAACAACCATTGCCCTGTTTATCCACAAACAGTAATGTTTGGTTTAGCCAGAAGTTTGTCTTTGTGTCAGTAGAGACTATACAGGAAAAAAAGTTTAGCAGTGCTGACAGATGATGCTGGCACCACTTTGGTTACCCATGCCTATGACACGATAGTTGCTGAATCCAGCCATTTTGAAGGTCCCAACCTTACATCCTTTGTGGCCTAGATAGTGCCTGAGGAACAGTCATTTGGGCTGATTAAAAAACCCTTTTGGATTGCCCCTGTTCTGCTTTTCATGCACCTGGGGGTGATGAGATTAGTATAGTCTCTTGACTATGAGTATAGTTTCTTTTACACTTATAGTCCTGACACATCTGGGCAGCATGATGGATGACACAAGGAGGACAGTGAAGTGGCACGTGTTCTTTTCCTGCTTTGTATGGTCCCGGGAACCCTGGAGTACGGGCCTTGGTGGTGACACAAACATAGCTACCAAAGTCTTATCTTGACTGCTCATGTGGATACTTCTGGCCAGTAATTAGCTTCCCTTCACAGATTGACACAGGAAAGCTCTATTTTGCATTCATTCAAGGTACTTCTTTTAACTGAAGCCCTGATGAAGGTTTTTCTATTTATCTGATCCCCAAAATGTTTTGCTTATTTTTTAGTATGTAGCACTGCCTCCTAGAGGGCTGCTGAGAGTTGCACTTTCTGGATTCCCCTGGGTTACCCGTAGCAACAGTCTGTAGTACTTATCACTTTAGACACTTGGCTTAGACAATGAACAGTCCAGGGGATTTGATTTTTGTGTTTTATTTTAGAACTGGGATGGGAGAAGGGATGAATTGGATACTCCAACTATGAACTATGCACAAAGCTTGAGGACAACTGACTGCAGTGTACGCGGCAAGCCCGCTGCTTCACCTTGCGACAGAAGTGAAGATAATGAAAATGATCCTGAATTAGTTCTTCTTCAGGTTCTTCAGTTCCTAACTTGGCACCCCCTTTCTCACTTGCGTGCTAGCCCCTGTCTACTGACTCTCCACTGGAGTGGTCCCCTTCCTGGGCAGACCGCTGGCAAGCTTCCCAGACACTGTTTTTCCCTAGCTTGCTCTGCCTTCAACTCCATCCGTCAGCATCCACTGGACCTCCTGGCTCAGCACCGCACTCCTGACTCCCTAGGTCGACCACCTGTGACCAGCTTCCATACAGACAGGAGGAGAGACAGCTGTCACCCTCCTCCTGGGACCTGGCTCCCCACCCAAAGACACCCTGTCACATGTGCCCTTGGCTTCTATAACGTATCCCAGGATGCACCACTGTTGTGCCAACCCACTGGGATAGTAATAAAAGTTAATGTTTTACTGGCTGGGTTTCCTCCACTGTCCAACAGGCTCCCCTATTGGATACAGTGGGGACACTCCCTCAGACCAGATGAATCACACATGGACACATGCAACAGGCCTAACTACTGATCAGGCTCCCCTGATAAGCAGATTGAGCAAACTATGGTTTACCTGCGGCTCCCCTGATAAGCAGGCAGAGCAAACTACTTACACTACCTAGCACATATCTAGGAGGGTGCTACAAGTATAAACTAACATATTAATTTGGATTATTTTATCCTTTGGTTTGGCACTCCTTCGATTAGTTCCTGCTGGGGTACCCACTGGAGGGTAGCCTTGTCCATTGTGAGAAGCCTAACCTGAGCTAGTGAGCCTTCCAAATGTTTTTTCCCTCTTGTCACTTTGTATGAACTCACATCAAAGTGCCTTTGGGATGTTCTTTTCCTCAGTGGAGCCTTTTACACTTCTAGTCTTTTACACTTTCATATGCATGTAGCACCCTCCTAGGTAGGTGCTAGATTAAACACATATGTGACCCTGTTCTGCTTATCAGGAGGGTCTGATCTGTCAGTTAGCCTGTCACATGTTTCCAGGTGTGTTCTGTTGAGTCTGGGGAGTCTCCCGACTGTATCCAATGAGGGACTTTGTTAGACAGTGGAGGAAACCTAGCTTATAGCACACCAGGGTTTATGACTGTCCCAGTGGGTGGGCATTGCTGCAATGCATCCTGGGATTGGGAATAAATCCTGAGGGAGCACATGACAGGGTGTCTTTGGGCTGGAAGCCAGGTCCCAGGAGGAGGGTGACTGCTGTCTCTCCTTCTGTTGCTGAGGAAGGTGGTCCAGGCAGTCGGCCTAGGGACCAGGGGTTGAGCTGTGTTGCAGAGGATTTTTGTGGTTTTGTGAGTACTTAAGCATCTGCCCAGGGGTCTGCCTAAGAGAGGGGACCACTCCAGAGAGGTCAAGGGGATCAAGGAGCCAGCTAACCTGGTGTGTTAAAGTAAAGGGGGTGCCAAGTTGTAAAGCCCTGAAGATTAGGGGTTAAAGGGGGCTCCAGGAAGGGCCCTGAAGTTGCTCAGCAGTGCAGTCTACTATTAACCACTTTACGTCCGATCACTGTGCCTCTACTGCGACACAGTGGCTCGTTCCCGTCCAGCGATGTAGACCTACTTGTGGGCTTCGCGCGCGCGCGCCGCCGGAGGATCGCTCCCGCTGTTTTCAGTCACAGCGGGAGTCGAGCCAGGGGAGGAGCGGCGGTGATCACCTGATCGTCGGGGAATCGAGTCTGGAGATCCGCCCGCTTATGTAAACAAAGCGGGCGGATCTCCTAAGTGACAGACAGTGACAGATTGCAGGGTTCTGCATAGCTGAACATCCGATCTGTCCCTGTGTCACTCAGTCACCTCCCCCCACACACGTTAGTAAGCACCAGGCATACATTAACCCCTCCCTCTCCAATAAAATTAACCCCTTCCCTGCCAGTGTCATTTTTGCTGTAGTAATGTCACTGGTACCCCCAAAAGTGTCAAAAATATCAGTCAAGGATCCGATCTGTCCGCCGCAATGTCGCAGCCCCGCAAAAAAAAATCGCAGATCGCCGCCATTACTCGTTAAAAAAAAAAAACACCAAAAATGACAAAAATCTTTCCCTTAGTTAGTAAACGCAATAACTTTTGCGCAAACCAATCAAAATACGCTTACTGTGATTTTTTTTACCAAACATAGGTAGCAGAAAACAAATTGGCCAAAAATTTAAAAAAATTTAGATTTTTACATTTTTTTGGGGGGGAATTTCATATAAAAAAAATGTGAAAAATATTATTTTTTCAAAATTGACGCTATTTTTTTGTTTATAGCACAAAAAGTAAAAATCGCACAGGTGATCAAATACCACCAAAAGAAAGCTCTGTTTATGGGGAAAAAAGGACGTAAATTTTTTTTGGGTACGGCGTCTCACGACCGCGCAATTGTCAGTTAAAGTCGCACAGCACCGAATCGCAAAAAGTGGCCTGGACGTAAGACAGCAAAATCCTCCGGTGGTAAAGTGGTTAAAGTCAGCCACCTCAGGAAAGGAGTAGGACTAGGAATAGGACTCTTTCGCAGTCAAAGGTGAAATATAGTCAGCGGCCTAGCCTTGACTAGCTCAGATCGCCCTGCTTGTTGTGCATAGTTTAGTTCCGTTGGAGTATCCCACTTATCCCTTCTCCTTTTCAAGGTCCTAATAAAACATAAAAACCAAAGAAACTGGACTGGTCCTTGTCTGAGGTAAAAACACTTGGAAAGATGTCTGAATGTTCTACTGTTGCTAATGGTAACCCAGGGGAACCCGTTTTCAGCAGCTCCCTTCGGAGTAGTGCTACACATGCAGTAATTACAAAGCTACAGAAAAGGAGGGTACTAGTATATTTACTAGCATAATTGTGACATAATCTGTAAAGCAGGATCTTGCTACAGTTGATGGGTGGGGTTTTTGGGATATTCTCCGAAGGCAGTGATGACATATTTATGGAATAATCAGCTAAGCAATGCTCTGGTGTTGACACAACCACACGGAAAATGCTTTTGCTTGGGCTCATGTACAGTGCTTTATTATTTTCATTTGACTGCAGATCCCTTACATGAAGGTCACACTTGTGTTAGCTTACATTATCAACCCACACACCAAGAAACACACCCAGACAGGAGGCATGAAAGAGCAGTTGACACAATAGTATGAAACCACAAACTTTAGGAAATCTTAATACTTTTCATGTATTTAAAACCCAACATTTTACAAGTGGGAATGTTTTTATTATGAGTCTGGTGTCCCTTTGTAAGTTCTCAAGGTAACTATGATACTTTGTTGCTATGTTGCTATGGCCCTGCAGCTTACGCATGTGTTTGCAAATGTGTGCTAACTAAACCCCTGTGTTTAACGTATATTGTTAGACAGGTTAATTCGGTTGGTAAGCAGACTGGTTGGTAAGTTGAGCTGGGAATTTTTCTGGTTTTGTTTTGCATGTGTTGCCCTTTCATGTGCTCATTTGTTTGTTAAAGCGGAGTTCCAGCCATTTACTCACCTGTCCAACGGTCCAGCGATGCGGCCGCCGGAAGCCTCGATCCTCTCCCTCGGCGCCGGCATCACTGCTGTGGGCACCCGGCTGTTACAGTTTGCGGCTTCACAGCCGGGTACCCACTGCGCATGCGCGAGTCGCGCTGCGCGCCGTGATTGGCCGGCAATCTTCTAGGACCTCTGATGTGTCCCAGAAGATTGCAGGGAGGGAGGGGGAGAGAACTTCCGCTCAGGGCGCCGCGGCGCTCCGAGCGGAAGTGGGAGCGGGTACCTGTCAAAACTAGGTACCCGCTCCCCCCCCCCAAAAAATGACATGCCAAATGTGGCATGTCGGGGGGTCAGGACTCCCTAAAGTGGAAGTTCCACTTTTGGGTGGAACTCCGCTTTAACTATGTAACAATCCTAAACAGGTGCCCACAAAAATCAACCACTAGAATTGGAACATATGAGTAGAAATTCCTACTTACACTATGTGGAACAGAAACAATTGAGTACTGTCCGTGAAACTTTTTTTATTTGCACTAACATACAATTTTTCAGAACAAGCTTTCAAGGTATGTTATCTTCTTTAACTCCTTAAGGACTGCCACACGTACATATTATCGATCAACCAATATCGTTTTTTTTTAATGCCGATACCGATATTTTTGTCATCGGATATCGGTATGGGCCAATATTTTCGGACATGTAAAAAAAAATTTTTTTTTATTTTTTTTTTCTAAAGATACTCCTTGTGGAGGGATCTGAGGGTCTAAAAGACCCTAAACCCCTCCTCGGCACTGAAAAGTATTCAAAACGCTGTTTTGAATGCTGTCAGTTTTATTAATTCGGCACCGAGTACCCGGAAGTGATGTCATGATGTCACTTCCGTTTTTTTACATGGAGACCTGGGTCTTCTCTTCGGCGGCGGCGGCGGAGGTAGGATGCCTGGGTCTCCCGGTGGGACAGTAGACCCGGGCGAGCCGTGGGAGGGGGGAAATGTCCCCTCCCGCTCCTTGTAATGACAGCCAAGCAGCTTCTCAGCTGCATCGGTTGTCATTACAAGTCAGCCGACCATCCGCTATGAACGCCGGTACCGGGGTGATGCCTCTAGCTGCAGGCATCACTCCGGTACAAGCACTTTCCCTAAATATCAGCAATATCGGTAACCTCAGGGGCCGATTCCGATATATCGGGGAAAGTGCATATCGGCCCCCGATATATTGGTGTTGCTGATAATCGGTCGATCCCTAATACATATACTGCGGCAGGGCCCTTAAGCGCAAAATCACATACCTGTACGTGATGCAGATCTTCAGCTCTGGGGTGGGTGCGTGCGCACGTTTCTGGAGCCACACTCCCACTGTGATTGGACACAGCGGGAGCCAATTAGTGGGTCCGGCAGCCGGGTTGGCCACCAGGATCCACTCGGGTTGGCCACCAGTTGCACGGACACATTCGCTGCTCCCAATATGACATTCGTGAGGGTATGACAAACTTACCTTTTTTAATAGCAGCCCTCCAGCGGCAAGCTGTTACGCTACTGGTACCCAGTCTTCCTTCTGGGTTTGCTTTCCCTGGCTGTTTGAATGGCTGGGACATGATGAAGTTACTCCTGCGAATGCGCTTGAAAGTCACAATTATGGCACGCCCAGGGCCGCTGATAGGGGGGGACCACCAGTCCTCCTGTAGGGGGTCCAGGCACACAGGTGAGGCCCAACATTGGGAATCAGTGCGGTTGAGCAGAGGGGCAATTACAGAAGGAAACCCTGTGCGGCTCTCTACAGCAGCTGAAAGCCAGTTTCTCCCCCCTCCTGCCAGCTTTCAGCTGCTGCAGGGAGAGACACAGATGCATCCTTCCTGTAATTGCTTTTACGACAACGATCCCCCTCTCTGTTCTGCCTGCTCCTGATCCCCCCCCCGTGTGCCCCCCTTTCACTGTGCTCCCCCCCCCCCTCCCGCAGCGCTGCAGGCTTCCGTGTCCTGTAAAAAATAACAAATTGTGAAAAAAAATACCAATTAACCACTCCGCAACCGCTCACAGTAATACTACTGCGGCAGAGTGGCTCGTTCCCGTCCAGCCACGTAGTATTAACGTGACTGGACTCCTCCCCTTCTGGGCGGCGCTTGCGCGCCGCCGGAGGCTCGCTCCCGCTGTTTTCATTCACAGCGGGAGTCGGGCCAGGGGAGGAGCAGCGGCGATCGCCGCTGCTCTTACCCGATCGTCGGGGATCGAGTCTGGAGATCCGCCCGCTGTGTGTAAACACAGCGGGCGGATCTCCATAGTGACAGGGAGTGACAGATCGGACTGTTCAGCATAGCTGGACATCCGATCTGTCCATGAATCACATAGTCACCTCCCCCCCTACACGTCAGTAAGCACCAGGCATACATTAACCCCTCCCTCTCCAATAAAATTAACCCCTTCCCTGCCAGTGTCATTTTTACAGTAACAGTGCATATATATAGCACTGATTACTGCAGTAATGTCACTGGTACCCCCAAAAGTGTCAAAAATGTCAGTCAGGGGTCCGGTCTGTCCGCCGCAATGTCGCAGTCCCGCAAAAAAAATCGCAGATCGCCGCCATTACGCGTTAAAAAAAAAAACACCAAAAATGACAGAAATCTTTCCCTTTGTTAGTAAACGCACTAACTTTTTGCTCAAACCAATCAAAATACGCTTATTGCGATTTTTTTTTACCAAACATATGTAGCATAAAACAAATTGGCCAAAAACTTTTAAAAAAATAGGTTTTTACATCTTTTTTGGGGGGAATTTCATATAAAAAAATGTGAAAAATATTGTTATTTTTTCAAAATAAACGCTCTTTTTTTGTTTATAGCGCAAAAAGTAAAAATCGCACAGGTGATCAAATACCACCAAAAGAAAGCTCTGTTTGTGGGAAAAAAAGGACGTAAATTTCGTTTGGGTACGGCGTCGCACGACCGCGCAATTGTCAGTTGAAGTCGCACAGCGCCGAATCGCAAAAAGTGGCCTGGACGGAAGACAGCAAAATCCTCCGGTTGTAAAGTGGTTAAACACTGTAATAAAAAAATTGTAAAAAAAAAAAAATAAATAAATTGTACACATTTTTAACTTTAAAAAAATGTAAAAAACAATTAAAAAGGGCTAATTCACACAGGTTCTCTGTTATGTTTGTGTCCTAATAATGTCGCTAATAATGAGTTTAGTGTATTTTTAGTGAAAATATTCACTCCCAGTCTGAGCCCAAATATTGACATTGGTAAAATTTGGGTTAGATTTTCATTAATGTAGTGGCTCGAGATCTGTGTTATGGCATTTGTTGATCTTGTTCCTATATTATTTATATTTGACTCTTCATCGAGTAATGTTTACCATAGCTCAGGATAGTGGACTTCCGGTGTTTGTTGCGCCTGTGATAGGCGCTCGTTCCCGGGATCCGCTCAGCCGATCCGCCTCCCTCTAGTATTTATTGGCTTGCGTCCGGAGTTAAGCCACACCCCTGACGACGTCACCGTATGACGAAACGCGTCGGGATTGGCTGAAACCTTGACGCATGCGCAGACGAGGGACGTGGTGGCCATCTTGCTGGTGGGATACCCACACTATTTTTTATACTACACGCTGGATGTCATCTCCGTGAATGTAAGCTGCTTTCTTATTATTTAATAAATCTGTTGATGATACTACACCATGAGGAGTATTCTTTTATGTCCCCTGAGTATCTGAAGGAACGGTTGGGAGTCCGATCTGGTCGTTTTAGGAGGAGACGAACTGATGTGATTGGTTTCCCTTTGTTACCTGATCATCCACATTCAGAGCGTGTTTGACCCTGAGGGGTCTTTAAAGTTGGTAAGAGTACCTTGGTATCTTGATTGGTGGCGGACTCTCCTGCTTGCACCCTTCCATCTATCTGGGATTTATGTGGATTGGACATTTTGCACTTGGGACTTGTTTGCTCCTCATTGTCAGCTTAATTTTTATATTACATAGTTACATAGTAGGTGAGGTTGAATAAAGACAATAGTCCATCCAGTTCAACCTGTGTAGGTGTGTGTGGCTGTAATCATCTCACATACCCCTGAATGTTCTGATCCTTGAGATGTAAGTCTAAGAGTCTTTTGAAAGCCACCATACTACCCGCAGAAACCACCTCTTGTGGTAGAGAATTCCACAATCTTGTAGCCCTAACAGTAAAGAACCCCCCACGTTGCCTGAGGTTAAAACGCTTCTCCTCTAATCGCATTGTATGCCCTCGAGTCCTCATGCAATCCCTTCGAATGAACACCTTTTTTTCTAAGCTGGGATCCCCATTAAGATATTTATAAATTGCTATCATGTCCCCCCTCAGACGTCTCTTCTCCAGGGAGAATAAATCGAGCGATTGTAGACGCTCTTCATAGTCAAGGTCCTCCAATCTCCTAATTAGTTTAGTTGCCCTTCTCTGGACTCTCTCCAGCTCCAACACATCCCTCCTGAGGACTGGCGACCAGAACTGGACAGAATACTCCAGATGCGGTCGGACCAGAGTTTTATAAAGTGGAAGGATTATAGTCTTATCTCTGGAATACATCCCTTTCTTTATGCATGCCAATATTCTGCTGGCTTTGGCAGCTGCCGCTTGACATTGCATGCTGTTGCCTAATCTATCATCAACTAAGACTCCCAGATCCTTCTCCATTTTTGATTCCCCCAAGGGTTCCCCTCCTAACGTGTATTGTGCTTTTATGTTTTTAGTCCCCAAGTGCAAAACCTTACACTTCTCCACGTTAAACCTCATTTGCCATGTTGTTGCCCACTCTGTAATTTTGTCCAGGTCATTCTGTAGGATATCTGCTTCATGCTGTGCAGTTATTGCTCTGGCCAATTTTGTGTCATCTGCAAAAACTGATATCGAACTACTGATCCCGACCTCAATGTTGTTTATGAATAAATTGAACAAGGTTGGTCCCAGGACTGAGCCCTGGGGCACCTCGCTTACTACCTCAGACCAGTCTGAGTATGCGCTGTTTATTACCACTCTTTGGACACGCCCTTTAAGCCAATTCCGTATCCAAGAGCAAACCCTGCTGTCGATACCTGCAGATCTTATTTTATAAATTAAGCGCTTGTGGGGAACTGTATCAAACGCCTTAGCGAAATCCAAGTACACCACATCCACTGGTCTCCCCCTATCTAGCTCACAGCTCACCTCCTCGTAAAATGTTAATAGATTGGTTTGACAAGAACGCCCATTTGTAAACCTGTGCTGATTACTGCTGATGATGTTGTTGTCTTTAGCAAACTCTACGATATAGTCCCTTATCATCCCCTCCAGAAGTTTACATACTATTGATGTCAAACTGACAGGCCTATAATTTCCCGGGATATGCCTCTGGCCCTTTTTGAATATCGGAATCACGTTAGCTTTCTTCCAATCCCCTGGTACATCTCCTGTCCTAATACTGTCAGCAAAGATCAGGAACAGTGGTCTGGATATAACCTTACTGAGTTCCTTGAGTACTCTCGGATGTACGCCATCCGGGCCTGGTGATTTGTTTGTGTTGAGTTTATCCAGGCTTTCCCTGATTTCACCCTCTGTTAGCCATAGTGGCAAGTCCTGTGTATTACTACTAACCAAACAGTCATGGTCAGTGTACCCCTCCGTTTCCTGTGTAAAGACTGACGAGAAAAAAGCATTCAGCACGGTTGCTTTTTCAGTGTCCTCTGTAACCATCCTCCCATCATTGTTAATTATGTGTGCAATATGCTCTGCCCTAGTTTTTTTGCTGTTGATATATTTAAAGAATTTCTTTGGGTTTTTTTTACTATCCTCCGCTATTTGTCTCTCAAAGTTGATTTTAGCCATCTTGATTTCTTGTTTACTTTTCTTATTTGCCTCCTTGTATTGCTCGAAAGCCGATACTGTGCCCTCTGATTTATACTTCTTGAAGGCCAATTTTTTTCCCCTAATAAGTTTTTTGACGCTACGGTTTAGCCAGCCAGGTTTGGCTTTGTCTCTTCTAAATGTATTTCCCATAGGAATGCACTGCAAGATGCCTTTGCCTAATATGTTCCTAAAGCATTCCCATTTTTCCTCTGTGGTCAGGGATCCCAGGGTTTGGTCCCAGTTTACCCTTTCCATCAATGAGTACAATTTTGGAAAGTTTGCCCTTCTGAAGTTTAGGGTTCTTATGTTCCCCACTTGCCTTGTTATATTGTTATTTATACTAAATGTGATCATCCTGTGATCGCTAGAGCCCAGATTGTCCTGGACTCCTACCTGCGAGATTAGGTCTGGGTCATTAGTGATCAATAGATCCAGGACTGCATTTTCTATAGTCGGAGAATCCACCAACTGTGACATGTAATTATCCAGTAAGGTTTCCGTGAATAGGCGGGCCTTCTGTGAGTGTGCAGTCCCCTCGTCCCAGTCAATGTCGGGATAATTGAAGTCCCCCAATATGACGACTGATCCCAATTTTGCCACTTTACTCATTAGTGCTAAGAATTCCAGCTCTACCTCCTCCCCTTGGTTAGGTGGCCTATAGCAAACCCCCACAATTACTTTCCCCTTTTCTCCTTCCCTATGGAGTTCAACCCACACAGATTCTAAATCCATGCTCATCCCATCCGTAATGTCACTCCTTTCTATCACCTTTATATTGTTCTTGACATAGAGACATACCCCTCCCCCTCTTTTTCCTACCCTGTCCTTCCGGTACACCGAATACCCTTGGATATTGGCCAGCCAGTCATGTGAGGGGTCAAACCAAGTCTCTGTTATTCCCACAAGGTCTATGTCCTCCTCATGTACCAATATTTCCAACTCATCCATTTTATTAGCTAGGCTCCTGGCATTAGCATATACCCCTCTTAGTTTTACGGAAGTTAAGCGCAATTGGCGGTTATGTTTATTCCTGTTTGGTCTGAGATTTTCCCGCACAGACCTGCCAATTGACATTGTGGACCTACTGTCGCTGCTGACCCTACAGCTGCCTTCAGTCCTCTGCTCCCTCCTGACTGACTCTACTTCTGAGCCCTCCCCCCCGTCTCCTAGTTTAAAAGCTCCTCCAACTTGGTGGCCATCTTTCTCCCCAAAAGAGCTGTACCGTCCCCATTAAGGTGCAGCCCATCCTTACTAAAGAGCCGGTAGCCGACTGAGAAGTCAGCCCAGTTCTCCAGGAACCCAAACCCCTCCTTCCTACACCAATTCCTTAGCCACTTGTTAAGTTCCCTAATCTCCTTCTGCCTCTCCTGTGTGGCTCGAGGTACAGGCAGTATTTCAGAGAAAACCACCTTGGAGGTCCTTTTCCTCAATCTATTACCTAAGTCCCTGAAATCGTTCTTAAGGATCCTCCACCTACCTTTAACTTTGTCATTAGTGCCCACATGCACCATGACCGCTGGGTCATCCCCAGCCCCCCCCCCATCAATCTGTCTGCCAGATCTGCGATGTGCCGAACTCGGGCGCCCGGTAAACAACAAACTGTTCGGTTCACGAGATCTTTTTTACAGATTGCCCTCTCTGTCCTCTTGATAATTGAGTCCCCAACTACCACAACCTTTCTAACCTTTCCTGAGTTACCGCCCCCCTTCTTCCTGGAGCCGACCCCCCCCTGGCAGCTGGGGGAGGGCGCGTTCTCCAGCTCTGCCACCCCTGAGTTGATATCCCCCTCAACCTGCAACTCGGCAAATTTGTTAGGGTGTACCAACTCAGGATTGGCCTCCCTGGCACTCCTCCCTCTACCCTTCCTAACAGTCACCCAGCTGCGTACCTCTGCTGCTTGCGTCTCCTCTGTTCCTCCCTCCTCTATGCTGGCCCCTACCAGCGCCTGATAGGCAATGTCCAAGCTCCTTTCCAGGTTGTTGATGCCACGCAGTGTTGCCACTGTGTTCTGTAGGTCCAGGATCTGGTCTACCAGAGCAACAAGTCGCTCACATCTTGCACAGCAGTATTCGCCCTCGATTGGTTCATCAAGGAACGCATACATGCAGCAAGAAGTGCACTGAGTAGCATCCGCAATCCTGTTGGACATTATTACCCTCTACTCTATGGGGATAATATTAACGACCTGCTCTTCCTTACCTACACTACCTCTGTCTCCCCTGGTACTAAACCTGGGGTCCTCACCAGTCGCTAATATACTAACCAGTCGCAAAGATCCAACAGACGCAACGATACTCACCAGTCGCAAGGATACTCACCAGTCGCAAAGAACCAACAGACGCAAAGATACTCACCAGTCGCAAGGATACTCACCAGTCGCAAGGATACTCACCAGTCGCAAAGATACCCACCAGTCGCAGGATACTCACCAGTCGCAGAATACTCACCAGTGGCAAAGATACTCACCAGTCGCAAGGATACTCACCAGTCGCAAAGATTCTCACCAGTCGCAAAGATACCCACCAGTCGCAAAGATACCCACCAGTCGCAGGATACTCACCAGTCGCAAGGATACTCACCAGTCGCAAGGATACTCACCAGTCGTCAAGATACTCACCAGTCGCCAAGATACTCAATAGTCGCAAGGATACTTACCAGTCGCAAGGATACTCACCAGTCGCAAGGATACTCACCAGTCGCAAGATACTCACCAGTCGCAAAGATACCCACCAGTCGCAGGATACTCACCAGTCGCAGGATACTCCCCAGTGGCAAAGATACTCCCAGTGGCAAAGATACCCACCAGTCGCAAAGATACTCACCAGTCGCAAAGATACTCACCAGTCGCAAGATACTCACCAGTCGCAAAGATACTCACCAGTCGCAAGGATACTCACCAGTCACAAAGATACTCACCAGTCGCAAGATTCTCACCAGTCGCAAAGATACTCACCAGTCGCAAAGATACTCACCAGTCGCAGGGATACTCACCAGTCGCAAGGATACTCACCAGTCGCAAGGATACTCACCAGTCGCAAGGATACTCACCAGTCACAAGATACTTACCAGTCACAAGATACTTACCAGTCGCAAGGATACTCACCAGTCACAAGATACTTACCAGTCACAAGATACTTACCAGTCGCAAGGATACTCACCAGTCACAAGATACTTACCAGTCGCAAGGGTACTCACCAGTCACAAGATACTTACCAGTCACAAGATACTTACCAGTCGCAAGGATACTCACCAGTCACAAGATACTTACCAGTCGCAAGGGTACTCACCAGTCACAAGATACTTACCAGTCACAAGATACTTACCAGTCGCAAGGATACTCACCAGTCACAAGATACTTACCAGTCGCAAGGGTACTCACCAGTCACAAGATACTTACCAGTCGCAAGGATACTCACCAGTCACAAGATACTTACCAGTCGCAAGGGTACTCACCAGTCACAAGATACTTACCAGTCGCAAGATACTCACCAGTCGCAAGATACTTACCAGTCGCAAGATACTTACCAGTCGCAAAGATACTCACCAGTCGCAAAGATACTCACCAGTCGCAAGGATACTCATCAGTCGCAAGGATACTCACCAGTCGCAAGGATACTCACCAGTCACAAGGATACTCACCAGTCACAAGATACTCACCAGTCACAAGATACTTACCAGTCGCAAGGGTACTCACCAGTCACAAGATACTTACCAGTCGCAAGGATACTCACCAGTCACAAGATACTTACCAGTCGCAAGGGTACTCACCAGTCACAAGATACTTACCAGTCACAAGGATACTCACCAGTCGCAAGGATACTCACCAGTCGCAAAGATACTCACCAGTCGCAAAGATACTCACCAGTCGCAAGGATACTCACCAGTCGCAAGGATACTCACCAGTCGCAAGGATACTCACCAGTCGCAAAGATACTCACCAGTCGCAAGGATACTCACCAGTCGCAAAGATACTCACCAGTCGCAAAGATACTCACCAGTCGCAAGGATACTCACCAGTCGCAAGGATACTCACCAGTCGCAAGGATACTCACCAGTCACAAGATACTTACCAGTCGCAAGATACTTACCAGTCGCAAGGATACTCACCAGACTTCCCAGGTACTCTGTTGCAGAGACAGTCACACAGCAGTCAGTCGCAGCACTGTCAAACAGCTATTGATTTCTCACAGAGCTCAGTCACACAGTTTTCTCCCTGTTTGCAGCTGCTGCCTTACTCACAGCTGCTGCCACACACACACACTGGGACGGATGTCTCCTCCTCCTCACTGGGCACGGACCGTCCTCCTCCTCTTCATGCAGGCACTAAGGGAGGCAGTTTCCGACCTCCCCCGCCGCGCTCTTCCTCGGTCCCTGCACCCGGTATCCTGGTGCGGTTGTTCACGTCCCTGCTGCCGCTCCCTCTGCTCTTCTAGCGGCTCCCGTCCTCCACCGCCGCTCAGTTGGTGGTTACCGGCCCCCTGCACGGTGCACCCGCACCCCTTGTGCGGCTCCCCCCGCACGTGTCCCCGCAGCTCCTCTTCCTCCTCGCTCCCTTGCCGCACGTACACACACTTCCGGTTTCTCTCAGCGCCGCCTCCGGGTTGAACCGTGATGTGTGTGTGATGTATATGTTGATTAGCGCGACACCATTTTTTACCATTGTCTTGACATATTGGGGGGGGGGGGGGGGGCTCTGCCAGGTAGGCTGTACAGGGCCCCGTGATTTCTAACAGCAGCCTTGAGCACGCCACTCTCTCCATTCACGGCGCACTCAGTGTGCCCGACTGCAGAGTTACTGTGCATGCGCCAGTGATGTCATCAGCTCCAGTCAATTTGAATATCCTCTAAATGGCGCAAGTTTTGAAGATAGTTACAGTTTCTAAAGGTAAGCCTTAAAAACTTTCCTGTAGGTACAAGTTTACAATAACAGTTTACAACCACTTAGGTATGCCTGTTGTGAACAAGGCCTAAATATTATCTGGTTAGAGTTTACATCTGCTTTAAATACCTTTAACATGAAATGGAAGAGGAAAAAGTTTATCCAACAAGACTTGGTATTTTGGTAAAAAAACAACATGGTAAAAAAATTATTTGAATATCTAAAGCTACTTCCAAATTTACGAAAAGTTCCGTAATAATAAAATCTGACAGTTTGTTTTAAAGGATTTTTCTCTTAAAATGTGGTCTCCGTAAACAAGCAGCATAATTAATAAACAAGATGCAAGGGATAACAATCATTGCAGTAAAAACGCATAAAAATGAAGCACATTAACAATAAAAACTCTGCAGCTAGATATTAATACAGCTGAATTAATGTGAAATTTACATAATTGTGTGCATGGTTTATATTCATTTCACATTTCTTTGTGACATTTGGAGTCACAGGGTGGCTCTGGAGATTTTATGTTGGCAAATTCTAAGGAAAGCTTATTTACATTCTCAGTAAACCACGCTTTATTTACAGTGACCCCCCTCCCTGGCTGGTGGGATTCGCAAACTCCATGTTGTGAAATATTACACTTGTAGATGTTAGCAAGAATGGAAATTTCCATTACATATTCACAGCGGGGTCTATTATAATTGTTGAAGTGTTTGTTACATTGTTACACTTTTAGAAATCCTTTTAACGTGCAAATGCAAAATAACATATTTTTTCCTATGTGCTAGTTTCATGCAAAATAGCACCGAACTTATTATAATAGAGAATGGTGGGGCAGAGTAAAAGTTTTCCATTAAAAAAAGTTTAAAGGGTTACACCACTGGCCATATACCTGACTAAACCTGACTAAACTCAGTAGTAGACAGACACATAATAAATATTTGCATAGATTGATTCAGATTTTTGACATCCAAATGCAAGGCCAATTTAGAAAGAACTGGGCTCAAGTGGGCTTTTTTCTTAGGAGGGTTTAAAGGTCATCTGAAGTCTGACAGCTGCTGTCCTGAGAAGGGATGAGCTTGGGTGGGGTCCAAACTTAAGTTCATCCAAACCCAGAAGATGGTTGTTATTACTGGCTAAATCAAGGGAAAATCATCCTCATGATATAATTTTCCTATATGTGCATATGGCCATATTAGGTCAATTTCATTGACCTGTTATGGTCATTATTGATGACCCGAGCTACCCTGGGTTTGGTTCAGCAGGTGTTCTGCGAACTTCAAAGAAGTAAGCACCCATGGCTTCCTTAGGAACTTGTGACAGAGGGAAGCTGCCATTTCTAGAAAAGGTAGAGAAACTACTTTTATATATGATGCATGGCTCCCCCAGAATGGGCTAAAATTTGGACGTTTGTCTGAACCCCCAACAGCCAAAGTTCAGTCCGAATGTTAGTTAGGAAGGAACCGTCAACTCATCACTAATGGCCATATTAGGTCAAAGATGTCATGAGCATCCTCAGCTCTTTGTATACATACAGCTGTGGGGCTGGGAGTTTTACACTCGCAGCTCATTGGCTCAGCAATGACAACTAACTTCTGGGTTCAGACCTCACTCAAGCTCATCAATAGTCCTAACCTCACTTAAGCCTCGTACACACGCAACGATTATCGACCGACCGATCGGCCGACTTTTGTCCAGTGTTGTTGTGTTGGTTGAAATGTGCTCTAGACTGCACACAAATTTTCTCGGCCAACAAAAATCTACTTCAGAAGTGATGTCATGTGATGGTTTACTTTCCGTGTGTTTTTTCCTCTCTGAGCATGCCCAGTCTTGCTCATCAGATTTTTGTCTGCCGAAATCTGTACTGACTGACGGAAAATCGGCCGTTGTGGTGACGGCCAACAAAAATTTTATAGCCTGCACACCAGATTTTATTTGGCCGAAAAGTCAGAAGTCGGTTGTCGAAAGCATCATACTAACAAGCCGAAAATTGGCCGATCGGACATTGGCCGAAAATTCACGGCCAACTATCGATGCGTGTGTACTGGGCATTACTATCTCCCAGCTTTTGAGTGGGCACCATTATCAAATAACAAATACATATAGTTGTTTTAAAGCAGTAGTCTCCAAACTGAGGCCCGGGTGCCAGATGTGGTCCTTTGCTTGTTTCTTATCTGGCCATTGGGGCACTAATTCACCAACTGACACCAATGACAGGGCACTATTCCCCCTACCCACACCATAAATGGGGTACTAATCTCCTCATTGATACCAACAATGGGGCACTATTTATCCCATTAGAACCGAAAAAGGGGCATTTTCTACTTCCAATCATCACAGTCCCCCTAAAGCCTGAAGGACAGTAAGCTGGCCCTTTGCTTGGAAAGTTTGGAAACCCCTGTTTTAAATTATCTCCCACCAAAAATACTTGTGCGTATAGTTTATTACATTTAAAAACCTTTCATCTTATGCTGTTATTTCATTTTTTGTTGCCATTTTGTAGACATTACCTGTTATTCTCCCATTTCCTTGTTCATTCAACCATTCCCAGAGTCTGACTGACAAGGCTATTTATCATCTATTCAGCTGTATAGTGCCATGTTATCATTCAGATGTTACCCAGCCAATTGTAGCTTGCAGAATGATGGAACACATCAGAAGCTTCCTTCTATGCGCATGCATAGTAATTCTATAGAAAGCTCCCACAGTGCTCACCTTATGGGCATCACATCAGGCTTCACCCAGTATCTGAAGAGCAAAGAACACTATTTGGAGAGTTTTGGTTGCATGATCACTCAAAAATAGAGAAAATAAGATATTTATTGAGCAATTTTTACATATTTTCAGCGGAAATAGGTTTAGGCAATAACTGAAGTGCCATGGTGACATTTATAGTTTATTGTCTTTCCATCTGCTTTTTTTTCTATAATCATGTACATGTGTTATTTGACACTGTTATGCAGGCTTGTTGACAACTGTACATTGCTGATAAATCTGATTCCATCTGGATGCTGTCATTGCTTAAAGCATTTGTTACCCCAACATTTCATATTCCTAATATGTGCCTTCTGTACTATGTACTTGGATGAATAAGTCTCCTGTTCTCTTTGCATTGCTTCCTTTGTGTGAAACCCTTGGTGTTCCTGCCAGTCTCTCTGCTTTCCTATTTAAAACTGACCACACTAAGCAGAAGAGCACTGTGGTCAGTTCTCTAGCTATGCTGGTAACTCCTGCTCTCCTCCAATTATCAGACTTGTCCTGATACTCCCCCCCTGCACAGCCTTTCAATGGGAAGCTCCGTGTGCTGCTGGTCCCCCCCCCCCCCCCAGTTCTTATGCAGCTGAGAACAGAGGGAATTTGATCACTTTTAAAAAAGGGAGGAAAAAGGTATTTATATATTTTTATAATCTATACACAAATGTTTTGCCTTTCATTTCTATTTCAAACTTAGTGGGTTGTTTTACAAGTTGATTGTTTACAACAACTTTAAGTCAGATGTATGGTGAGTCATTGGTGGTATTGGTGGTTGACCTTCCCAGGGTTACTTCAAACCATAACACACATGACAATGTAGGTTACTACCTATTTGTTGTGCATTGTGGGGGGATCTCATTCAGTATAATTGAACAGGACTGTGAAAGGTGACGTACCAAAAATGCAAGGCCTTTCCCAAATGTTGCAATACGTTGTGGTACCAGGAACAATCCCTATTACAAATAGTATATACATGAAAATATATGACAATGTGGATGGTGTGGACATTTATCCTAAAACTTGGATCTTTTTTTATCACCTATTTTTGGGTGAATAAAGGTTTGCCATTTGACAAACAAGTGCAGAATTGTTTAAAAAATAGGTTGAAAAGAGATTACACTTTGATATGCATGAAACGGAATTTCAAAATGTCTTATCAAGCACTCAATAATTCTAATCTGGTGGATGCAATTTGCTCCAGGATGGAAAATTAGCATTCAAGCTGCAGTACAAAACTTGAATGTCACATCACAACTTATTCATGGACATATATAGCCATAGACCAAGAGCAGATTTAAGCCCCGTACACACGATCAGATTATCGAACGATCTGTCGTACATTTTTTGTGGCATGCTAGTCTGATGTGGAAAGTGAAGAGGTTATTTTCATACGAATTTTCCCGTACGACAGAATGCTACTTCAGAAGTGATGTCATGTGTTGGATATTTTTGTATGTATTCTTTCATCTCTGAGCATGCCTAGTCTTGCTCTTAAGATTTTTTTCAGTCGAAAACTGTACTAATGAGACGAAAATCGGACGTTGTGTTGATGGACGATAAAAATTTTATAGCCTGCACATCAGGATTTTTTCGGCCCAAAAGTCGGAGTCGGCTGTCGAAAGCACCATACTAACAATCCGAAAATCCGCAGATCGGTCGTCGGACGAAATTTCCCTTCAGATTTTCTTATCGTGTGTACGGGCCTTTAGACAAAAAGCAAGGGGCAGGAAAAACTGCCCTGCAACGCATAACTCTGGAGGGAAAGTTGTAAAGCCTACTGCAAATCAAGTATTGTATAAAATGTGAAAATGTTAAAACAAGCCACACAACATCTCCTCAATTCCTGTTAACTGCCCTCTGAAGAGTGATCCACTGTAGAGTGCTCTTTAGAGGGCAAAATCTGTGTAAATGTGCCAAGTGTGGTGGCGATTACCTTATTGGTTGGAATGAAAGGGTCTCAAGGAAATGTGTATGTGGTAATGTAACAAACCATAAAGGTGCAAAAGTTGCAAAGTTAAAACTGAGTGAAAAAAAATGAGGCGGGTAGCCCTATGGACTATACACATTGCCACTGATTACTGGCTAGACGGTGCAGCTTGAAGCAGCCATGGGTGATTGCTGGGACACTGTGAAAACAAAAGGGAAAGGACAAGTGCAACCTTCATAGTGCAGTAAACAAGGTGAACAGTATTTATTAGTAATTAAAAACACACTCACAAAAGGGGAGCTTGTGCAAAGCGGTGAAAGTCAAAGCTGACGCCTTCTATCCATTGTGGGGTTGTCTTCCTGCAGCAGCTGCTCCCTCCTGCCTGTGTTTTTCTCCCCCTGCTCATGGCCGAAGCAGGGGGATTCCACAGCGGCTCCAGGCTCCAGAGGCAGCAGCTTTGACTTTCTCTGCTTTGCACAAGCTTCCCCTTTGTGAGCATGTTTTTAATTACTAATAAATATTGTTCACCTTGTTAACTACAATATGGAGGTTGTGCTCGTCCTTTCCCTTTTATTTTCAAGAGTAGACTTAGTCCCCGTTCACACTAAGGCGACCTGTGAGGCGACCTGGTCGCCTCACAGGTCGCCGTAGGTCGCCTTCCATAGGGAAGCTGCGGACCCGTTCTAATAGGAGCGACACAAGTCGCTCCGACTTAGAAAAAGGGTCCGGAGCTTCTTCGGGGCGACCCGGAGGCGACCGCTATAGACTTCAATGTTATGAAGTCCGTGGCGGCCGCTCCGAGGTCGCGGCGCGCTGCTCGCACCGTGACCTTGGAGGTCGCCCCCCCAAGTCGGATCGCCCCTATGTGAACGGGGCCTTATACTCAAGTAACAATGCTACCCCAAATACATAGTAAAATAAATACCATAAAATGGCTTTGAAATACCTGTAGAATATTAAACCCCCAGGCTCTCCCTGGTGACCAGCCACATACCTAGTGGTGAACCATTGGTTGCTACTTGAATGGCAGTACTACACTCAGAGTAATGATTTTCATGGCAAAGATTTTTTTAAAGCCTCTTTTCCCATTTATAAATCTAATGCAGCAGGATTGTCAGGATAGCCAGATTTTATTTCTTGTTCAATAGTTTTTATGCAGATAAGTAAAAATGAAATAAATAGTTTGGTGCGCTAAATAATACTTGTGTCACTCTGAGGTGATAAATCACAAAGGTAACAACATAAATGCTAATAATCCAATATAACAAACATTGTGACAGTAATGTTTCCACAAAATAAATAAAATAAATATCGTGAAATCCCCCTCTGGGGTGTGGTGAAAAACCAAATGAAATGTTGACACAATACAATAAGTATTTGAGTGTCTCGATTATTTCCACTAACAAGGAGGAAATAAAAAATGTGCAATAACCACAAAAAGGGTGTGCAAAAAGTCCCGTGAGTAGTGTCTCAGATTTAAAAAAGTCCAAAAACTCCAAAACAATAGATAAACAAAAACATGAACAACTTCAGGTGATGGATTGAGATGAAATTAAGATAGGTGCTCTGAACAAACCACGTGTCTAATTCCTATAACGTGTGTCCCACCACCTTCAGGATTTACTTCTTACCAGCAGGTAGAAATATAGGACAAAAGACAGCCACAACAAGAATGATGACTCCCTGTGTGGTGAGAGGGATGGTGCCCTTCTCCACACCTCGTGGAAGAGATATAAATAGCCTCTTACCAGATGGATATTAATCATGAAGCGTGTATCTGTCCCTATTTAAGGGACTCTCTCCTTCCGCCACAGTGGGTCAGTCCTTGGGTCACTTTTGGATGATCTCCTGTAGCCTTCTATGTTCCTTTCTGGTCCCCAAATATCCTCATATGTAATGGAACAAAGGACAGCCAATAGTGCATTACCCCAATTACTTTATTAGATAAAAAAGTGTTGCACTTACATAGTCACCGCAAGATCTGGCTGATACAATATAAATGTCCGCGGCTGCCTGAAGTTCAGACCGCGGAGAATCTCCTGTACCATGCCCACAGCACTGCATCTCCTGAAGAGATGCAGGGGCTGCGGAGGAGTCTCACTTACCTTCTGGTGAGGCGCCTTACATTTAAAAATGGAGCCGCCCGGCGCCAACACGTCACCGCGCATGTGCCGTCTGCCCGGGAATAGCCGAACGTGTACGGGCTTTCCCGAGTGGCGGCGGTGCATGTGCAGTGCGCATGTTGGGCCGGCCACGGCAATTTCTTTTACAGGTATTAGCAGCCCCAGGGCAGGGGGACTTGCCGGGCTACCAGGAAATTTCCCAGTATTTTGTAGGCCAGTATGGCCCTGGAAAAAGGAGTATGGGGAAAGGAAAGGGGGGATGGGGAATGGGTACCCTCTCATTCCTAGAGGT
This sequence comes from Pelophylax lessonae, assembly GCF_965119305.1. Taxonomy (NCBI): domain Eukaryota; kingdom Metazoa; phylum Chordata; class Amphibia; order Anura; family Ranidae; genus Pelophylax; species Pelophylax lessonae. The sequence goes on along the minus strand of NC_138771.1, from coordinate 61,483,394 downwards.
TGACCATGCACCATATACAATACTTCAGGGTAATTTTGGGAGTTAGCTATCTATGGGACCAATATTTGAAAAACATTTCTCATATATATCTAGAAATGGTATTATTGGAACATAGGGTTAAAATCCAAGCAGTCACATCTGCTTATGCGTTTCAGCCTATCGGCCTTGCTCATAGCTCTGACTGAGGCCGCTAGGCTGAAACGCATAAGTGGATCTAGCCCTATGTTCCCATAAAGCCTTTACATGTTTGTTAGATCCTGTCATGTGCCAACTTTGCTGGATTTAAACTGAGCCGACAGGGGTCATTGTCTGAACACTGATGCATTTTGTTTATCTGTATTGGAGCCTGGGTTGAGTGCAGTAGATTGCATTGTTTGTGCATATCTAGCAAGATACAGTGCCTTGCAAAATTATTCACCCACCTTGGCATTTTTTGTGTTTTGTTGCCTCACAACCTGGAATTAACATGGATTGTTTGAGGATTTGCATCATTTAATTTACAGAACATGCCCACAACTTTGAAGATTTTTTTTTTTTTTAATGTGAAGCAAACAACAAATAGGACAAAATAACAGAAAAAGTCAATGTGCATAACTATTCACCCCCTAAAGTCAATACTTTGTAGAGCCACCTTGTGCAGCAATCACAGCTCCAAGTCTCTTTAGATAAGTCTCTATGAGCTTGCCACATCTTACCACTGGGATCTTTGCCCATACTTTGCAAAACTGCTCTAGCTCCTTCAAGTTGGATGGTTTGCGCTTGTGAACAGCAATCTTTAAGTCTGACCACAGATTTTTTAATGGATTGAGGTCTGGGCTTTCACTAGGCTATTCCAACACATTTACATGTTTCCCTTTAAACCACTCAAGTGTTGCTTTAACAGTGTGTTTGGGGTCATTGTCCTTCTGGAAGGTGAACCTCCGTCCTAGCCTCAAATCACGCACAGTGTTATACAGGTTTTGTTCAAGAATATCCCTGTATTTTGCACCATCCATCTTTCCCTCAACTCTGACCAGTTTCCCAGTCCCGGCTGCTGAAAAACATCCCCACAGCATGATGCTGCCACCGCCATGTTTCAATGTGGGGACGATGTACTTTGGGTGATGTGATGTGTTGGGTTTGCGCCAGACATAACGTTTTCTTTGATGGCCGAAAAAGTTCAATTTTAGTCTCATCAGACCAGAGCCCCTTCCTCCATACATTTTGGGAGTCTCTCACATGCCTTTTTGTAAAAAAACTCAAAACGTGCCATTTTGTTTTTTGCTGAAAGTAATGGCTTTCTTCTGGCCACTCTGCCATAAAGCCCAACTCTATGGAGCACACAGCTTATTGTCCTCCTATGTACGGATACTCCAGTCTCTGCTTTGGAACTCTGCAGCTCCTCCAGGGTTACCTCAGGTCTCTGTGCTGCCTCTCTGATTAATGCCCTCCTTGCCCGGTCCATGAGTTTTGGTGGGTGGACGTCTCTTGGCAGGTTTGCTGTTGTGCCATGTTCTTTCCATTTAGTTATGATAGATTTGATGGTGCTCCTGGAGATAATCAAAGATTTGGATATTTTTTTATAACCTAACCCTAACTTGTACTTCTCAACAACATTGTCCCTTACTTGTTTGGAGAGTTCCTTGGTCTTCATGGCAGTGTTTGGTTAGTGGTGCCTCTTGCTTAGGTGTTGCAGCCTCTGGGGCCTTTCAATAAAGGTGTGTATATGTAATGACAGATCATGTGACACTAAAGCCTCGTACACACGCAACGATTATCGGCCGACCGATCGGCCGTCTTTTGTCCAGTGTTGTTGTGTTGGTTGAAATGTGCTCTAGACTGCACACGAATTTTCTCGCCCAACAAAAACCAACTTCCGAAGTGATGTCATGTGCTGGTTTAGTGTCCGTGTGTTTTTTCTTCTCTGAGCATGCCCAGTCTTGCTCATCTGATTTTTGTCTGCCGAAATATGTACTGACTGATGGAAAATCTGCCGTTCTGTTGACGGCCAACAAATATTTTATAGCCTGCACACCAGATTTTGTTCGGCCGAAAAGTCGGAGTCGGTTGTCAAAAGCATCATACTAACAAGCCGAAAATCAGCCGATCTGACGTTGGCCGAAAATTCACGGCCAACTATCGATGCGTGTGTACGAGGCATTAGATTGCACACAGGTGGACATCATTTCACTAATTATGTGACTTCTGAAGGTAATTGGTTGCACCAGAGCTTTTTATGAGCTTCATAACAAAGGGGGTGAATACATACGCACATGCCAATTTTCTGTTTTCTATTTCTAAAAATTTGTTTTATGTATATATTTTTCTCATTTCACTTCACCAACTTTGACTATTGTGTTCTGATCCATCACATAAAATGCAGATTAACAAAACATTGAACTTAAGGCTGTAATGTAACAAAATAGGTAAAAAGGCACTGTATATCATCCCATTTTATCCTGTTTTAACTTCTTAGAAGGTCATCGCAAGGAAACTTCCATAATGTTATATGGTTTGCTTGGCGGCATTGAACATGAAGGCAACCTATACTGCCACATCAGGCAAAACATTTTGAATTCATTTATTTAACAGGAGGTTGTTGTTTTAATACACTGGAGGTCTGTTTTAACCTGGCAAGACATAAAAGAAATAAAATCCTTTAAGCATTTGTAACACATTTAATACCATTCTAACATCTGCAAATCCGAACAATATGTTATAAAGTTGTGTGTAGATGGATTTTATCAGCATTGTTACAAAACAACATTATGTTTTTCTTTTGTTGTATTGAGTAAAAGTTTTCTTTTTTTTTTCCACAAAGGCAAACCAACAATACTCAGAAGACTTCCTGTAAAAATGATGGGAAGACGCCCATTTATTTCACATCTGCACATGAAAACAAGTAGAATTTTTTTGTGGCTAGAAGTCACAGCTGCTACAAATAATTCCTACTGAGATATGCTTACCCTGCAGAACTAAATCTTCTATTTTTTTTTTCTTTACCTGAGTATACAAACACTATTTTTTGAATGTATTCAACAAGAAATATCACAATCTGTCTAGCTTCTGCTGTCAGATGATGCAAAACATGCTCGTATTTTCATATGTAAACTCTAACATGCAAATGTATTCACAAACAAGAATTATTTTGCTCTTCCGTAGCTGAGTCTTTGAAAGACTGTGGAATACATTTTCTGTGTACTGCGGAATTTCTGTTTGTACTCTGAATGCAGAAATATCTCTTTGAAACCAACTGCTCTTGTAGGAATAGGTGAAATATGTAGGTTACCATTGCTGACCTTCTTTAAGATTATTGGTTGCAAATAGACTTTTCACTTTGCAAGAGAAAGTTCCTCAGAGCTTAGCATTTGAGAGAAAGTCCTGCTGACTTTCATCTTCCATTCATATGTAAACAAAAATGCATTTTGTTTTCCTTGCACATGATTGGGTATTCTATGCAAAGTGAAACTTCACCACATTCATTAAAGCGGAGTTCAAGAAGAAATACTCACCTTTAAAATTAAAATCCGCTTGCTTTCCGGCACCTGAAAAGGAAATGGATAGTTACGATTTTTTATTTTTCTTTACTTACCTTGTATTGTAGAAAAATATACTCACCTTTCTTCCACTTCCTCTCTCGGCGGTCGCGGCCCGCATCGTCACTTCCGGTTTGCAATGATTCCTGGGAGCTGAACGTCATCGCTCCCAGGAATCAATGCGCCAACACCGGCCCCACTCGTCACTTCCGGTGCGGCGCCCCATTCCCTGTTAAACAGCTTCTGGGCATGCCCAGAAGCTGTGGAGGAATGCGACGCCGCACCGGAAGTGACGAGCGGGGCCGGTGCCGGCGCATTCTGGGAGAAGAGGACACGGAAGAGGATGCAGAAGAGGATCGCGCTGGCTTCAGCTGCCCACATCCGAGATGGCAATGCTGGAGAAGAAATTTTAAAGGTGAGTATTTCTTCTTGCAGGTAAGTCCGACCCGGGACAGTACAGAGGCTATCCATTGTGGAATGTACTAGCCCTGACTGTCCCGGGGGTATTTTTATTGAAAAATTTTTTTCATGGCCGGAACTCCGCTTTAAGCTCTGGGGCACCCATGCCCAAACCATCACACGCTGTAAGGCATGGATCTCCACCGGTTACATGGTAGCCAGGAGATGTATCCTTCGGCTATGGACAACGCCAACGACTCCATCAATCAGAGACGTGAGATCAGAATTACTAAATCTCCTGAGAAAGGAATACCTTGATCTGGTCATGAATGACTACCACAAACAATCCAGCTTCTACAGAAAGTGGGACCCTTCATTTGCAAAGTGGCGGCGACTCAGGACACCTTCATGTTGACCCAACATTAGCACCTGAGAGGCCCTCCTCTACACACTCTATCTTCTCTCTTCCCGCACGACTCATGACAACCGCCAGAGTCAATAACAGTCAACAACAGTCAATAACAACATAATTACCTATGTTCTCTCGAGTCACCAGTTGTCTACGTTTCTGACCATAAGACCTCAGCACACGAACTTACATAACGTTAATGAACTGTTCTTTGGACTTCAATCTACCTGAGCTCTCTGATAGCTCATCGTCTGCAAAGCAGCGGAATTCTACCCCCCCTTCACCCCCCCTTATTTGCCTCCCTCCCTCCCCCCCCTCCATGCACTTGTTAATCAATATGCTAGCTAACGTTCCAGCTAATGTGTTCAAGTTACAATGCTATTTCACCTGTTTTTGTTTTTCTTGATGTCATTGCCTCTTACTGTGGTTCATCTTATTGTATTTTTTTTTTTTTTTTTGTGAAAACCCAATAAAATTTTCTTAAAATATAAAAATAAAAAAAGCTCTGGGGCAAATTCCCTTGCAAAGTGAACAGTCTGTTTGTCTTTAGTAAATCAAGCCAGATGATCTGAGTGATCAGCAATGGCAAAATAACTTTTTTTTTACAGTCTAGTAAGGTTCGTCGGACTGAATGCAATAAGTGTGCATTCAAGCCCAATTTAACTGACTTGACCAGATGTGAGTGGATACAGGCGGGCCACTTATATCCAGTCATCCATAGGGTTTTTGTGCATCATTATTTCCTCTATCACAAGATGGTATTGTGACAGACCTAACCAGGACAGTGGCTTTTGGAGAGGACTAGGGGCGTACCTCCAACACACTGATTATGGCCCATGGAGAGAGCAGATCATTCTTTAATGATGAACAAGAACGTGATGAACGCTGAAAGCAAAGTTTAGATTAATTCTCTGAATAAGGACAATAAAGCTTCTCTTCTGGAGTGGATGGAAAGGCATAATATCAATCTCAGGTTAATGGTCAGAGGGAATATAGTGGCCCTCCTGCAGACTGATTTGAAGAGGCTTCTTCACTTGGGACAGAAATATTTAGCAATAATCTCCCTCAAGAAATCTATGAAGATTAATTAATTTCACTTTATCAGACTGCTGGAACATTTTTTGTCTTGTGATGACTTGTCTAGTGGACAGAACACATAAGTTTGTGTCGGTCCAATTGTGAGCCTCCTAGGTGCAAATTCCCACTGTTAATTGGGTCACCTATTGTTTCTGTCTGTCTGCTAGTATCATGTCAACTTCACCTTGTTACCAAGCTATTGTGGGATATTAGATGTTTGTAAATCTAATTAATGTTTAATTAAGATCACCGTTAGCTTTTAATAGGATTGGTGTTTAAAGTTTGCATTGTCATGCTAATATCCTCAATATGGGAATGTCCTCCTGTGGGGTATAATGTATGTGTCTGAGTCTTAATAAAGAGTCATTCCTTTTGTTCTACCTCAACATCTTGTCTGTGTATGATGCTTGGGGTAGTATTAGCTCTTGGTCTGCTGGAAGGGTTTGGAGAGCAAGAGGCACTGCTTGGTGGAAGCACCTAAATGGGGTGCCAAGCGTGCCGTCACAGTTACATATGTAAACTCCATTTCCATTCTGATCGGCTTCAGCAGGAGATAAACGTTTATAACACTTCTAGAGTTTCAGTCCAAATTGTTATTTGACAAAGGGTATCAAGAGCAGCCAACAAACATTTCTCCTGAACTGTGTTGCCTGCTCTTGATGCTCTTTGTCAAATAAAAATTTGGACTGAAACTCTAGAAGTGTTATGAACTTTTCTATCAGGTGCTTTTCGACACCCTAAATCTTCACTATCCATTGCAAGTCCTTTTTTGAGACAGAGAGGCAACAGCCCAGGACTAGAACAAAGTCTGTTTCCACACAGGACAGCCACTGTTTGCCAGCCCCTTTGGAGGAGAACTCACTCTGGGACAAGCTTAAAAGCACCAATATCTCACTTCTAGTAGTCCAGTAGTAGTGCAGTGCTACCACACACACACTTCAGCTCTGCAGGGGATAAGTCTAGGAAACAGAGGATGCCTTTATAAAAGGGGTCTAAAAGTCCATGTTTGTTTGAAAAAAAAAAAATCAAACTACTTTGGAGGTTGCACTTTGCTGGCACAAATACATATAGCTTCCAACCTCTTGTAAGGTTAAAAGGCCAAGGAGAATATTGTTAACCCTCCCAAAGATACTAATTGGGTATTAGGCAATTCCTGTAAAGAGCGGGTCATTGAAGTTTGACAAATGGCACATGTCAACGATACACTACATGCTCCAGCATTTCCTGCATACATAAGTGGAAAGATAGGCACACTCAAAAGCGTAGCGCTACCCACATAAGGGCTACTGGATTTTCGCGTCTTCCTTTACGCACACAGCCATGCAAAAGGAATTTTTGCAGCCTTCATGCAGACTCAAGAATCAGTCCAGGGGATGTTTGTTTTGTTTTTATTTATTTAGGGGGTTCAACTTGGATGAGGAAAAGCATGGGATGCCCAGAACTGTAGAATGTAAATGCAAACTTGAGTGCTTGCTAACTTTCTGGCTGCTAGGAATTACAGTTACAAAGCTGTCCCCCTATAAGATTGATGGTACAGTAAAACAGATAGCAAAAAGTTCCAACTGCTGAATACAGGTGATACTCCATAAAGGAATGCTAATGCACCTGGCTGCTCATGAATCCCTAGCTAGAGGTATAGGATGGCTTTCCAAGTTTTGACCTGTCACTAAGCTATTCCTTAGTTAAGGGCAAGCAAAGTATTGAACCTTGCTGCCCCTCCTCTATCCAAGCTTGGGGTGTGAAGAATGAAAGTTACTCACTCAATCCCTTTTTGATGACTCCTGAAATCCAAGTGGATACTGCACAAGCTTCTTGTTATACAGGCCCAGTTCTTGACTGTCAGGATGGTTTCAGCTAAGCCTAGCTGAGGCTGGAGAGGGTGTGAGACTTCAGCTGCTCCTTCTCTCTTCCACTGGCTTTCTCCTATCATTTCTTCTGCACAGAGGCAAAGTCCTTCAGCACAGGGGTTCCCTCCAGACAACTGGACTCTTGACTCTGCCCCCACATGACCAGGCACCAGAACATTTATGGCCTATATCTCCACCTTACTCACCCATAGATTGGTAGAGACCAATAAATATTCAGGCTTTAGTCCCTGTTCCTCCACCCTCTAAGTTCCAGAATTATCTAGCAAGTTCTAGAAGCCAGGGGGAGGTAACAAAGATACAACCCTTGGGGCCCTGCCCACTGAATACACACAAATTAACCCCAGCTCCTCTGTCTACAGAGGAGCCAAACTAAATGTACCTACTCTGTACACTGAGGGTGCTACACAAGAATGGATCCAAAGAGAAAGATTTCTTTACTCGTGTGAAATTGATCATGACACCTGCAATACTTTTGTTAAAAATACGCAGCGGTAGAAGGGAATAGGTAGTGAAATCAATATAACAAAAAGGAGGAAGTAGTTTTGGATACCAGAAAAATGTAAATGAACCACCAGTACATAGCTGAAAAAGTATGAAAGATAATGTTATCAAGAAACTGTGTGCATAAAAAATGTAAATAAATGTATAATGTACATAAATGTATTTATTTTCATTTATCTACATTTACACAGTTTCTTGATAACATTATCTTTCATACTTTTTCAGCTATGTACTGATGGTTCATTTACATTTTTCAGTTATGCGGTACTACTTCCTCCTTTTTGTTATATTGATTTTACTACCTATTTCATTCTAGGGTGGTAAATAGTGATTTTCCATACAATACATAATTCATTCTATATACAGTGTATAATGATTGTAATATACAGTAAGTAAGATTGCCAGGCATATGGCATATAGTGTCTTTGCCTATAATATATTTCATTATACAGTGCTACCCCTACAAACACACGGTAGCTCTATACATGTGTGTGGCCTTTTTTATTTCAATTTACACTCACCACCCACTTTACTAGGTACACTTGTTTAATTGCTTGGTAACACAAATTGCTAATCAGCCAATCACATGGCAACAACTCAATGCATTTAGGCATTTAAATGTGGTAAAGACGACTTGCTGAAGTCCAAACTGAGCTTTAGAATTGGGATGAAAGGGGATTTAAGTGACTTTGAACGTGGCATGGTTGTTGGTGCCAGACGGGCTGGTCTGAGTATTTTAAAAACTGCTGATCTACTGGGATTTTCACACATAACCATCTCTAGGGTTTACAGAGAATGGTCCAAAAAAGAGAAAATATCCAGTGAGTGGCAGTTGTGTGGACAAAAATGCCTTGTTGATGTCAGAGGTCAGAGGAGAATGAGCAGACTGGTTCGAGATGATAGAAAACTCAAAGAACAGTAACTCAAATAACCACTTGTTACAAATAAGGTATGTAGAATACCATCTCTGAATGCACACAACCTTGAAGCAGGTGGGCTACAGCGGCAGAAGACCACATCGGATGCCACTCATGTCAGCTAAGAACAGAAAACTGAGCCTACAATTCACACAGGCATTGGACATAAAAGATTGGAAAAATGCTGCCTGGTCTGATGAGTCTCGATTTCAGCTGTGATATTCAGATGGTGGGGTCAGAATTCAACGTAAATAACATGAAAGATTGGATACCTTCTGCCTTCTGTCAATGGTTCAGGCTGGTGGTGGTGGTGTAATGGTGTGGGGGATATTTTCTTGGCACACTCTGGGCCCCTTGGTTCCAATTGAGCATTGTTTAAATGACACGGCCTACCTGAGTATTGTTGCTGACCATGTTCATCCCTTCATGACTACAGTGTACCCATCTTCTGATGGCTCCTTCCAGCAGGATAATGCACCATGTCAGAAAGCTCAAATTATCTCACAGCTGGTTTCTTGAACATGACAATGAGTTCACTGAACTCCAATGGCCTCCACAGTCACCAGATCTCAATCCAATAGAGCACCTTTGGAATATGGTGGAACAGGAGATTCGCATCATGGATGCGCAGCCAACAGATCTGCAGCAATTGCGTGATGCTATAATATCAATATGAACCAAAAGCTCTGAAGAACATTTTGTTGAATCTATGCCATGAAGAATTAAGGCAAAAGGGGGTCCAACCCGGTACTAGCAAGTTGTACCTAATAAAGTGTCCAGTGAGTGTAGATTGTATCTAGTTGCACCAAGAAGTACCCATACGCATGTTATTCCCCTGTGCATATTGATTTGCTTTGTTTTTTGTTTGGTTAATATGGATATGGGATCATTTTTTGTCATTTACTGTATTTTTAGTATCAGTAGTTATAAAGATGCCGGTCATACTCATGTGTTTATGTAACTGATGAAGTCATCTCTGTCTGATCCCAGGTGCATACTATACCAACTGGCATTTCTGATCTTTTTTGTTATTTATATTTGTGTTATTTTTAATAATTTTATTATTTAATTTTTATGTCTACTACTGTGAGAGTATTTACTGTTACTATTTTATGATTTCCCTTCCCCATTCACTTATTTGTAGTATTCCTTTTTTTAAAACTGTTTTGTAAAAAGCCTTTTTCTATTATAAATGAATGGTCCTCTTAGGATAGTCATTTCTCTTGATCCAGTATTTACATTACAATCCCTGGTTCCACCCCGTATTCCGCTTATAATAGACTGACACTTGCGGCAACCAATCAGGTCTGATAAAGAAGCGGAAGCCTGGAAATGCATCACCTGATCTGTCTGCAGTCTCCCATTGGACGTCACTCCCAGCCCAGCCTACCGTGTGTTCCACACTGGTTTTCGCACACTTAGCTGACAGCTCCCGGTCTGGTTTTCTGCTGAAAACTCCAACTTGCCAAAATCTCCAACCATGTCACTTGCGGTGACTCTACAGCAGGAATATTTGGAGATTTCGATAGGTTGCTGTTTTTCACAGACCACCACCAGCCAATACACTCCAGTACATGCCCAGTTGCCTCTTTTCACAGAACACTGGTTAAGGAATAAAAAAGTTGTCGCTGCCTTACTGGCGGCCATGTTGTTGGTGGTCTGTGAAAACAGCAACTCGTTGAAATCGTGAAATTATTCGTGCTGTAGAGTCACTAGAAATTACGTGGTTGGAGATTTTGGCAAGTTGGAGTTTTCGGCAGAACATGGACATGCCTGGCTTAGGATCAGCACACCATTAGTTGTAGACTCTGGGACATCTCCAACTGGCCCAGGCATTACAGTCCTAGACATGCCTACTGAGTAGCTACTTACATGTTTATCAATAAACCTTGTTTTAATCAGCTGCACCTATTCTGGTGCCCCCATTTGTTCCCTTTTCTTGCTTTTTGTGATTTCACATGTTAGTACAAGGGATTTTATTTCTAACCTAAACAAAAAAAGCAGTGGCCACCAATGTAGCAGAGAATTTACACTGACTACTAGTGTTGAGCGAACACGGACTGTATTATTCGTGTTCGTACCGAATAATTGGATTTTTTGTACCCGAACACGGACACGGACACTTTACTGTATGTTCGGGTAAAAATCCGTGTTCGGTCGTTTTATTTCCGGGTTTTGCATGCTTTGGCGCTCTTTTCATGGCGGGCTTTCAACAGCCAATCAACAATCGTTTAACTGGTGTGCCTTAAGCCATCCCAGCCATGCCTGCAAATGTCTCAGTAGCTGTGATTGGCCGTCTGAAGCATGTGACCAAGTCTTTATAAGTTCGAGGCAGCCGCAGCGGCGTCATTATGCTGCTTAGATTCAGGGACAGAGCACACATCAACGTGCTGGCTGCTGATTAGGGAAAGATAGGCAGGAAAAAACCATTTGTGTCCGGATAGAATTGAGGGACAGGTCGGAGTGTTTAGGCAGGGCGAGTTGTAGGCATTTTAGGGATAGAGTCTGCTGAATTATATAGGGTCAGTGTCTTCTACAAACTACAATCGATATTGCTGTGTGGGGGGTGGGGTCTGCACTCAATCCTGATCTACGATCTCTTCTCAATCCTGTTAGGGACAGAGTCTGCTGAATTTTAGGGAAACTGTGTTCTACAAACTACAATCGATATTGCTGTGTGGTGTGGGATTGGAGATAGGCAGGTGTCAGTGATCCACATCCATTTTTCTGTGTGTGAGCTGCAGTGAACACAATCTTTTTGGGCTGCAGTGAACACAATCTTTTTGGGCTGCAGTGAACACAATCTTTTTGGGCTGCAGTGAACACAATCTTTTTGGGGTGCAGTGAACAAAATCTTTTTGGGGTGCAGTGAACACAATCCTTTTTGGTGTGCAGTGAACACAATCTTTGTGGGGTGCAGTGAACAAAATCCTTTGTGGGGTGCAGTGAACACAATCTTTTTGGGGTGCAGTGAACAAAATCCTTTTTGGGGTGCAGTGAACAACATCCTTTTTGGGGTGCAGTGAACACAATCTTTTTGGGGTGCAGTGAACAAAATCCTTTGTGGGGTGCAGTGAACACAATCTTTTTGGGGTGCAGTGAACACAATCTTTTTGGGGTGGAGTGAACAACATCCTTTTTGGGGTGCAGTGAACAAAATCCTTTTTGGGGTGCAGTGAACAAAATCATTTTTGGGGTGCAGTGAACACAATCTTTTTGGGGTGCAGTGAACACAATCTTTTTGGGGTGGAGTGAACAACATCCTTTTTGGGGTGCAGTGAACAAAATCCTTTTTGGGGTGCAGTGAACAAAATCATTTTTGGGGTGCAGTGAACACAATCTTTTTGGGGTGCAGTGAACACAATCTTTGTGGGGTGCAGTGAACACAATCTTTTTGGGGTGGAGTGAACAACATCCTTTTTGGGGTGCAGTGAACAACATCCTTTTTGGGGTGCAGTGAACACAATCTTTTTGGGGTGCAGTGAACACAATCTTTGTGGGGTACAGTGAACAGAATCTTTGTGGGGTGCAGTGAACACAATCTTTGGGGGGTACAGTGAACACAATCTTTGTGAGGTGCAGTGAACACAATCTTTGTGGGGTGCAGTGAACACAATCATTGTGGGGTGCAGTGAACTCAATCTTTGTGGGGTACAGTGAACACAATCTCATACTGAAGGTTTGAGGGTGCTGCCTGTTCCATACTCCCCTTACTCCTCATCTAGCCTTTTAGGGGTACAAACAATAGTAATTGGGGCCTAGTGTGGTTGTGTACGTGTGATATACATACACTTTTTTGGGATCATATTTTCTATTCCGCTATTTAATCAAAAACCTTTGGGGATCAGTTAAATTGGGGGATAGTCTGTGTTGGTACGTGTGAGAGAGATCCACCTTTCCAAGTTGTTGGGGTTCATCTCATACTTCTGAAGGTTTGAGGGTGCTGCCTGTTCAATACTCCCCCTACTCCTAGCCTTTTAGGGGTACAAACAATAGTAATTGGGGCCTAGTGTGGTTGTGTACGTGTGATATACATACACTTTTTTGGGATCATATTTTCTATTCCGCTATTTAATCAAAAACCTTTGGGGATCAGTTAAATTGGGGGATAGTCTGTGTTGGTACGTGTGAGAGAGATCCACCTTTCCAAGTTGTTGGGGTTCATCTCATACTTCTGAAGGTTTGAGGGTGCTGCCTGTTCCATACTCCCCCTACTCCTAGCCTTTTAGGGGTACAAACAATAGTAATTGGGGCCTAGTGTGGTTGTGTACGTGTGATATACATACACTTTTTTGGGATCATATTTTCTATTCCGCTATTTAATCAAAAACCTATGGGGATCAGTTAAATTGGGGGATAGTCTGTGTTGGTACGTGTGAGAGAGATCCACCTTTCCAAGTTGTTGGGGTTCATCTCATACTTCTGAAGGTTTGAGGGTGCTGCCTGTTCCATACTCCCCCTACTCCTAGCCTTTTAGGGGTACAAACAATAGTAATTGGGGCCTAGTGTGGTTGTGTACGTGTGATATACATACACTTTTTTGGGATCATATTTTCTATTCCGCTATTTAATCAAAAACCTTTGGGGATCAGTTAAATTGGGGGATAGTCTGTGTTGGTACGTGTGAGAGAGATCCACCTTTCCAAGTTGTTGAGGTTCATCTCATACTTCTGAAGGTTTGAGGGTGCTGCCTGTTCCATACTCCCCCTACTCCTAGCCTTTTAGGGGTACAAACAATAGTAATTGGGGCCTAGTGTGGTTGTGTACGTGTGATATACATACACTTTTTTGGGATCATATTTTCTATTCCGCTATTTAATCAAAAACCTTTGGGGATCAGTTAAATTGGGGGATAGTCTGTGTTGGTACGTGTGAGAGAGATCCACCTTTCCAAGTTGTTGGGGTTCATCTCATACTTCTGAAGGTTTGAGGGTGCTGCCTGTTCCATACTCCCCCTACTCCTAGCCTTTTAGGGGTACAAACAATAGTAATTGGGGCCTAGTGTGGTTGTGTACGTGTGATATACATACACTTTTTTGGGATCATATTTTCTATTCCGCTATTTAATCAAAAACCTTTGGGGATCAGTTAAATTGGGGGATAGTCTGTGTTGGTACGTGTGAGAGAGATCCACCTTTCCAAGTTGTTGGGGTTCATCTCATACTTCTGAAGGTTTGAGGGTGCTGCCTGTTCCATACTCCCCCTACTCCTAGCCTTTTAGGGGTACAAACAATAGTAATTGGGGCCTAGTGTGGTTGTGTACGTGTGATATACATACACTTTTTTGGGATCATATTTTCTATTCCGCTATTTAATCAAAAACCTTTGGGGATCAGTTAAATTGGGGGATAGTCTGTGTTGGTACGTGTGAGAGAGATCCACCTTTCCAAGTTGTTGGGGTTCATCTCATACTTCTGAAGGTTTGAGGGTGCTGCCTGTTCCATACTCCCCCTACTCCTAGCCTTTTAGGGGTACAAACAATAGTAATTGGGGCCTAGTGTGGTTGTGTACGTGTGATATACATACACTTTTTTGGGATCATATTTTCTATTCCGCTATTTAATCAAAAACCTTTGGGGATCAGTTAAATTGGGGGATAGTCTGTGTTGGTACGTGTGAGAGAGATCCACCTTTCCAAGTTGTTGGGGTTCATCTCATACTTCTGAAGGTTTGAGGGTGCTGCCTGTTCCATACTCCCCCTACTCCTAGCCTTTTAGGGGTACAAACAATAGTAATTGGGGCCTAGTGTGGTTGTGTACGTGTGATATACATACACTTTTTTGGGATCATATTTTCTATTCCGCTATTTAATCAAAAACCTTTGGGGATCAGTTAAATTGGGGGATAGTCTGTGTTGGTACGTGTGAGAGAGATCCACCTTTCCAAGTTGTTGAGGTTCATCTCATACTTCTGAAGGTTTGAGGGTGCTGCCTGTTCCATACTCCCCCTACTCCTAGCCTTTTAGGGGTACAAACAATAGTAATTGGGGCCTAGTGTGGTTGTGTACGTGTGATATACATACACTTTTTTGGGATCATATTTTCTATTCCGCTATTTAATCAAAAACCTTTGGGGATCAGTTAAATTGGGGGATAGTCTGTGTTGGTACGTGTGAGAGAGATCCACCTTTCCAAGTTGTTGGGGTTCATCTCATACTTCTGAAGGTTTGAGGGTGCTGCCTGTTCCATACTCCCCCTACTCCTAGCCTTTTAGGGGTACAAACAATAGTAATTGGGGCCTAGTGTGGTTGTGTACGTGTGATATACATACACTTTTTTGGGATCATATTTTCTATTCCGCTATTTAATCAAAAACCTTTGGGGATCAGTTAAATTGGGGGATAGTCTGTGTTGGTACGTGTGAGAGAGATCCACCTTTCCAAGTTGTTGGGGTTCATCTCATACTTCTGAAGGTTTGAGGGTGCTGCCTGTTCCATACTCCCCCTACTCCTAGCCTTTTAGGGGTACAAACAATAGTAATTGGGGCCTAGTGTGGTTGTGTACGTGTGATATACATACACTTTTTTGGGATCATATTTTCTATTCCGCTATTTAATCAAAAACCTTTGGGGATCAGTTAAATTGGGGGATAGTCTGTGTTGGTACGTGTGAGAGAGATCCACCTTTCCAAGTTGTTGGGGTTCATCTCATACTTCTGAAGGTTTGAGGGTGCTGCCTGTTCCATACTCCCCCTACTCCTAGCCTTTTAGGGGTACAAACAATAGTAATTGGGGCCTAGTGTGGTTGTGTACGTGTGATATACATACACTTTTTTGGGATCATATTTTCTATTCCGCTATTTAATCAAAAACCTTTGGGGATCAGTTAAATTGGGGGATAGTCTGTGTTGGTACGTGTGAGAGAGATCCACCTTTCCAAGTTGTTGGGGTTCATCTCATACTTCTGAAGGTTTGAGGGTGCTGCCTGTTCCATACTCCCCCTACTCCTAGCCTTTTAGGGGTACAAACAATAGTAATTGGGGCCTAGTGTGGTTGTGTACGTGTGATATACATACACTTTTTTGGGATCATATTTTCTATTCCGCTATTTAATCAAAAACCTTTGGGGATCAGTTAAATTGGGGGATAGTCTGTGTTGGTACGTGTGAGAGAGATCCACCTTTCCAAGTTGTTGGGGTTCATCTCATACTTCTGAAGGTTTGAGGGTGCTGCCTGTTCCATACTCCCCCTACTCCTAGCCTTTTAGGGGTACAAACAATAGTAATTGGGGCCTAGTGTGGTTGTGTACGTGTGATATACATACACTTTTTTGGGATCATATTTTCTATTCCGCTATTTAATCAAAAACCTTTGGGGATCAGTTAAATTGGGGGATAGTCTGTGTTGGTACGTGTGAGAGAGATCCACCTTTCCAAGTTGTTGGGGTTCATCTCATACTTCTGAAGGTTTGAGGGTGCTGCCTGTTCCATACTCCCCCTACTCCTAGCCTTTTAGGGGTACAAACAATAGTAATTGGGGCCTAGTGTGGTTGTGTACGTGTGATATACATACACTTTTTTGGGATCATATTTTCTATTCCGCTATTTAATCAAAAACCTTTGGGGATCAGTTAAATTGGGGGATAGTCTGTGTTGGTACGTGTGAGAGAGATCCACCTTTCCAAGTTGTTGGGGTTCATCTCATACTTCTGAAGGTTTGAGGGTGCTGCCTGTTCCATACTCCCCCTACTCCTAGCCTTTTAGGGGTACAAACAATAGTAATTGGGGCCTAGTGTGGTTGTGTACGTGTGATATACATACACTTTTTTGGGATCATATTTTCTATTCCGCTATTTAATCAAAAACCTTTGGGGATCAGTTAAATTGGGGGATAGTCTGTGTTGGTACGTGTGAGAGAGATCCACCTTTCCAAGTTGTTGAGGTTCATCTCATACTTCTGAAGGTTTGAGGGTGCTGCCTGTTCCATACTCCCCCTACTCCTAGCCTTTTAGGGGTACAAACAATAGTAATTGGGGCCTAGTGTGGTTGTGTACGTGTGATATACATACACTTTTTTGGGATCATATTTTCTATTCCGCTATTTAATCAAAAACCTTTGGGGATCAGTTAAATTGGGGGATAGTCTGTGTTGGTACGTGTGAGAGAGATCCACCTTTCCAAGTTGTTGGGGTTCATCTCATACTTCTGAAGGTTTGAGGGTGCTGCCTGTTCCATACTCCCCCTACTCCTAGCCTTTTAGGGGTACAAACAATAGTAATTGGGGCCTAGTGTGGTTGTGTACGTGTGATATACATACACTTTTTTGGGATCATATTTTCTATTCCGCTATTTAATCAAAAACCTTTGGGGATCAGTTAAATTGGGGGATAGTCTGTGGTGGTACGTGTGAGAGAGATCCACCTTTCCAAGTTGTTGGGGTTCATCTCATACTTCTGAAGGTTTGAGGGTGCTGCCTGTTCCATACTCCCCCTACTCCTAGCCTTTTAGGGGTACAAACAATAGTAATTGGGGCCTAGTGTGGTTGTGTACGTGTGATATACATACACTTTTTTGGGATCATATTTTCTATTCCGCTATTTAATCAAAAACCTTTGGGGATCAGTTAAATTGGGGGATAGTCTGTGGTGGTACGTGTGAGAGAGATCCACCTTTCCAAGTTGTTGGGGTTCATCTCATACTTCTGAAGGTTTGAGGGTGCTGCCTGTTCCATACTCCCCCTACTCCTAGCCTTTTAGGGGTACAAACAATAGTAATTGGGGCCTAGTGTGGTTGTGTACGTGTGATATACATACACTTTTTTGGGATCATATTTTCTATTCCGCTATTTAATCAAAAACCTTTGGGGATCAGTTAAATTGGGGGATAGTCTGTGTTGGTACGTGTGAGAGAGATCCACCTTTCCAAGTTGTTGGGGTTCATCTCATACTTCTGAAGGTTTGAGGGTGCTGCCTGTTCCATACTCCCCCTACTCCTAGCCTTTTAGGGGTACAAACAATAGTAATTGGGGCCTAGTGTGGTTGTGTACGTGTGATATACATACACTTTTTTGGGATCATATTTTCTATTCCGCTATTTAATCAAAAACCTTTGGGGATCAGTTAAATTGGGGGATAGTCTGTGTTGGTACGTGTGAGAGAGATCCACCTTTCCAAGTTGTTGGGGTTCATCTCATACTTCTGAAGGTTTGAGGGTGCTGCCTGTTCCATACTCCCCCTACTCCTAGCCTTTTAGGGGTACAAACAATAGTAATTGGGGCCTAGTGTGGTTGTGTACGTGTGATATACATACACTTTTTTGGGATCATATTTTCTATTCCGCTATTTAATCAAAAACCTTTGGGGATCAGTTAAATTGGGGGATAGTCTGTGTTGGTACGTGTGAGAGAGATCCACCTTTCCAAGTTGTTGAGGTTCATCTCATACTTCTGAAGGTTTGAGGGTGCTGCCTGTTCCATACTCCCCCTACTCCTAGCCTTTTAGGGGTACAAACAATAGTAATTGGGGCCTAGTGTGGTTGTGTACGTGTGATATACATACACTTTTTTGGGATCATATTTTCTATTCCGCTATTTAATCAAAAACCTTTGGGGATCAGTTAAATTGGGGGATAGTCTGTGTTGGTACGTGTGAGAGAGATCCACCTTTCCAAGTTGTTGGGGTTCATCTCATACTTCTGAAGGTTTGAGGGTGCTGCCTGTTCCATACTCCCCCTACTCCTAGCCTTTTAGGGGTACAAACAATAGTAATTGGGGCCTAGTGTGGTTGTGTACGTGTGATATACATACACTTTTTTGGGATCAAATTTTCTATTCCGCTATTTAATCAAAAACCTTTGGGGATCAGTTAAATTGGGGGATAGTCTGTGTTGGTACGTGTGAGAGAGATCTGTCGGGACTACAGATCCACCTTTCCAAGTTGTTGGGGTTCATCTCATACTTCTGAAGGTTTGAGGGTGCTGCCTGTTCCATACCCCCCCTACTCCTCATCTAGCCTTTTAGGGGTACAAACAATAGTAATTGGGGCCTAGTGTGGTTGTGTACGTGCGAGATACATACACTTTTTTTGATCATATTTCCTATTCCGCTATTCAATAAAAACCTTTGAGGATCAATTGAATTGCGGGATAGTCTGTGTCGGTACGTGTGAGAGAGATCCACCTTTCCAAGTTGTTGGGGTTCATCTCATACTTCTGAAGGTTTGAGGGTGCTGCCTGTTCCATACCCCCCCTACTCCTCATCTAGCCTTTTAGGGGTACAAACAATAGTAATTGGGGCCTAGTGTGGTTGTGTACGTGCGAGATACATACACTTTTTTTGATCATATTTCCTATTCCGCTATTCAATAAAAACCTTTGAGGATCAATTGAATTGCGGGATAGTCTGTGTCGGTACGTGTGAGAGAGATCCACCTTTCCAAGTTGTTGGGGTTCATCTCATACTTCTGAAGGTTTGAGGGTGCTGCCTGTTCCATACCCCCCCTACTCCTCATCTAGCCTTTTAGGGGTACAAACAATAGTAATTGGGGCCTAGTGTGGTTGTGTACGTGCGAGATACATACACTTTTTTTGATCATATTTCCTATTCCGCTATTCAATAAAAACCTTTGAGGATCAATTGAATTGCGGGATAGTCTGTGTCGGTACGTGTGAGAGAGATCCACCTTTCCAAGTTGTTGGGGTTCATCTCATACTTCTGAAGGTTTGAGGGTGCTGCCTGTTCCATACCCCCCCTACTCCTCATCTAGCCTTTTAGGGGTACAAACAATAGTAATTGGGGCCTAGTGTGGTTGTGTACGTGCGAGATACATACACTTTTTTTGATCATATTTCCTATTCCGCTATTCAATAAAAACCTTTGAGGATCAATTGAATTGCGGGATAGTCTGTGTCGGTACGTGTGAGAGAGATCCACCTTTCCAAGTTGTTGGGGTTCATCTCATACTTCTGAAGGTTTGAGGGTGCTGCCTGTTCCATACTCCCCCTACTCCTCATCTAGCCTTTTAGGGGTACAAACAATAGTAATTGGGGCCTAGTGTGGTTGTGTACGTGTGATATACATACACTTTTTTTGGATCATATTTTCTATTCCGCTATTCAATAAAAACCTTTCTAGGGCAAGATCTTAAATTACAGAAATATGAGGAGACCGTCAAATAAGGGCCGTGGCCTGGGTCGTGGTGCTGCTGGTAGAGCTCCTGTTGCAAGGAGAGGACATGGTCGATCTGTGCCAGCTACACGCACAAGTGAAACACCTTCCTCAAGTGTGAGTAGGCGACAGAACCTGCATCAGTATTTGGTAGGGCATCAAACGCCCCTAGAAGTGATGAGGCCAGAACAAGTTGAGGCGATAGTAGATTGGTTTGCTGCTGACAGTGCCTCCAGTTCCTTCACATTGTCTCCCACCCAGTCTACTGCAGAAAGGTCAGAGTTGGCACCTGCAGCCAATGTCCAACCGTCTTTCACCTCACCCCCTTGCAAATCAGGCCAGCAGTCTGAGCCCCAAGCCATACAGCAGTCTCTTATACTTTTTGAGGACTCTGTCAGCAGGGTTTCCCAGGGCCATCCACCTAGCCCTGCCCCAGAAGTGGAAGAGATTGAGTGCAGCGATGCCCAACCACTTATTTCTCAAGATGAGTACATGCAAGGATCATCGCAGCACGTCTCCGATGATGACGAAACGCAGGTGCCAACTGCTGCGGCGTTCAGCATTGTGGAGACCGACAAGGAGGGCAGGGGTGAAGACTGGGTGGAAGATGATGTGGAGGACGATGAGGTCCTCGACCCCACATGGAATGAACGTCATGCAGGTGAACTGAGTAGTTTGGAGGAAGAGGCGGTGGTCGCACAGAGCCACCAGCACAGCAGAAGAGGGAGCAGGGTGCAGAAGCGGAGCGGCCGTGCCCTAGACACTACGCCCGCTACTGCCCAACGCAGCAAGGGAACGAGCGCACCAAAGTCAGCTCAAAGGAGTTCTCTAGCGTGGAAGTTCTTTAGAAAATGTGCTGATGACAGGACACGAGTGGTTTGCACCCTGTGCAATCAGAGCTTGAAGCGAGGCATGAACCTTCTCAACCTGAGCACAACCTGCATGATCAGGCATCTAAGTGCAAAGCACGAGCTGCAGTGGAGTACACACCTTCAAAACCAAGAAACGTCTCTGGCTCATCCTGCTTCCTCTTCTGCTGCAGTCTCGGCCGCTCCAGCCACATCTGTAGTGATACCGGCACCTGCCACCCCGCAAACAGACGATCTGTCAGCAACACCACCACCTGGGTCACCAACAACCATCTCCACAATGTCCCGTGGAAGCGTTCAGCTTTCCATCTCCCAAACACTTGAGAGGAAGAGGAAGTACCCCCCTACCCACCCGCGATCCCTGGCCCTGAATGCCAGCATTTCAAAATTATTGGCCTTTGAAATGCTGTCATTCCGTCTGGTGGAGATGCACAGTTTTAAAAACCTTATGTCGGTGGCTGTCCCACAGTACGTCGTGCCCAGCCGCCACTACTTTTCCAGGCAAGCCATCCCTTCCCTGCACAACCAAGTGGGGGAAAAAATCAGGTGTGCACTGCGCAACGCCATCTGTGCCAAGGTCCACCTAACTACGGATACGTGGACCAGTAAGCACGGTCAGGGGCGTTATATCTCCCTAACGGCACACTGGGTAAATGCAGTGGCGGATGGGCCTGAGGCGGATAGCAATTTGGCGCATGTCCTTCCACCACCGAGGATTGCAGGGCGCTTCAGTTTGCCTCCTGTTCCTAACTCCTCCTACTCCGCTTCCTCATCCTCTACCGCCTCCTCATCCGGACAGCGTAACACCTTCACCACCAACTTCAGCACGGCCAGGGGTAAACGACAGCAGGCAGTTTTACAACTTGCCTGTTTGGGGGACAAACCACACACCGCGCAGGAGTTGTGGAGGAGCATGGAACAGCAGACAAATGAGTGGTTGCTGCCAGCGAGCCTCAAGCCCGGCCTGGTGGTGTGCGATAACGGGCGAAATCTCATAGCAGCTCTGGGCCTAGCCGGTTTGACGCACATCCCTTGCCTGGCGCATGTGCTGAATTTGGTGGTGCAGAGGTTCCTTAAAAACTACCCCGATATGTCAGAGCTGCTGCAGAAAGTGCGGGCCGTTTGTGCGCACTTTCGGCGTTCTCACCCTGCTGCTGCTCGCCTGGCAGCGCTGCAGCGTAACTTCGGCCTTCCCGCTCACCGCCTCATATGTGACGTGCCCACAAGGTGGAACTCCACCTTGCACATGCTGGAAAGACTGTGCGAGCAGCAGCAGGCCATAGTGGAGTTTCAGCTGCAGCACGCACGCGTGAGTCGCTCTGCGGAACAGCACCACTTCACCACCAATAACTGGGCCTCCATGCGAGACCTGTGTGCCTTGTTGCGCTGTTTTGAGTACTCCACCAACATGGCCAGTGGCAATGACGCCGTTCTCAGCTTAACTATCCCACTTCTATGCCTCCTTGAAAAAACAATTCGGGCGATGATGGAAGAGGATGTGGCACAGGATGAGGAGGAGGAGGAGGATGAAGAGGTAACATTTCCAAGGCTTTCAGGGCAGTCATTCGCAAGGGGCTCCGAGGGTGGGTTCCTGCACACGCAAACGCCAGGGACGCAATTGTCCAGCAGGGGCACAGTTCTGGAGGATGAGGAGGATGAGGAGGAGGAGGAGCTGGAGGAGGAGATGGAACCATGTTCACAGCAGGGTGGCACCCAGGCCAGCTCATGGCCATCACTGGTGCGTGGCTGGGGGGATACAGAGGACACGGACCATACACCTCCCACAGAGGACAGCCTTTCGTTGCCTCTGGGCAGCCTGGCACACATGAGCGATTACATGCTGCAGTGTCTCCACAACGACCGCCGAGTTGCCCACATTCTAACTTGTGCTGATTACTGGGTGGCCACGCTGCTGGATCCCCGTTACAAGGACAACGTACCGTCCTTAATTCACTCACTGGAGCGCGATCGCAAGATGCGCGAGTACAAGCGCACGCTGGTAGACGCCATGCTGCTGGCATTCCCATCTGACAGCGGGGCCACAGTGGAAGCACAAGGCAGAGGAGGAGGAGGTCGCCAACGCAACCAGGGCACCGCCAGCACCTCAGAAGGCAGGGTTAGCATGGCCGAAATGTGGAAAAGCTTTGTCAGCACGCCACAACAAACAGCAGCACCAGCAGCTCAGATGGAACGTCTTAGCAGGAGGCAGCATTTTACCAACATGGTGGAGCAGTATGTGTGCAAACGCCTACATGTAGTGAATGACGGGTCTGCCCCCTTCAACTTCTGGGTCTCCAAATTGGGCACATGGCCTGAGCTTGCCCTTTACGCCTTGGAGGTGCTGGCGTGCCCTGCAGCCAGTGTATTATCTGAACGGGTATTTAGCACGGCTGGGGGCGTTATAACAGACAAGCGCAGCCGCCTGTCCAGAGACAATGTGGACAAGCTCACGTTCATTAAAATGAACCAGGCATGGATCCCACGGGACTTTTCCGTACCTTATGCAGAATAGCAATGGATACCGACCTTACCCACCCATTGTTCCATTTTTGCTCTTTCTCACTCTTTTGGGGTGTACCCTCATTTAAAATTTGTGAAAAGAAGCAGTGTTGGCTACCTCGTCCTCCTCCTCAGGGCCAGATTAATGTAGGGGCTATTGGAGCTGCAGCTCCAGGCCCCTACCTTTTATATAGGCCCCGGGTTGGCCATATTCACTGTTACCGCTCTTCTGTCACTTGTAAACACAGAAGTCTGGCTTCTATGCTCGCTTCCCCAGGCAGCACCCTCAGAACCTCCCCACACAGCGTGAAGGCCGGACAAGGAGGGACAGTTGGCGATGCATGGATGTGTTTATGGGCTTCAGAGACAGCATCCCATGTTGAATTAGGCATGCATGGCTGCACCCTTCCTCCTCTGGGTGCATGGCAAGGCACGGCCCTAAGGCCCTTCAAAATCCTCAGCACCAAGCCCATGATGCTGTTAATCCGGCCCTGGTCCTCCTCCACCGCCGCTTCCACCTACACCGCCCATAGGTGTGCGCAGCCTATTGCATTAAGGTGTGCACCCCAAAGTTGAAATACACATGCATGTGTTTGCCAGCAGGGAGAGTAATGTATCGGGGCCATGTACCTGTAGGCAAGGAGAAATAGAGCAGAGCAGGTCCCAGGGAGATCTTTCCCATCTCCTCACTGGCAATGCTATGTGCCCTAGGTGATTAGGGTGTGCCCAGGCACACCCAGCACACCCTGTGCGCACGCCTATGTCACCGCCACATCCACCACCACCTCAACCTCCCTCCTACTCCATATGGGCCTCGTCCTTCAGAGATGAAGAAGAACATTGTTTTATTTTTCTGTTTTTTTTTGTTGTTTTAAGTTATTTCCCTATCCACATTTGTTTGCAGAGCACTTGCCATGCTCTTAATTACGTTTTGCTGCCATTTGCAGCACTCTAGCCCTTTCCTTTGGTGTTTTAGAGCCATTTTAGTGCCTTAAAGTTCGGGTCCCCATTGACTTCAATGGGGTTCGGTGTCCGGGAAAAGTTCGGTAAAAGTCCGGGACACGGACCCGGACTTTTTTTTAAAGTTCGGCCGAACCCGTCGAACACGGACATCTAGGTGTCCGCTCAACCCTACTGACTACCAATATAACAGGGGTATTTACACTTACCACTAATGCAGCAGGGGGGAATTTTCACTGACCGCCAATGTAACAAGGAGTTTACACTGACCACCAATATAACAGGGGTATTTACACTTACCACTAATGCAGCAGGGGGAATTTACACTGACCACCAAGGTAACAATGGAATGTACACTGACCACAATATATAAATCTGACAGGGGTGTTAGTCTTCCCTTACTCTACTTAGAAGAATTTTATTTCTGTCTGTGTCGTTGCAGATTTATCCTCAATTCCTATCCAGTAAAATGTTTTCAGCTGGACAGGAATTAAGGGTTGATCTCTGACAAAGAACTGTATACAATTAGGAACCTGACAGGGGTTCTAATTGTTTCCTCACTTTGAAGACATACAGTTTAAAAATTATTGTGCTAAGATTTATGTGTGTCTATTTAACTCTCACTTCTAGCACAGTAAATAAAGTATATGTTAGGGGTCCAAGGCTTGTGGCCTATGTGTACTCTGTATACAGTTTGTTCTTTTAAAGGGGAAGTGAAAAGCATATTAGTGCCAACATCCCAAAATAGCTACAATATACTGACTGGAGAAAGATGGGACTACCATATACTGTATATCTAACATGTCATAACCATTTGATCACCAAATCCTTGTACAGGATTGTTAGACTCCATGTACACGGGACGTTGTAAATGGCAGTTTAGGAGCAGTTGGTCGTTTTTTTCAGAAGCCCCTGAACCCACCTACATGTTATCTTATCTGTCCATGTACATAGGGTCGCTTACAGTCATTTGCAGGCAGTTGAGTTCTGGGACGTTTTTTGGAAAGCAATTATTTGCGTTCGAACGTGTGTTTCCCGGTGTTTCAAATGCAAAAACGTGACCGAACGAGACTGAACGCGGCAGAAAGTGATCAAACATGATGACCCGCGTTTAGCGCTTGCGTTTTTCCATTTTAAAGGGGAATGATTTGTTTGACCTCTAGAAACGGTTCTAAATGCAAACGCCTGCAAACGCCCCCTAAACGCGGGTGCAAACGCGACCGAACGGACGTTTTAAACGTCCTAAAAATTCCAGCATTCAAAGGGACTTTTAACAACCTCCCGTGTACATGGATCCTTAGGAGAACAATAATTGTGCATATGTTGAAAGCTCAACGCATTTTGACAATCATTTTTACAATTCTCCGTCAGGTGCTGGAGTTACAATATATATGGTGAATTGATACATTGCCAGCCACAGTTAAAGAAATGTATCAAATTCTGAGCCCAAGGAATGCCTCAAGTGGTCACAGGAGGAGGAAAGGTGCACTGCAAGGACCCAAGGGAAACTGAACCAGATAATACATGTAGGAAGGTCTTCTTGCAAGTGTTCAGATGAAACAAAAAGTGCCTCCTTCAAATCAAAGTGCCTCCTTCAAAGCAAGTGAAGAAGGCACTTTTTGGCCAATGTGGACACTTGCAAGAAGACCTTCCTAAAAAAGTGGTGCCTGAAAATTCCATTCTTTCTCCAACCAGTAATATGTGCCATATATACAGTGATTAAGCTCAGGTTTTATTTAACTATGCCCCTCACACCATCATTAGTCTCTTTAGAATGCCCACATTGCCCCAAGTCTTTGGCATTTAGCTGTGTCCTATGAAATAGGTTCAGTTCCATTGAATAAAAACTGTGTATGAATAAAGCATTCTAAAACTGTATAAGGTGCAGACTGAAAGTGCTTTAGGTTTTTCCTTAAAGCTTTATTTAAAAAGTGTTTGCGGTAATTCATATGTTCACCACATTCAGCTTTTCAGTTTTTCTTTTAATAAATCTAACCACTATATTGGTGGATCCTCTCACCTTGTCGTTTCTGTGATACCACATAGTTAGCAGGAAAGTTCTTGCTAAGCTTGTTTTAGAATTTTGTTTCTTAGGTGGTTTTACTTGTAATCGGCTCTAATTATCACACCTCTGCTAACCACCTTCTACGCTTTGTAATAACTTCTGTGAAGGAAGGATAAAAATTATCGGAAAATGCCAGTGGGAAATCACATTGTGGCTTGTGTAAAATAATACATTGTAAATGATTTGAAATAGTTTCGCTTTAGCTCAAGAGATTGTTACACCCATTGTGACCACTATCAAGGTAACAAGGACAGTTGATGCAGAGGTGGTGGATGGGCATTGAGGGGGGGGGGGGGGGGCACATTCTGATAGATGCCACTATGTTTTTTGGTCCTTGATACTGAATGCATCTTGGCTGTATGAAAAGATTTTAGAGTGATTTCTAAGTTTAAATATCACACAAAATATTGTAATATGATAAATTATTGGATTCTTGCATAGCATACCATTTAGTGTATATAATCCTTTTCCCCTCTATGCCTTTATTTCAATTTTTCACTATACTTACAATTACATTAGGCTAAAATATAGGGCTTGGAACAAACATATTGAAAGGAGGGCCTATTTCTATTGCTCAAGAATGCTGGCTGTGCCTATCCGTGTGCAATCCAATTAATGTTTTTAAACCAAAACCCTACTTTCAAACCACAAAACTGCTATCAATATTCAGTGACAAACTTTGTTGTGTACAATAAAATAAAACAAATGTGACAATCCCAAATGATTATAATACAATTAGTAGTGCTTTTCTTCTTTTAAATATTTTTTCCTTTGAATGTGTTTCTCATATCCTGCAGTTTTTCCACCTTCACCCTTGTGGATTTCCGTTCATACAATTGTGCGGTTACTCCCACCACCTTTCACCACTGCGCTCACCTCCAGGCCTAAAATCGCCTTCCCCTGCTGAGGTAATTCCAGGCTCCTCAGCTGTTCAGTCTCCTTCCACTCTCCTCTCTCCTCACTGAGTTGGCTTTGTCTGGACTTCCTTTCGTCCACGACCCCTCAGTATAAAAGATACACTCCCTTTGTGTAGTATATAAAGATTTCACATTTATTGCATAATTGCCACTTACATTAAAACTTGAGATAGTGCTCTTTAAAAAATCATCCGATTGGGGCAGCAGCTCTCGTATGTTCTCATATGTTCCACAAACACAGTCCTCTGTCACCCGATTCCTCCCAATCGTATCGTCACAATCACGTGACTCCCTGAGGAAGTCAGGAAAAGGAAGTCTAGACAAAGCCAGCTCAGTGAGGAGAGAGGAGAGTGGAGGAGATTGAACAGCTGAGGATCCTGGAATTAATCCAAGTAGGGGAAGGTGATTTTAGACCTGGAAACAGGTCCAAACTGGAGGTGAGTGCAGTGGTGAAAGGTGGTGGGAGTTACTGCACAATTGTAATAAATGAGATCCTGCTTTTAAAAATAAACCTATTTTCGTCCTTCTTCAAGGACAGTGTTTGGTATATCTGCTGCACCTCTGTCCATGTAGCTAAGTTATCTGGCAATGGATCCTCTACATATATTTTTTCCATCACTGAAACTCTTCCCATTACAGTAAAACCTTGGTTTGAGAGTAACTTGGTTTGAGAGCGCTTTGCAAGACAAGCACATTTTTTAAAAAAATTTTGACTTGATATTCAAGCGATGTCTTGATATACAAGTAGCGTCATGTCAAAACTGGGTATAAAAGAGAAGAGAGGCGCCTCTAAGTGTAGCAATATTGTTACATGTAATGAAGGTTCAATATTTAGCAGCTCACATGGTTGATAATTAAAACAGGCACATCTAAGTATGCAGGCATCCGGGGTAAAGCTTTCCACATAGACCATCCTCCGCACTGCCATCTTCATCACACCCTTCCACGCTGCGCTCCAAAGTCTCGCTTTCATATCACTCTACTGCAGGATAGTCTTCCCAATCACAATTGCAGACTGACATCGGTGAGAGCCAGTGGTTCAGAAGATGGTCTATGTGGACAGCTTTACCCCTGATGCCTGCATACTTAGATGTGCCTCTTTAATCATCAACCATGTGAGTTGCTAAATGTTGTACCTTCATTAAATGTCCCCATACTGCTACACTTAGAGGCGCCTCTCTTCTCTTTTATACTCTGTAGCTCCTGCTGGATTTTGCTTCTAATCCCCTTGTGGAGGTGCCATTTGTAGATGGACATTTCATGATGACACAACCTATCACATTGCTATAATCTTTGCATATAGACTATAAACTGAAAGACTTATGAATAAATAGTTGTGGAACGGATCATCTGAGTTTCCATTATTTCTTATGGGAAAATTTGCTTTGATATAAGAGTGCTTTGGATTACAAGCATGTTTCCGGAACGAATTATTCTCGCAATCCAAGGTTTTACTGTATATTTAACTCCCAATCCCTGGTATATTTCTTCCTTTTGGATATTTGCTGGATTATAATTCCCCTCAAGTAAGCTTTAAGGGTATCCCACACAATATCATGTGTTGCTGTTAATCTAGGAACTCTAGGAACTCCCGGAGTAATTCTATCATGTGATCTTTAGGGGAGATTAACTGTATCCAGAAAGGATTAACTTTCCAGTCCCCCCTATCTCCACCCCTCCCCAACCTCAGTGTCAGGACCAAAGGAGAGTGGTCTTTAAATACCCTAGCCTCATATCTAATATTCGCTACCACAGGGGCAAGAATATAATTTCCTATTGCCATGTCTATTCTGGAGAGTGATGCATGTGCACCAGATGGTGCGTGGTGTGCAGGGGCCCTTTTCTGGTCCCCTTCCTAAAGGGAATCCATCCACCTGAGTATTCATAACCATGTTGAAATTTCCGACCATCAAGACTGGCACACTCGGTTTATCAAATATATTTAGCGTTATCAACTATGATTAATTACTTCTGTTTTATAAGGGGGGGGGGGGATATACACATTCACCAGCACATGCAATGACAATGAGATCAGTGCTAGTTCATGGGCTGTATTGAGTCTATTTTAAACTTACAGTGTCCTGCAGTATGGGGGGCACCATAAGAAAAAAGTCCACTTGTCTTCAAGGCAGCCGTCAGCAGGTGGGGGGAAGACTGAAGCAATATTCCCAATATGTAGAGAAAAAAGAAACACAGAGGCGTCTCTAAGTGTAGACTGTACGAAATTTTAAATGTGAATCAAGATGATGACAGAGTACCTTGGTGAGTCCTGGACGGTGGGTATTTGTGCTTCCAGAGAGTAGATGAATTGTTTACTCTTCGCTTTCTCCATGGATGTAGATATCAAGCTGGCTTCCGGGGAGTAAAGATGAAAGCAAGGCCCGGACCGCACCTTGGACCGCAAATGCGCCAGTGTCGTCACAATAATGCAACGCGTTTCAGAGCATGCGCCATATGGCTGGAGCCAAAACAGCGCGCTCCTTTCTCAAGCACAACCACACATGGCCTCTCAGCCAGTAAGCAATATAAGAATATGTATCGTCCTTCCTATCTATTTTGATTTGTCTACAGGAGAACCCCACTGTCCTATGAATTAAAATACTCGCACCTATCGAGTATGATTTATACACTGAGCGGTAATGATTTGGCAATCCTCTATGCATTAAACATGTTATTGTTTTTTTTTTTTAGTTAAATGCATCTCCTGCAGACAAAGAACCGATATCCTAAGGGTTGAAACAGTCTTAAAAAGAGCTATTTTTTTTTTGCGAATCTCCCAATCCCCTCACATGAGCAAATCGTTACTTCCCCACCCATCCTATTTCTCAGTAATGAAGAAAAAAATTATTATATATGTGACTTTTATATCTTCCCCTGTAGTGGCCACTCTTAAGCAAATTTCTAAGCATACTCTCGTGAAAAGATTTCAGCATGCTTGGTTTATACCCAATTTCCTTTCTATTCAAAAAAAACAAACAAACCTTCATTTGCTCTTTTCTGGCAGTCCAATTAAGCGAACATTATTCCTCCTTTGTCTATTTTCGCACCTTTTGTAAATCATGCCTGAAAAATGACATTTCCTACTTCCAATATAGGCAATGGCATTTTGGGCAATGAAAAAGAAAAGAAAACCAACAAAAAGGAAGAAGTCAGTTTTTCACTTATCTGTTTGATATGCCAGTCCAGGGATCCAGATGGTGCGAAGCTTTCAGGTAACCAAATTAGGTAAACAGAGGGTTAATAATGGTTCAAATGCATTCCTTGGGTGTCATCTCCAGGGAGCTGTAGAGTCAGCCGAGGGAATGTTGAGGTAACCAAAAGTGGCCAGAGTTACTCAGAGAGCAGGGGGGGACCAAAGAAGGCCGAGGAGCATCAGGGGGAAGCCGGGGAGAGCTAAGGCAAGCCAGCTAAATATTGACAGGAGACAGAGAATGACAAGGGCTGAAGAGGAAAACAGGCTCTAGAGACCGTACTTTCTTTCCTCCATACAACACAGCACCGTCTCCTCTCACTCGGGGCCAAACAGTCTCCCCCTCCAGGCAGCGCAACACTCCCAAGGGCCGCTTCAACTGCCGCCACCAACACAGCCAGGATGAATCGTAATCCCTGTCAGCTCTCACTTCAGGGTCGCCACTCCTCTGCTCACTTGCCCGTCTCCCGCGCCCTCAGCACACACAGTCAAGCAGTATGACGGAGCACAGGTGAGCCATGGGCGCGCTCACATCACGCCAAACCACTCCCCCCAATCTGGTGTAGCTCTGCGCCCACTGTCCATTTTTATCAACAGCTTGGTCTATGTATAAAGCATGTGAGAAGATAAAGGAAATTAGTATACCAATACTGCAATTCACTACATACAGAGTCCCCATTAAAAATTGTGGGGCATCATACCCCCTGTCTGACAGGGCCAACCCAACTCCACACAGACTTTATTTACTTTATTGTACATGCACAGTGATCCACCAGTCGTGACTCCTAGCAATTAAATAACAGTCCCTCAGGCGTCATTAGTTTAGTAGCATGGGCCAGGGATAGAGAGGGGGCTATTTACTTATTTCCTGGATCAGGAATCTTCCATGCTGTGACTGCCATGGCAAATTGATATAAAAGAACAGGTCAGAACTTTAGTTTAATTGTTAGGACTTGCAGCATGGAGGATTAATCTGCTTGCTCAAAAAAATAAGTAAAGAGTTCCCTCTGAACTGATAGGCCCTGATCCACTTGTATTTCATGTCTGGGAGCCACAGCTCTTAGGATTACTGAGCATGGGCTCAAAAGTATTTAAAGTGTCCCCTGCTGAACTTACCGGTCCCGAGCCCAATACAGGAGGGCCAGGCCTACTCCCCTTTCATCACCCCTGAATGCATACAGTTATTAGAACGCAATATTTTTTGCTATTGTGGTCCTTCAAGGAACACTATGAGGTTGCAAGTTCAGTTGCTCCAGAGCTTAGTAAATAAGCAAAAGCTCTACTGACTTCTATTATCCAATCATGTGCAAGCAAAAATGCAGAGCGGCGGAAGGTGGCGGGGGGGGGGGGGGCAGGGAGTTCCCTCCTACTGCTTGTGATAATGGCCGAGGGGCTATTTAGCCACATCAGTTGTTATCACATAAAAGCCGACCACCGGCTCTAAAACACAGTGCTGGGGTGATGCCTATAGCTGCAGGCATCACCCCGGTATAACCACTTCTTCAAACTGATGTACAGGTATGTGATTTTGATTTTGTGAAGTGGTTAAAAATCTCTTTGATTTTTTCCAGCCAAAAATAAGGGCTAGTGTACCCATAAAAAATTAGCTTTAGAATATATAGAACGCTAGTCTGGGTATATGCCCAACAATTTAAAGATCTTTAGAAGCATGTGGTAAAGGTAAATATGGGTTCACATCAAGATGCCGTGTCTAAGGAGTGCTATGGTTAAGGCTTTTTAGTTGAAACATGTAAGCCTGCCCTTCCATTGAATTGTATTGTGTAGTTAATATAGTATTCACAATTTTGGATGATACAGAGTAGCCGGCTTCATCTTGTTGGACAAGTGCCTAAAGAGTACCAATACCATTGCGTCTCATGTCAAGAGTAAGGAATTCATTGAGTAGCAAATCTTAGGCTGGCCTCTATCAACACAGGCAGTGTTGACAGGGGAATCCCTCCTGCCGAGCAATTGTCTTTTCCTGGGGGGAAGTCTTCCCCGCCAGAAGAAGGCAGTGATAATCTCTAGTGGCTTTACTGGGTGCCAAGATATGAACCGTGTATGGCCTGCCTTAGGTTGTAGCCCTAAGGTTTGCCCAACTATTTCGAGCTGACAATGGGAGCTAGGACCAAGAATCATGAAGAACAAAAATCACAAGACTCAGACGAAGTCACATTCAGACCAGAAAGTCAAAACAGAATGCAGAGGCAAGCAAGTGAATTGGGGGGCCTTGCACTCTCCTCCATCCCCTTCCCCCTTTTGGTGGTATACCATCTAGGGTACTGACTTTATGTACAGTATGTATAAATCTTTACCATGCCTGGCACTATATTTTGGCCCTAATCATACTGCTTTTATAAGAGAGGATTAACAGTATCCCTTATTTTAGTAATATGTAATACTGTAGGTGTCTATATCTTTGTATTTCTTACATATTTCTTACATATTGTCAGGAACCTCAGGCAGCAAGTGCTCATTTTCACGCTAATGCTCAGAGACGTGAGCATAGGGGTTTAACAAGACGTGGAAGGAAAAGAATGCACCTTCACACACCAAGACGCACATATGGTCAAGGCCTAAGGTCTGCCTAGTCTCATTGCTGGATTGTCTTCAGCTCTGTGTTCTGTTCTCCTGAAAACTTGCTGATCTTTCTACCGACCCATCTACAACTAACACTTCTCTTCAGATTACCCTTGTCTGTTACTGATTTGTACTTCCCTGCCAGCTCATTGCTGACCCTTCCCTCTCTCTGACCTGGATTCTGATTGTGATTCTGTACCTATCGGCCTGCTGTTACAGAACTTGTTTGTGATCTGACTCCTTGCTTCTGCTCATCCAACCTCTGCATTTTCAAGTTCAAGTTCACTGAACCCACTTCCAAGAACCTGCTCCCTTCCACTGCCCTAGCAGTCCCTGTCTCCAACACCAGGGGTGCATGGAGGGGAATTGTGCAAGAGGCATGATTCTTGTATTTTCCCAGACTTAGTTCATCTAAGTAATCTTACTTGACTTTATTGGTAGATTGTTAAATGCTACTCAATAGATTACATCGTAGTCCTGATGAAGCAGATGTTTCTTTGTATTTGAACAACAATATGTAAAGCATGTATTTTGATCTATGATGGCTAATACAAATTACCTATCTATGTCAATTTGTTTTTAACTATTCATATGTTGTGCCTATTGCATTTTATCTATTAAAAACACATTTTCTTTTAAAAAAAAAAAAGAGCTTTGTATATCTGGTTCTTTTTATTTACGTATTTTGTAGTATGTGTTGTCATTGAAATCCCAGAAATGAATGCTTTCTATTATTTGGTTCAAAGCATGTTTGGACAGCTTCCAGAATTGGTACATGTGTGTTATTGCTGGTGTTATATGGGTTGGTCCTTGTTAAGATTGTACATGACTGCTACTTTTATTTTTTTTTTTTGTTATACTGACTACTTAAATACATATTGTAATTTGAAGGGTTAATTCCCCCTTATTAATAGATTGCCATGGCAGAAATTTTAAAGAGCAAAGCCCAAGTGGACAAGTCCTTTTTTTTTTTTTTTTAGAATACATTTTTTTATTTATATCACATTTCAAACTGAGAAAGATACTGAGGACATACTGTAGATTCATCAGTCTTTTTTCTTTGCAGCCTCAGCTGCACAAATGAATGAATAGGAAATGCTCTGAGGCTTCCTGTGCAATCACAAACTGAAGCATAGTTAACACAGGGGCACAAAGGGGGGGCCTAGACAGCAGGGGGATGGGGACGCATATGCTGGAATTGGTCTCCTTGCAGCGCAGCCAGAGAGAGAAAGAGGAGGAGAAGCTGGTAGCACTGTAGGAGGGGGCAGAAGTGAATCAGTGTCTGCAATAAGGCAGTACAGCCGGCTCTCCTGCTCGGCAGGTGCTCAGGCCTGGTACAAGGTGACTGCCCTATCAGCGGCTGTGCCTGTAGATAAAAACAAACTGTGCATCTTTGACTAAAGTTGGATAATGCCCTTGTTATAGGTGTAGGCCATTTACGTAGCTCTGAAAAATGGACTGAAAAACAGCCAGAGATGGCATCATCCAATCCTGTCCTGTTGCTAGGCATTGCTAAGACACTCCCAACTGTTACTGCTCACCCCCACCATCACAGGAGTAAGCTCTTAAACCACCGCACATGTATGGCCCACTATCTCTTCCATTGCAGCATCACTGAGCTCAGAGCTATTGCAACAGGGAAGAGAGAGCACGTGCTTTTTTTTTTTGTAATTCCTTTATTTAACCAAAAGTTGCATTATACAAACCAAGGCGGGGGTAAAGCAAGATACAATAATGTAAGTATGCTAGTAACAAACATTAAATATCAACATCAGGACTACAAAGGCAGCTCAACAGATCAGAGCATACACAATTTGATGAGTTCCAAGGCGTGCAGATACATTCTTAACTGAGAGGGTGTGGTAGTAAATATCTCCAACGTTTGAAGCCTATATATATAAAAGAAAAAAAAAAAAAAGCCCTAACGTATTAATG
This sequence comes from Pelophylax lessonae, assembly GCF_965119305.1. Taxonomy (NCBI): domain Eukaryota; kingdom Metazoa; phylum Chordata; class Amphibia; order Anura; family Ranidae; genus Pelophylax; species Pelophylax lessonae. The sequence goes on along the minus strand of NC_138771.1, from coordinate 61,448,592 downwards.
CAACCCTGTGGGATAAGGAGTAAAAAATACCGGGGTCGGGAGAGATCCCCAGGTGGCCAATATAACCTGATAATGGAACGAGAGCTACTAAACATGGTCAGATACATATGAGCAGCAAGGAGACTGCAAAGGTGTGGTTTCCAAGCTAAATGTGTACATACAGAAGGGGAGAGCAACAGAAAGGGGAAGGGGATGGGGAAGAATGGATGGAGAAAGAGAAAGGGAAGCACATACAAAGGAAAAAGACAAAGACTTGGAGAGCCAGAAGAGCCAGAAAGACGGATTCTCTCACCCAGGGCCTCACAACAGTCTTAGAAAAATCAGCCATGTTGCAAGACCTCCTGTAGAAAGGCAGCAGTAAAAGCGAAGTGTTGCCATTGTCTCCAGGTGTCACGAAAGGACTCTTTCAGATCGTGGAGGGTAGCCGTAAGGTCCCTTATGTTAATTTTAGAGAACCAAAGAGACTTTGAGGGCGGGTGCAAAGACCTCCAGCACAAGGGATTGCACACCTTGGCTGCTTTTAAAAGCTAGATGGTAAGAGAAGTCTTATATTTGTTAATGGGTCGTTGCGTGAGGTGCAGCAGGCATGCCACAGGGTTGTCCGCTAGATCGACATTAGTCAGGTGTTTGATAGTTCTAGCCACCTCTTGCCAAAATGGTTTAGCCACCTCTTGCTAAAATGGTGTAAGTTTCGGGCATTCCCAGAAAATGTGCAACATAGTACCTTGGCCAACGTTGCACCGCCAGCACATATCAGGCACCTGCAGTAAGATATGATGTAGAAGCATGGGCACCCTCTATCACCTTGCCAAAATCTTATAACTGGTTTTTGTACCTTCGCAGCTATGGAGGATTTCTGCAGAAAATGAAGGATTTTTTCCTTTTGAGAGTCGGTAAAATGAAAGGGGGTTTGAATTGGCTGGGACTGTCTTAGCAATGTCCTAGCACCAAGTCAGGGAGTTTTTCAGTAAGGCTTTGGGAGGTACATAAATGGTTTACAGTGCTGCACCTATAGCAAGGGCATTATTCAACTTTGCTCAAAGCTGCACAGTTTGTTTTTATCTACAGGCACATCTTACCTATAAAAGGAGGTTTTTTGGTAAAGGTGAAATAACCCTGTATCATCTGGAAACACTCTAACATAATGAGGCACCGAAAGTTTATTAGACTGAGGAGACAAACCCTCTTTAGGATGGAGTTCTTCTCTGTTGGCTAGCTTTGAGTTAAGTAATAAATACACTGAGTATAGTGTAGTTTATATTGCTGTGTTTTGTTTTTTTTTAACTTAAAGTGGAGTTTCACCCAAAAGTGGAACTTCCACTTTAAGGCCTCCTGACCCCCTGACATGCCACATTTGGCATGTAATTTTTTTAGGGGGGAGCAGGTAGATTTGACAGGTACCCACTCCCACTTCTGCTCGGGCCGCCTAGGAGGCTTGAGCAGATGTTCTCCTCTCCCCCTCTCTCCCTGCAATCTTCTGGGACACGTCACAGGTCCCAGAAAATTTCCCATTCACTCAGGACCCGCAGCGCGACTCGTGCAGGCGTAGTACACACCCGGCTGTGAAGCCACAATCTGTCACAGCCGGGTGCCCGCATTAGAGATGCCGGTGCCGCGGGGAAAAGAGAGAGAGAACCCGAGGCTCCCGCCGGCCGCTACAATGGACCGTGGAACAGGTGAATATGTGTTTAATAAATGTCAGCAGCTACACTTTTAGTAGCTGCTGACTTTTAATAAACACCACAACGGATGGAACTTCGTTTTAGGGGATTAATATATAGCAGTGATGGCAAACTTATGGCACCCGTGCCACAGCCCTCTTTGTAGGCACGCGAGCAGTCTGGTGATCACAGATGGAGGGAGATCTATGGAGAGTCCAGGTTCATGGCGGCGGGAGTGCGGGAGCAAACAGGAGGGAGGACAAGATGTGGGAATCTATCTGCACAAGGCGAGTGAGTGGGCGGCCCTGCAGACTCCAGGGGGTAGGTGAACAGATATGCCTGAGAGCCTGGGAGGAAGAAAAGAGCTTTACTACCTCCTTGACCCTCGAAGAGGCGAGCAGCGGGCACAGCATTCCTGGTGCCCTCCAGAGCCTGAACTCCTCAGACCTTCTCTCTGCTAAAACACCAACAGCGAGGCCAGGAGGACAGGCTGACTGGGGGCCCGGAAGATGAGGATGGGGGGAGGAGCAGGCTACAAGGGAGCCGCTAGAGGGAACAGAGAAGAGAGCACACTGAGACTGGCATGGAAGGTACTTGACATAATCATACACAGACCTACCTGCAAAATGAGACTGGGGGGGGGGGGGGCAGAGCAGCTACTGCAGATAGGGACAGAGCTAAGGGTCTCTTTCTCATCTCCCTACTCACTCTCCTCTCTCTCTCTCATCCCCTCCTGTATTTCTCAGCCCCCCATCTTTCAGCCCACCCATATCTCTCAGCCCCCCATCTCTCTCTCTGTCACTCAACCCCCCATCTCTCAGTCCCCATGTCTCTTACACGCCTATCTCTCTCGGATCCTCCTCTCTCTCTCTTACACCCTTCTCTCTCAGCCCACCCTCTCTCTCACACACCCCTTCTCTTTAACCCGCCCCTCTCTCTCAACCCCTGAGCAGTCTGAGCAGTGCTGAGTTTCACTGCTGTCCCTGGAGGATGGGGATTACTAGGGGCTAAGAGCGAAGTGCACAGGTGAGAGGGGAGCAGGTGCTGCACCTGCGGGGGAAGGCAGGGACTCCTAGAGGGGCAATTACTGTAGTGGACCGTGTGTGATCTCCTCCCGGGGATCAGACATATGGTGGGGTGAGTGGAGTTCTGTCCACCTGTTGCAGTTTGGGCACTCTGGCTCAAAAAGGTTCGCCATCACTGCTATATAGCATAATGAAGTATGATGCAATTATGGGACACAGCAGTATAAGGGCCCAGTATAGTCTACCTACAATGATCCATCAAGTCAGTGATAGCTTTTGGCTCAATGTTTTAGAATTTCATGCACACATACTGTTCAGACAACTACTGTGCATGATGCTAATATTTTATTGATATACCCTAGTGAGTCTAATTTATTATTCCTAAATTGATTATATAGAGAAGGTGATTTATGCACCCATATCTTTAGGACTGAAACCCAACATGACAATGCCTGTAAGAGGTAATGGAGAAGGAAAGTTAATTCAGTTGTTATCTTTATTTACATGTAATCACATGTTAATTGTTGGGGTAATGTTTGACTTGGAGGGTGTGTGTGTGTGGGGGGGGGGGGATAACTGCATTCTGAAGCACACATGTCATTTGAATGTATTTTTCCAAAAATATCTTATTCTACCACAACTTTGATTTTGCTTTATATAGCTTACTGCAAAAGCTATAGATAGAACATCTGGAGAAATATAGGATGGAAAAGGACCAAGGGATCCTGGTAGATCACAAACTCAGCAATAGCATGCAATGCCAGGCTGCAGCATGCTAGGCTACCAGACTATTAGCATGCATTTCAAGTAGTATTTACAGTGATCAAGATAAAAATCTATAATTATACCACTTTACAAATCTCTAGTTCGGCCACATCTTGAGTTTGCTATCCTGTTCTGGTCACCAGTCCTCAGGAAGGATGTGTTTGAACTGAAGAGAGTCTAGAGAAGGGCAACAAAGCTAATAAAGGGGGTTGGAGGACCTCAGGCATGCGGAAACATTGACTTATTCTCCCTGGAGATGATACGATTAGGAAGGGAAATGATCGTGATATGCAGATCTTTAAATGGTAACTGTATCATTGGGAGGAAACTAATTATTCTTGGGTCTCTGCAGAAGACATGGGGCCACACAATGAAATTGGATGAGAGGCTGTTCAACCTTAAACTAAATAGGGGGTTCTATATTGAATATGGAACTATAAGAATATGGAACTCCCTTTCACAGTTGGCTGGGTCAGAGTGTAGATACCTTAACAAAAAACTTTTAGATGTGTTCCTTAGTGGGGGGGCGCATGTGCGGGACCAGCCAAAGCGGTTATGCCTAGGTGAAGCTTCACTCCCAGAGGACAGATAACTGGTAAATAAGTAGGTTTATCGGATGACATTCGCCTCACAAATTACCACACAGGTATCTGAGAGTCCCTGGCTCATGGCGGTATGGTGCTGGTCGGACACCGGCACAAAACAAAACAAAAATCCTTTGAAGAAGCCCTGGCCCGTGTTTCCGCCAAAATAGCGGTGGCTGCAGCTTCCACCTCAGGCTCAGCATGTCTCTCCACACACTCAGCTAAGCCCGATCAGGGCTTCATTCCCTCTCTGCTTACATGGACTCTCTCTGCTCAGGAGAATTTATATGATAGTTTGCAGGGAAATACAGATAAAGAAATGGCTTCCCCTGCTTTGCTAAATCAATTGGAACATATGTTCCAGAAATTACTTACCCAAACCTCTGACCACATTACTAACAGTCTCACAAAAGAGATTATGGAACTGGGTTACAGACTATCTGACCTTGAAATACGAGTGGATGACATTGAGAATAATAAACAAACTTACACTGCAGAAATAGAGAATCTTAAAGAAGAAAACCTTCTATAACAGTCTCGCTTGGAAGATTTTGAAAATAGGGCATGGCGCTCTAACTTACGCATTCGGGGCACAACTGAAACTGTGATTGATTTACATGCCACCATGCTTGCACTTTTTCAGGAGCTGCAACCAGCTATCCCAGTTGAGCGATTAGAAATGGAAAGGGTCCATTGTGCACTATCGGTTAAAAAACCTGACGGGCCACCTCGCGATATTATCGTTAAATTTAATTTCCACAAAAGAGCAACTCCTATCTGCAGCTAGAGAGAAAGATATTTTGAACTTTCAGGATCATACCTATCAAATCTTTGCCAATCTTTCGCCTCTCACCATCAACAAACGTAGAGCTTTGAAACCTCTACTCCAAGTTTTATTGCAACACCAAATCTCCTACCAATGGGGTTTCCCCTTCTCCATCCGCTTTACCTTCCAAGGCACCAAGTACGACTGTCGCTCGGCGGAGGACATACAGTCCACCCTTCAGGACCTACATTTGACGGACCCTCCACAACTAAACTCCTCTTCGGAGATCTACCTCAGGCTTTCCACAGAAACATCCACAAATCAACAGAAGGAAAGACAGACAAAGCCCACATAAATGTGGTCACTATATCTCTCCAGCTCCTGACTGATACCACCAGTGGTATATATTGTAGTCCCACTTTGCTGTGGTTTCTCTCTTCTGTTTGGGTTTACTACTCTATTGTCCAGGTTTGACATCACCAACTACGTGGACCCACCTTATATTCAACTCACTATGCTATTTTGCCATTATGACAGACTTACGCTTCCTGTCAAAATGCTGTGGGAACTTCAGTTTTTATTTTTTGCATAGTAATCAACCTAATTTTTTTCTTCTCTCGTGACTATTTCCTATAGTTACTTAATTTATGCCTTCAGACCCCCGCTGGCCGGTTGGGTCCCCCTTGGGGTTCTCTCCACGCGTATCGGGGGTCTGCGGGCATAGTCCGGGCTCTGCTGCCCTCCTGGTATATTATATGATATTACTATATAGTTAAGTTGTCTGCTCCCTCATGGGTTGCTCCGTGCACTCCCAACGGTTGCCCTCGAGAGCTCCATTTATATGGGTCTCTTGATGCTGACCTTTCTTCCCTTGATGGGGAACCCTTGTTTACCCACCAACAGAAACCATTCATGTATGATTTTACATATGTCTTTGCCTTATAGCCTATTTTTATTTTGTGCCTTACCTCTTCTCCCGCTTTCCCCTTCTCTTTCTACTTTGCCTTTCTCTCTTCTTTGGATCTCGGAAATGGGGCTTGCCTCCACAGGGTATTGCCCTTTATTTTATAGCACATCTCCAGACACCTTATCATGGCCCCGTTGACAGTCTTTCATTAAACGTCCAGGGTCTTAATATTCCCCATAAACACACTAAGGCTTTCCGTACATTCACTTCCTTGAAGGCCCAAATTCTATGTCTACAAGAAACCCACTTTTTGATTAACTCCACCCCCAAATTTTTCAGCCCCAAATTCCCACAGGTTTATACGGCCTCAGCCGATACCAAATAACGTGGGGTACTAATAGCCTTCCACCTCAACACTCCCTTTTCGCTCCTGAAGGAGATAAAAGATCTTGATGGATGATACCTGATCCTCACTGGACACAGCGGTCACCATTGTATCTTATTATGCCCCCAATAAAAATCCTGCACCCTTTGTATCTCATCTTTTACAGGTGGTTGACTCCCATAAAATTGGTATATTAATATTATCTGGTGATTCAAACCAAGTCATCTCACCTTTTTTGAAAAATCCCCAGCAGCTCCTTCATTGAACTCCAAAAGACTCTCTTTAGCTTAATTACTCATACAATACAACCTTGTTGACTCATGGAGGGAACTTAATCCAACCAAAAGGAGATATACTCATTTTTCACATTCACATAATTCCTTTTCTCGTATAGATCATATCCTCCTTTCTAACGGCATGGCTCCTGAAATCCTTTCTTCTACAATTATTCCTAACACTTGGTCAAATCATAGCGCAGTTTGTACCACTCTAACTTCAACCGTTCCTAAAGCCCGTGATCACACCTGGTATATGAGCGATACTTTATTCAGAAATCCAACTCATTGCTCTGAATTAGCTAACGCCCTCTCTGAATATTTAACTCTTAACTCTGAAATTTCACTGGCAACCCTTTGGGAAGCGCACAAACCAGTTCTCAGGGGAATATGTATGCGTCAAATGGCCCATTTTAAAAGGGAACGTAGAACCCTTAGTAATAAGCTTGAATCAACTTTTAATGACTGTTATACAGCATTCCCACACGATCCCTCAACTGCCTGGAAACCTGGAGACAAAACTCTTTGCAGATCCTGACATAACTTTTATCTCAATTCTAATAAACCAGACACCCCTATGGCTCAGATGCTTCAGGCGTTACATGGCCCTGCTAAGCATATCTGACTTAAAATCGTGAAAGATACCTATTCTAGTAACCCTGTCAAAATTCTCGCAAAATTTAGATCTCATCTTGCAACACTGTATATGTCTGAAGATGAATTGGACCCTAACACAGCCACCTCTTTTTTTTCTAATCTAAACCTTCCCTTTCTTTCTGCTACTCAAATGGGATTGATGTAGGCTCCCAAATTACGCAGGGTGAAATTCTGGAGGTCATTAAAACTTTAAAAAGTAATAGGAGACCAGGCCCTGATGGGTTCTCTGCACTTTACTACCAAACTTTTTCATCTGTTTTAGCCCCTCTTCTATTCAATGCTTTTAACTCTCTTCTTCATGATACTTCTCTAGGTAGGGACTCCCTCACAGCTACTATCTGTATGATTCCTAAACCTCATGTAGACGATTCCATCTGGTCTAATTATCGACCTATCTCCTTAATGAATTTGGATATTAAAATCCTGGCTAAAATTATTGGTGAGATCATTCATCGCGATCAAACAGGCTTTATACCCAGGCGCCAAACAGGTGACAATATTCGGCGTGCTATCTTATTGTCTCACATTGTTAAAAAACGGCATATCCCTACATATTTTCTACCATTGGATTTAAAAAAAACATTTGTTATTATCTCTTGTTCCTACATGAATTTTACCCTTCGTAAGTGGGGCTTTGGACCCCATTTCTTGACCTGGGTGGCTGCCTTATACAATAAACCTAGAGCCTACATTAAATATGCAGGTTTGAAATCAGATACTTTTCTTTTACAACAGGGAACACATCAAGGTTGTCCTTTATCACCTCTACTTTTCGCCCTACTCATTGAACCGTTGGCCCAACATATTAGATTAAATACCTCTATCAAAGGTATTAAGCTGGTGGGTCACCACCACAAATTATGTCTGTTTGCTGACAATGTGCTTGTATTTCTCTCCTCCCCACACATTTCTGCACCCAATCTTATTAACACTCTTAAAGAGTTTGCCCACATTTCAGGCCTACAGTTAAATTTTTACAAATCTACAGCTTTGAACATCTCATTATCTGACAATGAGCTCAGCCTTGCTCAATCAGCTTTACCCTTTTCATGTTCCCCACACCACCTTTTGTATCTTGGCATTAAGCTCACAGCTAACATTTCTACCTTATTTTCAGCCAATTACACCCTTTGTTGAAGAAAATAACTGACCTTTTGAAGTTCTGGGCCTCTCTGCCACTTTCTTGGATTGGAAAGATTAGCGCTATCAAAATGTCAATTCTTTCCAAACTCCTTTATTTGTTTAGAGTTCTCCCGATCTCGGTACCGGCCAACTTTTTCCACGTCTTACAGCATAGAGCTTTCTCATTTACATGGGATCACACCCGGCCACGAATTCCTAGGTCTACTTTGTTTCTTCCCAAGGTCTGCGGCGGACTAGGTTTTCCTAACTTTGTTTCGTATTACAGGACTGCCCAGATTGCCCCCATTACCAAATATCATGCCACTAAAGAAATTACTCTTTGGGTACTCTTTGGGTAACTATTGAATCTACCGAATTTGATCCCTATTCAGTATCCAACCTCCTCTGGTTGAATTCTAAATCTTGTTCACCTACTCTGAACCCAATTACTAAACACACCCTTTCACTCTGAGATAATGTGAAAACCACATATGTACGTACCTTCTTTCCTTCTTACAAAATCCATTATTCTATCCTGCCTGGGTTTCCCCAAGATCTTTCCGCAATTGGACCACCACCGGTCTAACTCGCTTGTATAACATGGCCTCTCCCTCGGGCCTAATACCATTCCCGGATCTATGTGAAACTTTTCACTTGCCCAACTCTGAAATATTCCGTTATTTGCTAATCAAAAATTTTGTTCTACACACACTTCTGGGGATGTCCCTTGGAATCAGCTATCGCCCTTCGAACATATATGTTATACAGATCCTCATGCCAGAGGCTTAATTTCAAAATAGTACCTACAATTAGTTACCAAACTTATTATTGGTCCCCCAACATATATGGCAAAATGGGAATCCAATTTAGGTTGCACATTAAATGACACAATATGGTTGGACATCTGGACTAATACCAAATCCTCCTCCACCAACACTGTTGCGGTTGAAGCCTCCTATAAGGTCCTCCTGTGCTGGTATCTGGTTCCTGCCAGGATTGCCAAATTTGCTCCTGACCATTCGGGACTCTGCTTTTGCGGCTATACAGAGTTAGGCCCACACATACATACTTGGTGGCATTGTCCGATTGTCACCTCATATTGGGGTAAGATCTTTGATCTTGCATCCACGATGTTTGACACCCAAATTCTACCTGACCCGGTAACAGCTCTTTTGAATGCTAAATCGGATTGTCTTTCACGCAAACAATTCAGACTTTTTATCCAACTCCTCACAGCTGCAGAGCAGACGATAGCCAAAGCATGGCAATCCCCTTCTTTAAATCTCTTTGAAATCAAGCACCGTATGAATTGTGCCATGTTACAAGCTAAAATGACTGCTTTGGATAACACAACCTTGAGCAAATTTGACTCCATCTGGAGACCGTGGACTTCTAAAATTCTTCCTCCAGATTTTAATGAATCTGTGCTCCTTTTTTGGTAATACCCTTATCCACACCGGCTCATGTGTCATGTGGATTCCTGCCATATCCTTATCTATTTGTTATATGCTCTTAAACTAATAAAATATTTTGAACAAGATGTGTTTCTTAGTGTGTGCAATATATAGTGATGTGGAAAATAGTAGTGACACACATCAACACACACACATTCAGGTTGAACTGGGTGGACTGGTGTCTTTATTCAACCTTACTGTGTAATTATGTAAGAATCCTTTATTCTTCACCTTTCTCCTACTATAATTTTTTTAAAATCCTTTAGAACCTTGACTATCACAGAGTCTCACTCAAGCCGGCCACTCCTTCCCGCTATTCAAAACATTTGTATGCTTAAAATTGATGGACTGTATACTTGATATTTGTAAGCTTCATGGGGTTTTAATTGGTTAATTATCTAGTTGATATTTACACAAGAGAGTTAGGATTGATTTGTTGTATTTACTTTGCTCTAATGGATATATATTACGCTGTACTCTGTTACTCAATTGTTAGCTGCTTTCCCAATCGTTGCCATTTTATGATTCAGGTGATCCTATTCATATTATCGATTGCGTTTGACCACGGGGCACCGCTTCATCTGCTATACCTCCTATCCAGAATCTCTGTTTTTTGGTAAATATAGATAGGACTTACTCATCTGGCAACTATTTTATTTATTTATATGAATGTTATATCTATATATGTCCAAGTCTATAGTTTAACCACTTTACCACCGGAGGATTTTCCTGCTTTACGTCCAGGCCACTTTTTACAACTTGGCACTGCGCGATTTTAACTGACAATTGCGCGATCATGCGACGCCGTACCCAAACAAAATTTACATCCTTTTTTTCCCACAAACAGAGCTTCCTTTTGGTGGTATTTAATCACCTCTGCGCTTTTCATTTTTTGCGATATTAATAAAATAATGCAAACATTTTGCAAAAAAAATTGACATTTTCTACTTTGATAGTTAAAAAATATCCAATATATTCAATTTTTGTCATATATTTAGGCCAAAATGTATTTAGCTACATGTCTTTGACAAAAAAAATCACCAATGAGCATATTTTTAACCGCTTTAAGACCAGAAGATTTTACCCCATTCCTGACCAGGCTATATTTTGCGATTTGGCACTGCGTTATTTTAACGGACAATTGCGCGGTTATGCTACGCTGTACCCAAATTAAATTTATGTCCTTTTTTTCCCCACAAATAGAGCTTTCTTTTGGTGGTATTTGATCACCTGTGCGATTTTACATTTTTTAAAAAAAGAGCGACAATTTTGAAAAAAAAAAAAACAATATTTTTTACATTCTGATATATAACATTCCCCCCAAAAAAATTAAAAATCAAAATTTTTAAAAATTTTAGGGTAATTTGTTTTCTGCTACATATTTTTGGTAAAATAATCATAATAAGCGTATTTTGATTGGTTTGCGCAAAAGTTATCGCGTTTACTACCTACGGGAAAGATTGGTAATTTTTATTGTTTATTTTTTTTTACTAGTAATGGCGGCGATCTGCGATTTTTTATTTGCGGGACTGTGACATTGCCGCAGACAGATCGGACCCCTAACTGCCTTTTTGGACACTTTTGGGGGTACCAGTGACATTACTACAGTAATCAGTGCTATAAATATGCACTGTTACTGTAATAATGACACTGGCAGGGAAGGGGTTAACTTTATTGGTGATCAAGGGGTTAAATGTATGCCTCATGCTTACTGACGTGTGTGGGGGGAGGGGACTGTGTGAAACAGACACAGATCGCAGGTTCAGCTATGCTGAATCCTGCAATCTGTCACTGTCTGTCACAGAGGAGATCAGCCCGCTTTGTTTACACAAGCGGGCGGATCTCCTCACTCGATCCCCGATGATCGGGGAAGAGCGGCGGTGATCACCGCCTCTCTTCCCCTGGCCCGACTCCCGCTGTGGTCATCCGCTGACATCCGCAATCCCATTGACATGCATTATGTCCGTATATCACCCGCAAATGGATGTGGTGATATACAGACATACGGAGTGCCCGTGTGAAAGGGGCCTTAAAGTCCACCTTCTACGGATGTTTATATACATTTGTTGTTCGAAATTTCCCTTCCATAGTTGATGCAGTCAGTGGGGAGTGTAGATACATTAACAAAAAACTTTTAGATGTGTTTCTTAGTGTGTGCAATATATAGGAAAGAAAATGGTCAGCTGGCGCTCTGGTCTACTGTAGTGGAGTCGGTGTGATAGGTGTATAAATAGCTAAAATGGTTAAAAGTCATACATTGTTTCACAAAATACCTTTAAGTGCATGACATATTAGCATGGGAAATAATCAAGTAAACCAACGGAAGTAGGTGTGCCAATGTAGCTGAAGTGTCAGTCTGCAACAAAGGGCCAGACCTGAAATAGAAGCCTTTGTCCATCATTGCAACAACAATCAGTTAGGTCTCTCTTTTACTTTTGAGTTTAATTTAGACACCCTTCCTTTTTTGGACCTAGAATTAGGCCATGACATTAAAAAGATATTTGCCCGGAATTACACCAAGCCTACGGCTGGTAACTCTTAAATCCATTATAAAAGTTGTCATCACCCCACATGGGTGAATAATATACCCAAAGGACAATTTTGCCGTCTACGACAGAATTGCACAAGAGATCAGGATTACATCATTCTGAGCTCCCATTTGAAACACAAATTCATTGATAAGGGTTATCCCTCTGATTTGATTGATCAGGCTTGTAACATATATGCAAATGGTAAACCAGCAAATACCCAAAAGTCTGGAGATGACCCCCCTGCTAGGTTTATCACCAGATTTCACAACAAGTATAAAAAGATGGAGGGTATACTTAATAGGCATTGGAATATCTTATTACAAGATCCCCACTTTAAGACTATACTAAACCCACGACCAAAAGTCACCTATCGGAGAGCACCTGCGTTGAAAAACAAAATTGCGCCGACTAAATTGCCTGAGAATCAGACAGTTCTTCCTCTACATCTCATTCCCCTTAAGGGAATGTATCCCTGTAGAAAAAAAATGTGTAAAACCTGTAACTGTATTACGTATGGACAAAAATCTTTCTCTCACGATGGTCAAACATATTTATTGGATGACTTTTACAATTGCTCTACAGATCATGTAGTGTACTGCCTCACTTGCCCTTACAAGTTATTATATGTAGGCCGCACTGTATGTCCCCTTTGCCAACGCTTTGGCAAACATTGTTGGCTCATAGAGGAAGGCTCTGAAAAGCACAGTGTCCCCAGACACTTCCTAGAAGTCCATAATAGGTCCACTGAAGGGCTGAGTGTCTGGATCATTGAGGCCATATCCAGCAAACTTTCAGAGGCCCAACGATTTTCAAGATTATGTCAGCGTGAGACCTTCTGGATCTACACTCTAAATACGCTAAAGCCACATGGTCTTAACGAGGAACTTGAAATCGGTACTATTTTATAAATATCCTTTTTTTTTTTTTTTTTCATCTTTACTTTTATTTATTTTTATTCTTATATTTATTTTTATCCATTCATTTTTCACATTTCGTTTAATTTTATTAGCATTTATTATTTACATTCAACATTTATCATGTTTGTACTCTACATCTCATGAATAAGTATATTCACCGACTATTAGGCCCCGTTCACATTGCCGCGATCCGACTTCCCCAGGCGACCTCCGAGGTCACGGTGCGAGCAGCGCGCCGCGACCTCGGAGCGGCCGCCAGGGACTTCATAACATTGAAGTCTATGGCGGTCGCCTCCGGGTCGCCCCAAAGAAGCTCCGGACCCTTTTTCTAAGTTGAAGCGACTTGTGTCGCTCCTATTAGAACGGGTCCGCAGCTTCCCTATGGAAGGCGACCTACGGCGACCTGTGAGTTGACCAGGTCGCCTCACAGGTCGCCTTAGTGTGAACGGGGACTTATCCTTTTTGTTTAATCCCTTATTTTTAAATTTTTAAATTTTATCCATGGATTAGGTTATACTGTCAATATTTATATATATATATATATATATATATACATACACTAACCCCTCTCATATATTCTTATAGTAGCTTATGTCTGTGCATATGCCCATTTTTTATATTAGGCTAGACATTACTGCTGCCCTTATTTAGTTCCCTTGTCCAGTATGGCCGCCAGTTTTTTCTATTGGTGGTTCGTTCCTATGTACACTCCCATTTATGGATCACGTTAGTATAAACTTTGGCTCCCTCTGCTGTCTCTGCACCAACACTTGAAAAAAGAGCGCGCATGCTCACTGTGAGCTTGGCGCATGCTCTGAAACGCGTCGTGTAATTCCTCTGATCTTGGTGACGTCACGCGGCAGATGCTGGGTTCCAGCTTGACACGCTGAGATCAGCCGGTCCCGGAAGACAGCAGCCGGCTTGTTCTGTCCTCCGTTTCCATCCACCGGCTTCGGTCATCTCTTCTCCCGGACCCTGGACTTTGGACTCCACCACCATCTATTGGCATCAGATTGAGCCTACCTTTTTGTACCCCGTGTGAGTTGCTATATCTTGTGTGCCTGTTGTATTAAAAACTTACTGCACTTAGAGGCGCTTCGCCTGTTTGTTTTGTGCAATATATAGGGATGTGGAAAATAGTAGTGACACACATAAACACACACACATTCAGGTTGAACTGGGTGGATTGGTGTCTTTATTCAACCTTACTGTGTAATTATGTAAGGATCCTTTATTCTTCACCTTTCTCCTACTATAATTTTTTTTTAAATCCTTTAGAACCTTGACTATCACAGAGTCTCACTCAAGCCAGCCACTCCTTCGCGCTATTCAAAACATTTGTATGCTTAAAATCGATTGGCTGTATACTTGATATTTATGAGCTTCATGGGGTTTTAATTGGTTAATTATCTAGTTGATATTTACACAAGAGCATTAGGATTGATTTGTTGTATGTATACAATATGTATTGATTACAATATGTATTGATTATGACTAATTTATTTTAAATTACATCAAGACTAAATTGTACATCTTCAATTTCAGAACCTTCTTCAAATCAAAACGGAAGGAAGGAGGCAAAGACCGAAAAGATGAATGTAAAATATTTTTTTTTGTCCTTGTTAAGGTAAACTTGATGAGATAATTAATATATAAATTACTCTGAAAAAAACAAGCCTAAAGTATAAAGTATAAAGTATAAAGTTTTCATTTCACATTTTCCGTTTGATATGGCTTTTAAATGGGATAAATATCAGTTGGTGATGATAAATGGCTGGCTATCCAGGGTCACATTGGATGACTAGGAGAGAGGGGGGGGGGGCACCAGCCATCCATTTTTACTGCATTAAATGGACAGGAAGTGTATAGAAGACCTTTCTCAACGCCCCTCTGAAGAGTTCGGCAACCCATCAGTGCACAGACAAAGGTGGTGCATCTTGTTGGAGTATTGGACTCACTTTTACACACACAGCATCAATGTACTTTTTCCCAAAAGACTTACTGGTGAAAAGAGACTATTTGGAGAGGAAGTGCCTATTCTGTAGTTTCCCCATACATGTTACTAGGGTCCCACTCCCAAACTATAACTACCTGTGGAGGGGTAAGACTGCTCTGGCACTAATTGTTTTCGCATTGCCAGTACTGGGACAGGTTCATCCAGCACCAGAGCAAGGATACAACACTGCCCCCCCCTCCCCTACTGATAATGCATGCCGTAAAATAGGTGTATCGCTCTGCACCCATTCTCTGCCCCCCTTGCTCCTGCTGCCCATAAATGATATGAAGTGCGTACTGCACATGCATGGCCAATCACTTGCATTCTAATAGCAAGGAGGTAATTGCGCATGTACAGTATGTTTTTCATGTCAACTGTGGGCAGATGTAGTGGGCATATAGGAACACAGTGTGACAGCAGTAGCTGTCAGAGCAGACATGAAGCCATGGCCTACTGGTTGCCAGCCACTGATTTGGAGCATGCATGCGGTGAGGGAGTGCTTCACTACTGCTGCGCCCCTGGCGGCTGCCCCTCCTGTGCAGTCCCTGTGCATTGCACACAGAGCTCTGAAACAAAAAAAAGTCCAAATTATCAGGATTATGCTTGGGAATTGTGTGTACTGGTTGTGGCATGGTCGGCTCTGTGGTATTTTTTATCCAGACTTGAACCTGTACACTTTCAGTTTATCCTATTGGGAATACATTGGACCAAAGATTTGTGAAGTATATTAAGGTTTTCAATAGACCTGGATCAAAGAGGGACATATTTGGCATGACACATGTGTCAAACACAAGGCCCGGGGGCAGAATCTGTCCCTCCAGGCTATATCATATGGCCCTCGCACCTCTCTTGCAGCTGCAGAAACCCTCTCATTGTTGCCCTCACCTTGTTTCAGAATTCAGCAGCAGAGAGGGGGACAGAACTCCTTCACCAGATCCTGAACTTCACCATGCAGCCACGGAGAGGCTCGTATCTTCCCCCCTCCCCCTTTCCCTGTCTCAGCAGTCAACAGCAAAGAGGAGGACAGAACTCCTCCTGCAGATCCTGCACCTCTTTGTGCAGCCACAGCATCCCCTCATCTCCACCTCCCCTGGTCTCTGCATTCTGCAGTCTTCCTCCTCTGGTCCTCCTCCAGACCCTGCACTTTCTGCTTCCCAGCTTCACCCCCAGCTTCTTCCCTGCAGCAGCACAAAGTAAGGGGGGCTCTTGACCTTTGATGTAAGGGGATTGGGGTGCTCTGGACATCTAGTCTTACAGATAAAACTGGCCCATTGAGGGCAACCGTAATGCTGATGCTGCCCATGATGAAATTGAGTTGGACTCCCCTGCTGTATGGTGTTTGCATTCACATTTCGTTGCTTTGAAATGAAAGGTTTACACATGATTCAGCCTTGGTGAGCGGATATGAAATACTGTTTTAACAACCCATACTTACCTTTGAACCTTTAGTGTTTGTTCTTTGGTGTATTTTTAACAAAGACTGGAATACAAATCCTAATTTTACAGCATTTTTTCTGTTCCCATTTAACAAAGAAATAGCTTTGTCATATTGAGATAAAGATGATATGCTTAAGGCAATTCAGGTCTACAAAGACGACTTGTAGAAATTAGTAATTCACTGAGTTTAAAATAATGGAACAGTGGCATAGCGTGGGATGCCAGTGACTGGGGCAAGGCAAGTATCGTGCCCCTAGCCCATATACTATTAGCAGTTCCCGAGTTCACACTACATATTAATATACTGTATATTTTAACTTTTTATTTAAACAAACTTTAAGGGATAGGAGCACATTCTGAACATCACTGGATAGAGGGAAATTCAAAGTTTGATGGTCCTTGAGGTTGGTTGCACTCAACATGAGCACCATGTGTTGCACGACAAACATCAAAACATTCGACTATTTTTTTGCCACATACAAATTCTCACAAGTTTGCCTGCAGTTTCCTGCTTGTGTATTCTTACCTTCTTGCTGCAGTGCGTTCTCTACCCTGATTCCTTTCACATGGGTGGTTTGCCTGTGCTCTCCTATGGGCATCACCTGCTATTCTGTGGGCTTTTCTTTCCTTCCTTTCTATCACTTCCTGGCCCACCTAGTTTGCTTACCTATATAAGACATGCTCAGTGTAGTCCACATTGCCTGAGTAACTTGACAGATCTCTGAGCTCCTGGGCGCTTGTTACTTGTGTGTCCTGTGCCTGACTACCCGTGTACTAACCCCGGCTTTGTTTACCTTCTGTGCTTGTTTGCTGCCCGTTCTGACCTCTGCTTGTCTCCTGGATTTCCTGGTGTCTCCTACTGATTATACTTTGCTCATGTGAGTGGTCTCTGCATCCTCAGCTGGGCAAACCTGGGAGCCACGACCTGGTTCCAGCTTGCTGCAAGTCCGTTCCCACCATCAAGGCCTCTGGTGAAGAAGCAAGCTGGGGCTTAGACTCTGAACCCTGGGGAATCCCGAGTTGGCGATCTACAAGAGTTTGCTAATGAAGACACTTAACACGAATCATCTGATCGCTAGTTATTTTATTCACACCAGGAAATAATCCTGCAGAATTGAAGCCCATAATTTGAACCTTCTGTTATTGTTGCCAGGATGCAATGCCTACAGTAAAGGCTTAAAGGCTTCATATGCAGACAGTTTTTAACCACCTTAGCGGTATCCCCGAACGTGACTCGGGGTGGTTTTTCTATGCTGTTATCGGTATCCCTGAGTCACGCTCGGGGTGGATGTGCAGAGCGCACAGCGGTCTCTTACCTTCTCCTGGCGATCCAGCGATGATCTCCCATTGCTGTGATCGCCAGCCGTCTGAGATCCCCGCCGCTCGTCCGTCCTCCGTCGGTATGATGACTTCCTAGTTCCGTTCCCTGCAGCAGCAATGCTGCATGGGAGCGGAACTAGGGAGGGAAATTCAAACGTTGAATTTTGCTCAAAACACAAACACACACATAACATTTATATACTGTATATATATATATATATATATATATATATATATATATATATATATATATATATATATATACAGGGCTTTTTTTTCTCAGAGAATAGGTGCAGGAACTCCCTTTTTCAGACTTTCCCCTTGTCTCGGCCCCTACCTACCTCTGTGAACCGTTCCTTGGTTCCACCCACTACCCACCTCCCAGTTTTATCCCTTTTAGAAAATACAGAACCAAGTAACATTTGTGGTACTAAGCAATTTGTATGGAATTTTTTATCAATAACAAAAAAGCAGTGAAATCCCCTGCAGCCAACAATAACAGACCCCCCAGCAGCAATAGATCCAGCCAGCGACAATCGGTCCCCAGCAGCAACAACAGAACTCCCAGCAGACAGCATCAATAGACCCTCCAGCAGCCAGCTACAATAGACTGCTCCATAAAGAGTAGATCCCTCCCATCAACAACTGACCCCTCAGCAACATAAGAACCACCCCATCAACAATAGACCCCCCTACAAAATGAGATCTCTTCCAGAGACAATATATCCCCCAGCAGCCACACTAGACCTCCCCAGCAGCAATAAACTCTCCTGCAGGAATAGATCCTCACCAGCAACAATAGATCCCTCAGCAGCCAGCATCAATAGACAATGTTGCATTCCTTGCAATTACATACATTCAGTGCTGGAGGTGCCGGAACTGCGTTCCCTCGCGTTCCCGCTGAAAAAAAGCCCTGTATATATATATATATATATATATATACATACATATATATATATATATATATATATATATATATATATATATATATATATGTATGTATACATATATATATATATATATATATACACACGTATGTATATATATATATATATACACACACGTATGTATATATATATATATATATATATATATATATATATATATATATATATGTATGTATATATATATATACACGTATATATGTATATATATATATATATATATATATATATACACGTATATATATATATATTATATTATATATTATATAATAAAATTATATTATTGATTAGATTATAATTCATGCGTTTATGTTTCAAATTTATTACATCTGGGATGTCTACTAGAGTCTTGTTTTGGTCAGGTTTAAGTCAGTAATTACTAAGAATTGTAGGCCTATAATACATAACGCCAAATTTCCATGAAAAAAATTGTAACGCTTTTGGTACAGAATTCCTGACATAATCATACCGCCAGGGAGGTTAAGAACATGCCACACCATTGTTTGAGGAGGTCCAGGTTCAATGCATGCCCATGTTGTGGATTTCCTAGGGCTCCATTCAAATGCACCTCAAATAAGCTCAACATTTTCATCTGATATGCAAGGACAGCCAGTGCCACTGGGAAATTTGCTTATGATGAGGCTGCTGTTTGTTGAATTCACGTTGCGCTTGAACAATGGATTCACACTTCATAAACTACAGCACACAAATCCACTTCTCATGTGGTATCCCCATTCTTCTATAACTAGGAAACAGTGTTGCTGTGCGCCATTGAATTGAACCTCTTGGTGGCCTTCTAACTTTGAACCTACCTCTATCCAGTGATGTGCAGAATGTGCTTCTATTCCTTACACAGTTTGTTTGAAAAAAAAAGTTTCAATCTGTTACATCTTTTTGAATAACTGTATATATGTGTGTGTGTGTATATATATATATATATATATATATATATATATATATATATATATATATATATATATATATATACATATAGTAGGAAAATCTATGCCTTACCTGAGTTTCCCTGTATGCTAGGCTTTCTCATGCACTCATAGTGGTGCCTCCTGTGGTCCTCTGCCACCCCTGGGGAAAGTAGAGGCTGATGCCCAGCTGGCAGCACCCCAACACAGGGTGGCACTTGGCCCTGTCCAGTTGGGTAGCCAGGCAAAATGGCTGTAATCCATGCTACCCCATAGAGAAAGGTTGATGGGAAAATGTCCTGAAGAGCAGGCAGTGTGGCACCAGTTATCCCTGGGGGGCTTATAGGGTGTGATTCAAGGTGGGGATCCAGGAGAAGGTGCTGCAGACTCTAAGCTTAGTCTCTGGTATCCCCCCATAGTCAGGGCACAAGGCACATAGTCATGGGGTATTTCTGGAGGGTGGACTTGCAAAGATCCAGGGTACATGCCCACATCCTTATCTTCGATATAACTGACATACATGTTGGCAGCCAGTTGCCAGCTAGCCTAGCCGCACTGCACTGCAATCATGCCCTCTACACTGTGGTCTTTCCCAGCTCTGTTTCTGGATAGCTCTCATGTCACTCCATTGGCAGTCACTCACTGTGTACAAGGCTCTAGTAGTAAGAACACACCAATGGCAGGTGATGTAGCCCTCTGAGGGCATGTTTTTTTTTTGTTTATTATTACTTCTTTCTTTTTTTTCTGAATTTTTGCATCCCTAAGAGTTTTGCACCCAGGACAAATGCCCATGCTACACTGCTGTAACAGAATAGCTATATGCTAGTAGCTGTGGAATTAAGGTAAAATATATGAATCCCAATAGTCATCCATATAGACTTGAACCAAGTGCCATAGTCATGGTTTAACAAGCCCACAGTACATGCATGGTGGCCCATTTTATATATGAGATTTAAAGAGCTGTGTGTGGTGTTTTAACTGGGATAAAAATTACACACTTAAGAATACAATGGGGTTTGATTATTAAAGGTAAATAGATTGTTCTCTTTGCACAGGCAGTTGCATTTTGCAAGGGAATTAGCCCCAGAGCTTAGTAAATGAGGGGAAACTCTGATGATTAAAACGTCACCACGATTATCAACCCTTGTAATGTGATCAGCCTATTTGCCTTTATTAAATTAAACTCCCTATTGTTTTTTTAACTGTTTTAAAGTGGTTGCAGACCCTTATATATACTCCGTGAAGTGCCTAACCTCAGATGATACACAGAGATGAAACAAATCCTCCTAAATAAATTGTATCTGTTTATCTGCAGTCTTCTCTTCTCTACATCCCTTCAAAGTGCAGAATTTATAAAGCTTCTTTGAGCTCCTGGGGATCCCTCCCCTGTCACAATATTTCTCTTGGTGTCAGGAAAATTAGTCAGAATTGATTCATGCTGATAACAGAAGAAGGAAGCAGCAGACAGTAATTACACATAGTGCTCCTAACTGATACAAGCACACAGTATAGAGGGATATGCTTTTTTCATATTTCATGTCTGAGGTTTACAACCACTTTAAACCTTTTATTGGAAATCGTAATAAAATGTGATGCTGGGATAAATGAGATTGTGTAATATGTTTTTCTCATAGGCAGAATAATCTCCTTCTTTTTGGGGTATATTAAAAAGGTGGAATTATATATATATATATATATATATATATATATATATATATATATATATATATATATATATCGTACATATATATATATATATATATATATATATTAGTGCTGTCAAAATTAGCGCGTTAATAATGTATTAACTCAAATTCATTTTAACGGCGATAATTTTTTTAACGCGCGATTAATGCAGCGCGCATCACCTGTTTGAC
This sequence comes from Pelophylax lessonae, assembly GCF_965119305.1. Classification (NCBI taxonomy): domain Eukaryota; kingdom Metazoa; phylum Chordata; class Amphibia; order Anura; family Ranidae; genus Pelophylax; species Pelophylax lessonae. Next base: position 61,427,049 of record NC_138771.1, on the reverse strand, counting down.
CCGTGGCCTAGCCCGTAGTTGGAGAGATAGAGATGCAGCAGCAAACAGAAATGGAAAAAGAAAGGGGTCTTCTGAACGGAAAATTTATATACAAAACGAGGTCTGATGGTTCTGTCGACAAGACAAAAGTTATCTGCAGTTATTGTCGATGTGAATTAAGTTATCACCGCAGCACGTCGAGTTTAAAATATCACTTGATGGCGAAGCATACAACTGACACGGAGAGCCCCCCTCCCCCTCGTCAAAGGCAGACCACAATGGATCAAAGTTTGCAGCGGAGATCGATGGATAAGTCCACAACTAATAGACTCACCTCAACTATAGCTAAATGGGTGGCTACAGCATGTAGACCAGTTAATGTGGTCGAGGACGAGGGTCTACTTGAAATTATTCGCATCGCATCTAACGATTCTACATACGAACTACCTTCAAGAGCCACCATTACAACCAAGATTCACAACTTATATGAAGAGGAGAAAGCTAAAGTTCAGGAGGCATTGAGACAGACAAACACGGTTGCGCTCACCGGAGATTATTGGACTTCCCTCAGTAACCATAGCTACCTAGGCGTCACAGCACATTATTTTGACGCGCACTGGAAACTTCAGTCTCACGCTTTGACCGTTATGAAGACAGAAGATAGACACTATGCTGACGTTTGCGCTGAGCACTTTCTTCAAGTAGCCAGACAGTGGAACATTGAACTCAAAATTAAAATAGTGACCACTGATAGTGCACGCAACATGATTGCAGCGGCCAGGCAGCTCCCGTTCGAGCATATGCCTTGCATTGCACACAGCCTCCACCGAGCCATCACAGTTTCTCTCCAAAACAGCCCGTTTGATGGCGCCTTGGCAAAATGCAGGAAGTTAGTGGGTCATTTCAAGCATAGCCCTGCTAACGCAGCCGAGCTTGAACAGCAGCAAGTCAAACATCTTCAAAAGAAAGAGTCACTCGTACAGGAGGTGTCTACTAGGTGGAACAGCACCCTAGAAATGATAAAGCGTGTTGAGAGAAATCAAGAACCATTGAGAGATGCACTGGCCCTACATGCAGGCAACATCAACATGCCAACTGCAGCTGAATTTGATAAACTGAAGAGGTTGGAGACTGTGCTGGAACACTGCAGGTAATTTATTGATACTCTTATTATTATTATATTTGTCTCTCAGTCAAAGTAAGGTTGTGTCAAAAGTGGGGACGTCTGTGTGTGTGTGTGTGTGTGCAGGGCCGGACTGACCATTGGGCACAGCGGGCATTGTCCCGGTGGGCCGCGGCGCCGCGAGTCATCCACGGTAAAAGTAAGTTCCCTCACTGCGGCCGCAAAATTACAAACACCGGCCGATGTACTTGCCAGTTTTCAGCTTACCGGCTCCGCGGCCAATCAGCCTTCTGCTCAGGGGAGGTGTGAGTCACACCCCCCTGAGCAGAAGGCTGATTGGCCGCGGAGACGGAAGTCAAGAAGTTCAGCGTGTGTTACTTTACTTCCCGCCGGCCGCCGGTGTCCTGCCCGGCGCGGCCAGCCCAGCCCTGCCACTGATCGGACGGCATCTCAAGCACCTGCAGCCTGCAGATGGCAGCTCCTTCGGTCCAACTCCGGGCTGCTCGCAGGGGGGGCGGCGGGGAGAGAAGAGCAGAGAAGGTAAGTGCCTGCCTGCAGACAGTGCTGTGCAGCCCCGGCCGTGTGTGACTGCTCAATAGGAGGCGGATGGATGGGGCGGCTGCAGCCTGCATATAGAGGATTTTTGATGTTTACCTATTCCTCCCTGCTGCCGCTGGATGGATGCCTGATTCTCCTCTCTGCAGGCATTCTGCGGCTGCAGGAGAAATATGGAAATATAATAAATTTCTCTATATGCAGCTGTCCCATCCCCCTCCTATACAACTTCTTTTACTGCCCCCCCCACTCCCCCAGTGATCTTAGCGCCCCCCCCCCCCTGTGCTCTTCAAGTCCCCATAGTACTTTTCAATCCCCCCTATGCACTCTGGCTCCCCCAGTGCTCTCCACCCCCTGTGCACCCTGGCTCCCCCCTAAGTGATTTCCAGTCCCCCCAGTGCTCTCCAGTCCCCCCCCATTCTCTACATCCCCCTGTTTTCCCGGCCTGCCCCCCCCCAGTGCTATCCACGCCCTGCGCCTTCCAACCCCCCTGCAATGCTTTCCAACCCCCCCCCTTAATTCTCTCCAGTCCCCCCCCAGTGCTATCCATGCCCTGCGCCTTCCAACCCCCCTGCAATGCTTTCCAACCCCCCCCTTAATTCTCTCCAGTCCCCCCCCCAGTGCTATCCATGCCCTGCGCCTTCCAACCCCCCTGCAATTCTTTCCAACCCCCCCCTTAATTCTCTCCAGTCCCCCCCCCTTGCCCTTCAGCTCCTCCAGTGCTATCTGCTTTCCCTGTGCTCTCCGGCCCCCCTAGTGTTCTTCTATCTTCTATTATGTCTGCAGTCTCCGACTTTCTCCTGTACTATGTCTGCAGTCTCTGCCAATATCCTGTACTATGTCTGCAGTCTCTGCCAATATCCTGTACTATGTCTGCAGACTCTGACCATCTCCTGTATCACGTCCGCAGTCTCTGACCATCTCCTGTATCACGTCCGCAGTCTCTGACCATCTCCTGTATCACGTCCTCAGTCTCTGACCATCTCCTGTATCATGTCCTCAGTCTCTGACCATCTCCTGTATCACGTCCTCAGTCTCTGACCATCTCCTGTATCACGTCCTCAGTCTCTGACCATCTCCTGTATCACGTCCTCAGTCTCTGACCATCTCTTGTATCACGTCCTCAGTCTCTGACCATCTCTTGTATCACGTCCTCAGTCTCTGACCATCTCTTGTATCACGTCCTCAGTCTCTGACCATCTCTTGTATCACGTCCTCAGTCTCTGACCATCTCTTGTATCACGTCCTCAGTCTCTGACCATCTCTTGTATCACGTCCTCAGTCTCTGACCATCTCTTGTATCACGTTCTCAGTCTCTGACCATCTCTTGTATCACGTCCTCAGTCTCTGACCATCTCTTGTATCACGTCCTCAGTCTCTGACCATCTCTTGTATCACGTCCTCAGTCTCTGACCATCTCTTGTATCAGGTCCTCAGTCTCTGACCATCTCTTGTATCAGGTCCGTAGTCTCTGACCATCTCTTGTATCATGTTTGCAGTCTCTGACCATCTCCTGTACTATGTCCAGCGGGAACACTCTGCAGCCGCACCGCACAGTACACCCAAGGTAAGTGGAGGTCTGGAGAGAGGAGTGACTTCTACTTAGGGATTTCTTTTGCAGATAGGCTGGGCTGGCACTGGCAGCAACAATTTTATTCAAAGAAATCAGGATTTCTTCTGCAAATAGGCTGGCACTGGCAGCAACAATTTAATTCAAATCAGGATTTATTTTGCAAATAGGCTGGCCTGGCACTGGCAGCCAGGCATAGTACTAGTCTAGTACTATGCCTGCCAGTGCCAGGTCAACCTATTTGCAGAAGAAATCCTGATTTGAATTGGTCATGTCATGTGTCTGATGAGATTGTTTTTTGTTAATTGTCTGATCTGATGCCACTGCCAGCCTATTTGCAGAAGAAAACCTTATTTTTCCTAATGTTTTGATCATGTGTCATGGTGACATAGATTTTGGTAATTATCTGACTCTGATGCCAGCCTATTTGCAGAAGAAATCCTGATTTGAATAAAATATTTGCTGCCAGTGCCAGCCTGCCAGGTGATCTGAGGTGTGAAGGTGCAGGAATTGGGACTGATCTGAGGTGTGAAGGTGCAGGAATTGGGGCTGATTTGATGTGTTAAGGTGCAGGAATTGGGGTGATCTGAGGTGTGAAGGTGCAGGAATTGGGGTGATCTGAGGTGTGAAGGTGCAGGAATTGGGGTGATCTGAGGTGTGAAGGTGCAGGAATTGGGGCTGATTTGATGTGTTAAGGTGCAGGAATTGGGGCTGATTTGATGTGTTAAGGTGCAGGAATTGGGGTTATCTGAGGTGTGATAGTGCAGGAATTGGGGGTATCTGAGGTGTGAAGGTGCAGGAATTGGGGCTGATCTGAGGTGAGAAGGTACAGGAATTGGGGTGATCTGAGGTGTGAAGGTGCAGGAATTGGGGGTATCTGAGGTGTGAAGGTGCAGGAATTGGGGTGATCTGAGGTGTGAAGGTGCAGGAATTGGGGTGATCTGAGGTGTTATAGTGCAGGAATTGGGGGTATCTGAGGTGTGAAGGTGCAGGAATTGGGGGTATCTGAGGTGTGAAGGTGCAGGAATTGGGGCTGATCTGAGGTGAGAAGGTACAGGAATTGGGGTGATCTGAGGTGTGAAGGTGCAGGAATTGGGGGTATCTGAGGTGTGAAGGTGCAGGAATTGGGGCTGATCTGATGTGTGAAGGTGCAGGAATTGGGGTGATCTGAGGTGTGAAGGTGCAGGAATTGGGGTGATCGGATTTGTGAAGGTGCAAAGCTCACTTGATTTCTTACTATTCAAGCGGTTTACAGCAGTTACTTTATATGAAGTTGACAGTTTTTTTTTTTATGTATCTGGCACTCCCAATTTCTTTTAAAACATTTTTCGGCACACTGTGCCCAAAAAGGTGGTCTACCCCTTGATTAGAGTAACCCTCATCTTGTGCTGCTTCATACTAATTTTAGGACTCAACCATCAAAACAGGATTTAAAGTAAAACAAAAAAAAACGCATCATATGGCAGCTCTGATCTAAATCGGAACCAATCTATCAGATTAGACTAAAAAAGGTACCGTAATCCAATCCACACATCCTGGAACATTAAATCCTCTCATCAAGCATCCCGACGAACGTCCCTCCCCGCCACGCCCCCCCCCCCGCGGGCTGCTCAGTCCAAAATGCCCGGGCCTATTTTTTGTCCCAGTCCGGGCCTGTGTGTGTGTGTGTGTGTGTGTGTAACATTTTTATAATAGAGTGGATTTATGTTGTTCTGATGTGTCTTGACTGTGTGTGTGTGTGTGTGTGTGTGTGACATTTATAATAGAGTGGATTTAAGTTCTGATGTGTGTGTGTGTGTGTGTGTGTCATTTATAATAGAGTGGATTTATGTTCTGATGTGTGTGTGTGTGTGTGTGTGTGTACAGTATGGGGACAAAATATAATAGAAATGTCTGAAATCCTTGTTTTTGTGGGGACATTTGTTGGTCCAGTTAAACAGCTTATAAATCATACAGAATGAGTTGTATTGAAAATGTAAAAATGCAGAAAGTTTTCTGTGATGGTTAGGTTTGTGTGTGTGTGTGTGTGTGTGTGTGTGCGCGTGTGTTAAGAGTGAGAGATTGAAAGTGAGTGAGAGATTCATTATGTCTAACTAAAGTACTTTTCTCTATTATTCCAGGTATGTGAGTGAACTTTTAGGAGGAGAGAAATTTGTTTCTTGCTCAGTTGTGCTGCCCGCGTTGTGTCATCTATCACGTGTGATGGAGGTCTCAGAAGATGACCCAGCCTACATGATTAAGTTTAAGGAAACTTTCACAACTGACATGGACAAACGGAAGGAAAAAACCAACACCACATGGCTGAGGGTTGCATCAGCACTGGACCCTAGGTTTAAGGACCTCAAATGTCTGAGCAGGGCTGACAGAGCTGAGGTGTGGAGTTCAGTCTGTGCCTTGCTCAAGAGGGAGGGGCTTGCACAGCCAGATAAACCAGTGACAACTGAACCACCTAAGAAGATAACATGTCTCATGTCTGTGCCAGAATCTTCATCTGATGATGATGAAGAGGACTGTATTGAGAAATGTGTGGAGCGCTACAAGGCAGAGCCCTCTATTGGCATAGAGGACTGTCCCCTGCAGTGGTGGTCCAATCATGAAGGGGCACACAGTGAGATGGCCTACCTTGCACGCATATACTTATCAACACCTGCCACATCCGTACCTTGTGAAAGATTGTTTTCACTCTCAGGACATTGTGTTCAGAAAAAGCGAGCTGCCCTGTCATCTGAAAATGTAAACAGGCTCGTCTGTTTGAGCAACTGGCTCAGTGCAAAGAAAGAGAAATAATCTGTGAGGAACCTGTGGGTTTTTTATATTCTTTTTCCCACCTGTTTGATAGACATGAACACGTTCTTTGTAAAACATGTCAATGTTCTTTATGCTCTGTTTAGGGTGATTTCAGTAATAATAAATGTAATATATATATATAGTACAGACCAAAAGTTTGGACACACCTTCTCACTCAGAGTTTTCTTTATTTCCATGACTATGAAAATTGTAGAGTCACACTTCCAGAGGTAGTCACCTGAAATGGTTTTCACTTCACAGGTGTGCCCTGTCAGGTTTAATAAGTGTGATTTCTTGCCTTATAAATGGGGTTGGGACCATCAGTTGTGTTGTGCAGAAGTCAGGTGGATACACAGCTGATAGTCCTACTGAATAGACTGGTAAAATTTGTATTATGGCAAGAAAAAAGCAGCTAAGTACAGGAAAACGAGTGGCCATCATTACTTTAAGAAATGAAGACCAGTCAGTCCGAAAAATTGGGAAAACTTTGAAAGTGTCCCCAAGTGCAGTCACAAAAACCATCAAGCGCTACAGAGAAACTGGCTCACATGTGGACCGCCCCAGGAAAGGAAGACCAAGAGTCACCTCTGCTGCGGAGGATAAGTTCATCCGAGTTAACATCAGCTCAGATTAGAGACCAGGTCAATGGCACACGGAGTTCTAGCAGCAGACACATCTCTAGAACAACTGTTAAGAGGAGACTGTGAATCAGGCCTTCATGGTAGAATATCTGCTAGGAAACCACTGCTAAAGAAAGGCAACAAGCAGAAGAGACTTGTTTGGGCTAAAGAACACAAGGAATGGACATCAGACCAGTGGAAATCTGTGCTTTGGTCTGATGAGTCCAAATTTGAGGTCTTTGGTTCCAACCACCGTGTCTTTGTGCGTCGCAGAAAAGGTGAACGGATGGACTCTGCATGCCTGGTTCCCACCATGAAGCATGGAGGAGGAGGTGTGATGGTTTGGGGTGAGCTGGACCGCAGAGTGAAGGCAAAAGGGCCAACAAGTGCTAAGCATCTCTGGGAAATCCTTCAAGGCTATTGGAAGACCATTTCAGGTTACTACCTCTTGAAGTGTGACTCTACAATTTTCATAGTCATGAAAATAAAGAAAACTCTTTGAATGAGAAGGTGTGTCCAAACTTTTGGTCTGTACTATATATATATATATATATATATATAGACTATTCAGCAATAATAAGAAATGTTCATGTTTAATAATTTATTTTGAAATTTGAAAGCAAATCTTGTATACCTTCAATATATCTGAAATGGGGATTTCAGGATGGGAAATAATAAATATGAAGTCATCTGGGTAGACTGTTTTAAATTCTAAACTGAAGCACTTAAGACCAGGGATTTCCATATTTTTCCTAATACTTTGAGAGATTGTTTCCATAATAACAAGCAATAAAGCGGCGAGAGGGATACCTGCCCCGTTTTATTCCATTATTTATGCTAAATTAATCAGCCAAGGAATGATTAATTTTAATTTTAACTAAGGGGAAATTATGTAGGGCAATAATTTTATGTATTTATTTTTATGAAAAACTAAAGTTTTGTTAAGTAAAAAGAACTCCCAGTCAAGTAAAAAGAACTCCCAGTCAATTCTATCAAAAGCTTTCTCAACATACTTTCTATTCATTTTTGCAAAATGCATCAGAATGATTCATTTAGATTGTCACAAATCTTTCTACCTTAAACAAATCCACATTGGTATGCATTTATTTAATAGCCAATGTCAAAGAAAGTTTCTATTTTATACGTTTCTCAAAAGTTTTTTGTCACTTAGGAGATAGATTGTCTTATATTATTTTTATAAGATTATTAGTGTCACCACAGGATGACACTGTGGACACTAAGATAATTCTGTGCCTCGTCCTAATTAATAATATTAAGAGGAAGGTATAGACAAATGGACTTTGTTGGCACAACAACAGGACAATATGTCATAAAAAGTATTTTTTATTATGAAACTATTAAAAAATGTATATATATATATATATATATATACAAAACAGACAAAAAGAAAGAACAAAAGACATGATCTTTAAAACAATTGTTGCTGATGATATAATAATCAGCATATATGGAAACCCATACAACCACGCATTTTGAAGATATAAAGCATCTATAATATATAAACAGTGAAAAAACCGTGGCTACTCAAGAGGAGCTTTTAAGTGGCGAATATGGAGAGAAGTAAATTCCAACGGTGGTGATGGGTTCACTAGGTCACAATATTAGGATAACCATAACATTCTCTACATGTTTCGCGCTAAATGCGCTCCTTCTGGAGAATATCGTTATATGGATAATTTAACCGCTTGCCGCCCGCCCGCCGTCATATGACGGCGGAGCGGAGCGACCATTATCCTGGGCCGCCGTCATATGACGGCGGCACTTTAAGCAGGGCAGGCGCGCGATCGCGGGCGCGCCGCCCTGCACTGCCGGTGTCGGCGTGTCCCAGGGACACCCCCGTCACCGGCAGGGGGGAAACAGCCAATAGGCACGGCTGTTTCCCACGTGATCGGCTGTGTTCCATTGACACAGCCGATCACAATAGAGGGCGGCAGAAAATGACCGCGCATGCGCGATCGGGAGCGCGCAGCGCGGTCATGTCGGTGGCTATGTGTTCCCTAGGAACACAGCTAGTCACCGACAGTGTAAAACAGCCAATGACAGTGGCTGATTACGATGTGATGGGCTGTGAAGCCATTCACAGCCCATCACAAATGTAAACAAAGAGCAGTAACTCACTGTTACTAGCTCATCTTCCCTCACACACCGTTTCCAGTGTGAGGAGAGGAGAGCCAGAAACAGTGAGTTACTGATCTGTGTACCTGTCCTGTGAAAATCAGAAAAAAAAGTGTCATCAGCCCCCCCCAATTGCACCTGTCACCCAACAGTCACCTGTCACTATCACTGCACCAAAAATCACTACCTATAAAGTGCACCTGTCACCAGAGACTGCCATAAGTATCGCCAGCGGTGCACCTGTCACCCATCGGTGACCAGCGCCCGTCACCTGTCACCCTATCAATCACCGTCACCTGTCACCCCATCAGTGATTGTCATCTGTCACCCCATCAATCAGCGTCACCTGTCACCCCATCAGTGATCGTCACCTCTCACCCCATCAATCAGCGTCACCTGTCACCCCATCAGTGATCGTCACCTGTCACCCCATCAGTGATCGTCATCTGTCACCCCATCAGTGACTGTCACCTGCCACCTATCCGTCACCTGCCACGCATCAGCCAGAATGTCAAAAAGGATGTTCAGCAGCGAGGAGGCGTTTGAGATCATCTCTATGGATGATGAGGGCACCGGGGAGCTCTCATCAGTATCCGGGTCCAGTTCCGAATCCGATTCGGAATTTGAAGTCGCCAATAGTAGCGGATCGGAGATGGACTCGGAGGAAGAATGGGTCCCTCCCAAAAGGGCACGGCGCTCTGGAAACCGGGCAGCCACAAGGGATACACCCCAGGATCCTATGCCCAGCACCAGCACTGCCACCACCAGTACACCCCAGGATCCTATGCCCAGGCCCAGTACCCGCTCTGCCCCCAGCGAAACACCCCAGGAGCGAATGCCCAGGCCCAGCACCAGCGCTGCGGCATCACTCCCAATTCCGAATCCCCCTTCTACCAGCACTGGAGTGTCACATCCCCCAAGAGCCAGGGCCACTATCCACCTCCCAGATGCTCTTGCCAATCCAAGATGGCTGCCCTCCAACTCAGGATCAGCAAATATTCCCCCTTTTACCGCACAGCCAGGTGTGCAGGCCAATACAGAAAATTTTTCTTTTATTGATTTCCTCCATTTATTTCTGCCCAACGATTTTCTGCAATACATCGTGGACCAAACGAATCTGTATGCCCAGCAGTTTATTGCTAACAACCCCCAATCTTCCTATTCCCGTCCGTTTGAGTGGAGAGAGTTAACCTTGGAGGAGTTCAAAATGTTTTTGGGCCTCACCATAAACATGGGGGTTACAAAGAAAAATGAAGGACATGCCTATTGGTCCACCCAACCCATACACAGTATGCCCATATATTCTGCCCAAATGCCCAGGTCCCGGTATGAAATTATCATGCGCTTCCTTCATTTTAGTGACAACAGCCAGTGCCCCCCCCAAAATCATCCAAATTTTGACAAGCTGTATAAAATTCGCCCCCTCATAAATTATCTTTCCCAAAGTTTTGCAGAACTTTACGTCCCAGATCAAAACATTTGTGTAGATGAGTCCCTGCTACACTTCACAGGCCGGCTTGGAATAAAGCAGTATATTCCAAGCAAAAGGTCCAAATATGGGGTCAAATTCTATAAACTGTGCGACAGAGCTACGGGATATCTGTATGCGTTCCGCATATACGAAGGAAGAGATTCCCAGCTCAATCCCCCTGACTGCCCGGCCTACATGGGCACAAATGGAAAGATTGTATGGGACTTGGCGTACCCACTGCTGAGGAAAGGCTACCACCTTTACCTGGATAATTTTTATACCAGCGTGCCCCTCTTAAAACATCTGTACCTTGAAGGAACCTTGGCCTGCGGAACCACCAGGAAGAACAGGAAGGGCTTCCCACAGTCCTTAGTAAATAAAAGAATGAGGAAGGGGGAAATAGCAGCCCTGAGAAACAACGAGCTGCTGGCCTTGCGATGGAAGGATAACCGAAATGTGTACATGATGTCCACCATTCATGACGACACCACAGTGGAGGTTCGGAGAAGAAGAGGTCCCATCCAAAAACCATCATGTGTGCAGGATTACAATCTTTACATGGGGGGGTGGATTTTAACGACCAGATGATTCAACCCTACTTGGCCACAAGGAAGTCCCGATTCTGGTATAAGAAGGTTGCAATTTATTTATTTCAATTGGCCTTTTATAACTCTTATGTCATTTACACCAAATCCACTGAAAGCCCCATCTCCTTCCTAAAATTTATTGAAGAAATTATCACGACCCTCATCTACCCACAAGGACTCCCCCAAGAAAACCTTCGCTCTGAGGCTGTTAGCCGACTTAGTGAGCGCCACTTTCCAGACTACGTTCCACCGTCTGAATCAGGCCGAAGACGGCAAAAAAGATGCCGTGTATGCAGCAGAAGGGGGTTTCGTAAGGATACCAGCTTCTATTGTCGGTACTGTCCCTCCCAACCTGGCCTGTGCGTTGGAGAATGCTTCACGCGTTACCATACATTGGTAAATTACTAGCCTATTTCCCCGTTTTCATCTGTGCTGACCAATTTTCCTCATATCACCATGCCACTGCTTTCCACATAAACTGACCCTGGCCTGTTTTTCCACTATGTCTCTGCCTACTGTTTGGACTGCTTTCACGTGAACTGACCCTGGCTTGTTTTACCGATTACGCTACTTCCTACTGTTTGGATTGCTTCCCTGTGAACTGACCCTGGCCTGTTTTTCAACTACTCTTCTGCCTGCCGATTGGATTGCTTGCACGTGAACTGACCCTGGCTTGTTTTACCGATTACGCTACTTCCTACGGTTTGGATTGCTTCCCTGTGAACTGACCCTTGGCCTGTTTTTCAACTACTCTTCTGCCTGCCGATTGGATTGCTTGCACGTGAACTGACCCTGGCTTGTTTTACCGACTATTCTTCTGCCTACCGCTTGAACTGATCTGTCGCCCCCTGCTACTGTAGTACACAGGGGTCTCACATATGTGAGGGGCTCCAGAGTTGTTTTTCCGGATGGAGAAAACCAATTTTTTGGTTGTCTCTGGGTTTTGTAAATTCCGGATTAGGGTCTGGAGTCCGGAGGCTTCAAAGAGATTTGGGTGGGAGAAGCCTCTACCCCTGTCCCCAGGTCTCACCTGACCAAGGCCCTCAGCTTACTACCATCATGCCTCTGCATGATATTAGCTGGAGAGTGGTACAATCATTGTCTGCAGTGTACCGGGACCAATATTATGGCTGTGCTGACCATGTCTCTGCCTGGAAAATTCATTTGGACAAATGCTGCGGCTGTGCTGACAATATCCCAGACTATAGACTATATTCCTGCCTGCTGCCTGGAAAATTGCTATTGTAGTCGCTAAGCATATCCCTGCCTGCTGCCTGGACTAATGCTCTCCTCTGTGGACAACTGCACTACTACAACCACAGGTAATAATTTTTTTTACACTTTCCTTTATAGAATATATTTTGTAATGTATTTCTTGGTATGTACATGCTATGTGTAAAAAATATGAGGGGCCTTCAAAAATGATAGGTTGTCATTTATACATTGGCAATTAAAGCTAAATACTGGGGTTATGGCAGCAGATAATTGCCATAACCCTGGTATTTTTTTAAACGGGGGGCGGTCGGCTTTCAGATAAGGGTGGTCTCAGTGGCGGAATCCGCCGCAACGGTGCAGGGGAAGAGGTAACCCCCCCCCCCCCTCCCGCCGCGTCCTAGACGTTTTCCTAGCTTACCGGACCCGCCGGAAGCGGGGAAAATTATCCGGTCCCGGATCCTCAGAGACAGGAAGTCAAGTGAGGGCAAGATGCCCCTCACTCGACTCTATGGTCTTGGAGGACCGGAGCTACGTCAAAAGTCGTTGCCTAGCAACCGGTTTAAAGGGCCATTTTTTTTTTTCCTTTTTGTTTTTTTTTTTTTTTCAAATTTTTTTTTTTTTTTTTTCTTTTTTAGTGTAGTTGTGAGGTGTGAGGTCTTTTTGACCCCAGATCTCCCAATAAAGAGGACCTGTCATGCCTATTTCTATTACAAGGGATGTTTACATTTCTTGTAATAGGAATAAAAACGATCAAAAACATTTTTTTCAAAAAACCATGTAAAAATAAAAAATTATTAAATAAAATAAATAGGAAAAAAAAAAAAAAAAAAAATTAAAGCGCCCTGTCCCCGTTAGCTCGCGCGCAGAAGCTAACGCATACGCAAGTCCCGCCCACATATGTAAACGGTGTTCAAACCACACATGTGAGGTATCGCCGCGATCGTTAGAGTGAGAGCAATAATTTGAGCCCTAGACCTCCTCTGTAACTCTAAGCTGGTAACCTGTAGACATTTTTAAAATATTGCCTATGGTGATTTTTAAGTACCAATGTTTGGCGCCATTCCGCGAACGTGCCCAATTTTGAAGCATGACATGTTGGGTATCTAATTACTCGGCGTAACATTATCTTTCACATTATGGAAAAAAATTGGGCTAAATTTACTGTTTTCTTTTTTTTTAATTAAAAAAAGTGAATTTTTGTTAAAAAAATTGCATTTGGAAGACTGCTGCGCAAATATGGTGTGATAAAAAATATTGTAACAATCTCCATTTTATTCTCTAGGGTCTCTGCTAAAAAAAAATATATAATGTTTGGGGGTTCTAAGTAGTTTTCTAGCATAAAAATGATTTTAGCTTGTAAACACCAAGTGTCAAAAATAGGCCCAGTCTTAAAGTGGATAAATGGACAACTTTGTGTAAAGCGCTACTTGGATGTTAGGCCTATGTATGTGGCCAGGCTGTGTAAAAGTATTACACATGTGGTATCGCCATACTCAGGAGGAATAGCAGAATGTATTTTGGGGTGAATTTTTTGCTATGTACATGCTATGTGTTAGAAATATTGCATAAATGAAAAACTTTGTGTAAAAAAAATGCATTTTCATTTTCTTTCCACATTTTCCAAAAACTTGTGGAAAAAAATGACATGTTCAAAAGACTCATTATGCCTCAAAAATTATACGTTGAGGTGTTTGCTTTCCAAAATGGGGTCATTTTATGGGAGTTTCCATTGTCCTGGTGCTCCAGGGCCTTCAAAAGTGCGATAGGTTGTCAGGAAATTATATGTGTAATTTCTGCTTCTAGAATGCCAGACGGGGCTACTTGAATGTTGGGCCTATGTATGTGGCCAGGCTGTGAAAAAGTCTCACACATGTGGTATCAGCATACTCAGAAGGAGTAGCAGAATGTATTTTGGGGTGCAATTTTTGCTATGTACATGCTATGTGTTAGAAATATTGCATAAATTGACAACTTTGTGTAAAAAAAAATGCATTTTCATTTTCTTTCCACAGTTTCCAAAAGCTTGTGGAAAAAAATGACAGGTTCAAAAGACTCATTATGCCTCACAAATTATACGTTGGGGTGTTTGCTTTCCAAAATGGGGTCATTTTATGGGAGTTTCCATTGTCCTGGTGCTCCAGGGCCTTCAAAAGTGCGATAGGTTGTCAGGAAATTATATGTGTAATTTCTGCTTCTAGAATGCCGGACGGGGCTACTTGAATGTTGGGCCTATGTATGTGGCCAGGCTGTGAAAAAGTCTCACACATGTGGTATCAGCATACTCAGAAGGAGTAGCAGAATGTATTTTGGGGTGCAATTTTTGCTATGTACATGCTATGTGTTAGAAATATTGCATATATTGACAACTTTGTGTAAAAAAAAATGCATTTTCATTTTCTTTCCACAGTTTCCAAAAGCTTGTGGAAAAAAATGACAGGTTCAAAAGACTCATTATGCCTCACAAATTATACGTTGGGGTGTTTGCTTTCCAAAATGGGGTCATTTTATGGGAGTTTCCATTGTCCTGGTGCTCCAGGGCCTTCAAAAGTGCGATAGGTTGTCAGGAAATTATATGTGTAATTTCTGCTTCCAGAATGCCGGACAGGGCTACTTGAATGTTGGGCCTCTTTATGTGGCCAGGCTGTGAAAAAGTCTCACACATGTGGTATCAGCATACTCAGGAGGAGTAGCAGAATGTATTTTGGGGTGCAATTTTTGCTATCTACATGCTATGTGTTAGAAATATTGCATAAATTGACAACTTTGTGTAAAAAAAAATGCATTTTCATTTTCTTTCCACAGTTTCCAAAAGCTTGTGGAAAAAAATGACAGGTTCAAAAGACTCATTATGCCTCACAAATTATACGTTGGGGTGTTTGCTTTCCAAAATGGGGTCATTTTATGGGGGTTTCCATTGTCCTGGTGCTCCAGGGCCTTCAAAAGTGCGATAGGTTGTCAGGAAATTATATGTGTAATTTCTGCTTCTAGAATGCCGGACGGGGCTACTTGAATGTTGGGCCTATGTATGTGGCCAGGCTGTGAAAAAGTCTCACACATGTGGTATCAGCATACTCAGGAGAAGTAGCAGAATGTATTTTGGGGTGCAATTTTTGCTATGTACATGCTATGTGTTAGAAATATTGCATAAATTGACAACTTTGTGTAAAAAAAAAGCATTTTCATTTTCTTTCCACATTTTCCAAAAACTTGTGGAAAAAAATGACATGTTCAAAAGACTCATTATGCCTCAAAAATTATACGTTGAGGTGTTTGCTTTCCAAAATGGGGTCATTTTATGGGAGTTTCCATTGTCCTGGTGCTCCAGGGCCTTCAAAAGTGCGATAGGTTGTCAGGAAATTATATGTGTAATTTCTGCTTCTAGAATGCCAGACGGGGCTACTTGAATGTTGGGCCTATGTATGTGGCCAGGCTGTGAAAAAGTCTCACACATGTGGTATCAGCATACTCAGAAGGAGTAGCAGAATGTATTTTGGGGTGCAATTTTTGCTATGTACATGCTATGTGTTAGAAATATTGCATAAATTGACAACTTTGTGTAAAAAAAAATGCATTTTCATTTTCTTTCCACAGTTTCCAAAAGCTTGTGGAAAAAAATGACAGGTTCAAAAGACTCATTATGCCTCACAAATTATACGTTGGGGTGTTTGCTTTCCAAAATGGGGTCATTTTATGGGAGTTTCCATTGTCCTGGTGCTCCAGGGCCTTCAAAAGTGCGATAGGTTGTCAGGAAATTATATGTGTAATTTCTGCTTCTAGAATGCCGGACGGGGCTACTTGAATGTTGGGCCTATGTATGTGGCCAGGCTGTGAAAAAGTCTCACACATGTGGTATCAGCATACTCAGAAGGAGTAGCAGAATGTATTTTGGGGTGCAATTTTTGCTATGTACATGCTATGTGTTAGAAATATTGCATATATTGACAACTTTGTGTAAAAAAAAATGCATTTTCATTTTCTTTCCACAGTTTCCAAAAGCTTGTGGAAAAAAATGACAGGTTCAAAAGACTCATTATGCCTCACAAATTATACGTTGGGGTGTTTGCTTTCCAAAATGGGGTCATTTTATGGGAGTTTCCATTGTCCTGGTGCTCCAGGGCCTTCAAAAGTGCGATAGGTTGTCAGGAAATTATATGTGTAATTTCTGCTTCCAGAATGCCGGACAGGGCTACTTGAATGTTGGGCCTCTTTATGTGGCCAGGCTGTGAAAAAGTCTCACACATGTGGTATCAGCATACTCAGGAGGAGTAGCAGAATGTATTTTGGGGTGCAATTTTTGCTATCTACATGCTATGTGTTAGAAATATTGCATAAATTGACAACTTTGTGTAAAAAAAAATGCATTTTCATTTTCTTTCCACAGTTTCCAAAAGCTTGTGGAAAAAAATGACAGGTTCAAAAGACTCATTATGCCTCACAAATTATACGTTGGGGTGTTTGCTTTCCAAAATGGGGTCATTTTATGGGGGTTTCCATTGTCCTGGTGCTCCAGGGCCTTCAAAAGTGCGATAGGTTGTCAGGAAATTATATGTGTAATTTCTGCTTCTAGAATGCCGGACGGGGCTACTTGAATGTTGGGCCTATGTATGTGGCCAGGCTGTGAAAAAGTCTCACACATGTGGTATCAGCATACTCAGGAGAAGTAGCAGAATGTATTTTGGGGTGCAATTTTTGCTATGTACATGCTATGTGTTAGAAATATTGCATAAATTGACAACTTTGTGTAAAAAAAAAGCATTTTCATTTTCTTTCCACATTTTCCAAAAACTTGTGGAAAAAAATGACATGTTCAAAAGACTCATTATGCCTCAAAAATTATACGTTGGGCTGTTTGCTTTCCAAAATGGGGTCATTTTATGAGGTTTTCCATTGTCCTGGTGCTCCAGGGCCTTCAAAAATGCAATAGGTTGTCAGGAAATGATATGTGTAATTTATGCTCCTAGAATGCCGGACGCTGCTACTTGGATGTTAGGCCTGTGTATGTGGCCAGGCTGTGAAAAAGTCTCACACATGTGGTATTGCCATACTCAGGAGGAGTAGTAGAATGTGTTTTGGGGTGTAGTTGCAAGTATACATGTGCTGTGTGAGAGAAATAACCTGTTAATACGGCAATTTGTAAAAAAAAAAAAAAAAAATAAAAAAAAATCTTCATTTTGCAAAGCATTGTGGGAAAAAATTACAACTTCAAAAAACTCACCATGCCCCTTATTAAATACCTTGGAATGTCTACTTGCAAAAAAGGGGTCATTTGGGGGGTATTTGTACTTTCCTGACTTTTTTCTCAAGAAATGAGATAGGCCTTCAGTACATCAGGTGTGATCAAGTGTGATCAATTTTCAATGATTCGCACCATAGCTTGTGGACTCTATAACTTTCACAAAGACCAAATAATATACACTTATTTGGGTTTTTTTTACCAAAGATAAGTAGCAGTATAAATTTTGGCCAAAATTTGTGAAGAAAAATGACTAATTTGCAAAATTTTATGACAGAAACAAAGAAAAATGCGTTTTTTCACGATATTTTCAGTCTTTTTTTATTTATAGCACAAAAAATAAAAAACCCAGTATTGATCAAATACCATCAAAAGAAAGCTCTATTTGTGTGAAAAAAAGGACACAATTTTTGTATGGGTACAGTGTTGCATGACTGAGTAATTCTCAGTCAAAGTGTGAGAGCGCTGAAAGCTGAAAATCAGTCTGGGCAGGAAGGGGGTGAAAGTGCACTGTAGGCAAGTGGTTAAGCAATCTATAAAAACAGAAAATACACATATGAGATTTAGACATTAAGATCTGTTTTAAGGCATAAAAAATGCCTGCGAGTATGTTGCATTTTGTTTGAGCGACAACAGTCGCATAAAGATGAGCTGCACATAATGTAGGATCTTACCATGAAATGGAGATATTGATTGTAGGGTACATAAAAGGATTTCGTATATATCAGCAGTTGCTAATCATTGCGGCAGAGGGTCAGCATAGGCTGATGGTCCAGGACCACAAGTGGAGGTGGGGGGATATTTAAGATAAAAAAGTAGGCCAGTCTACATATGATGAAAAACAATGTAGGGATCATATATTACTATAGAAGAGAGATTCGTTATGTACAATTAAATAGTAGGAAGGGATATCTATTTCTTACCCATAAGAAAGGTAGTTGAATATGAGGTTAGAATATAGAATATAGAATATAGAATATAGAATATAGAATACCCATTCTATATTCTATATGATTTCCCATCCAGGGGTGACCGGGGATATGGCTAATATGCCCCCCCTTAAGTTTCTCCGATGGATTACTATATATGCTAATAGGTACCCCTTCCCCCTTTTTCTTTTTTTCTCTCTTTTTCTTTTCTCTCTCTCTTCCTCTCACTTTTACTCTATTTTTCCCTTTTTTCTTTTATTATTTTGAGTATATTAACTAAAGAAATAACATTAATTGAGTTTTTTCTAGAATATAGAGCTTAGAAAATATGAAATAAATATTCATTGATATAAGACTGGTCAGAATAAAGGTATAAAATATTTTTCTTAATCGTATAGAGATAAATAATTTTTGATATATTGATAAGATCTAAACAGTGTAAAGTTGGCAATTTTCTTTTAAAATCCCATATATTCCATATGTATGAATAATATTAACATATATCTTTGTTTATTTATAAATTAATGTATATGTTGCTTATTTCATAGAACATATTGTTATTTCTACCTTGCTGGAACCTGAGGAAGCATCTCATGCGAAACGCATAGTTCCAGCTCTTCATTCTATCTATGTAGCCCGGACACTTTGGGGCTTTATGTAATGTAATAATATGTATTTATGATTGCTGTACCACATTTTATTCTTACATTTCCTATTGTTGTCAACATAAACCCAATAAAATTATATTTGTTACCTTTTACATGGTTTGGAAGTGTGAAAATAATTTCCTTTGTTAGTATATGTGGCACATTTAAACCCCCAGGCCTGATGCTTGGACTGCACCCTTTCTGTGTGTAGACCAGCACATGCCTCCACTCCCTACATACAATTTTTGTTCTTTTTGGGGGAGGTGCCAATAGACGATTATTTAAATAACCACTGTGTCCCCCACCACAATTCCTTCCAGAATATAGAATACCTTTCTCTTAAATTATTTTTAGTTTTTATTTTTAGTATTTTTTATACATATTTTTTATTATAGAGATTTTTTTGGTGTAAATATTTAGAACTTGAGTTTAGCATATTTCATACATATTTATATACATACATACATACAGTACATTTTTAATACATATGGTTGTTGTTCAGGAGAAATTGTTTTATAATGGAGATAGTTCCACTCATATGGGCCAGGTTCCTTGTTTTTAATGAGAATAACCTTTCAGCTTTTTAAGCACTTTTAGCAGCTGGTTTAAAAATGCACTGAATATACAGTTCCTTTACCTTTTAATCCTTGACTGTGTTCCAGTTTAAGCTGGTGCCATGACCACTGGCCAAGATTTTCTTTTTTAGGGTGGCTGCTTTCTCTTGCAGCATCCTACAGAACCACCTTTGCATGCAGGGACTAGAGTTGTGTCTCCCTATATCAATAGAAACACACAGCCCTGTAGCCTAGAACCGCAAGACACTCCCCTGCTCTTCTATTCTCAAAGCTAACAGGCTGGCCCCAGACTGCACTGTCCACTGTTAACTCTTTCCTGTGAAGACTGGAAGTTCAGGGAAGCAGCACTGAGAGAGCAGGAGCTAGCAGCTTTGAAAGTTGTAAACTGTAAGTGCTGGGGTAAGAGATGTAAAAAATATTTTACTGGGGAATGCTTATTTTATTGTACTCAATGTGTTACATTAAAAAAATGCTGAGGGTTTAAAGCATTTGTTACCCCAACACTTCATATTCCTGATATGTGCCTGCTGTACCATGTACTTGTATGATAAAGTATCCTGTTCTCTTTGTATTGCTTCCTTTGTTTGAAATCCCTGGTGCTCCTGCCAGTCCCTCTGCTTTCCTATTAAAAACAGACCACACTAAGCAGGAGAGAACACCGTGGTCAGTTCTCTAGCTATGCTAGGAACTCAGCCTGCTCTCTTCCAATGATCACACTTGTCCTGACACAAGATGCACAGCCATTCACTGTGAAGCTCAGTGTACTGCTACTTCTCCTCCCCCAGCTCTTATGCAGCTGAGAACAGAGGGAATGTGACCAATTATAAAAAAGGGAAAAAGGGTATTTATAATATTTTTATTTATACACCATTACATCACTTCTGGCAATTGGAACACAGGTGGAACACGGACCGGCGTTCCCGGTCTGTAACTGCGTCCTTCGTGGCTGGGACTCGTTATTTTAAACTGCAAGTTGCTATTTTATGAATAATATGAATTTAAAATTATACTACACTATAAAAGCTTCCCATTTGTCTTCCTTAATACCTGCCTGGAATTTATTCAGCTCAGTGGTCCGTTTTGGTTGATTTTTATGGGAAACATACCGTCCATAGCAGTGCTGTATTTTGGCCTAGGCCAACAAGGCCCAGGCCTAAGGCGGCACTTTCTAGGGGGGCACCAAAAAAGCTGCCCGCTTTCATCTGAAACTCTTTTGGCCACTGGTTGCTAGAGCCGCCTCTCCCACCTCTCTCTCTCACCCCCCTCCTCTCTCTCTCACCCCTCCTTTCTCTCTCACCCCTCCTTTCTCTCACACCCCCTCTCTCTCTCACACCCCCCTTTCTCTCTCACACCCCCCTCCCTCAACCCCTCCTCTCTTACCCCCCCTCACCCCCTCTTTTTCTCTCTCTCACTCCCTCCCTCTCCCCCCTCTCTATCACTCCATCCCTCATTCACCCACCCCCCTCCCTCTCCCTCCCTCACCCACCCCCCTCTCTCTCTCTCTCTCTCTCCCACCCTCTCTTACCCCCCCCCCCTCTCGTAAGATCTCAGGGGTTCATGCTGGGACTTGGAGTCTTTCAATTTTGGAGGGAGGAAGGAGTAGGGCAAATTTACATAGGAGTCGGAAGGGGGGGGGGGCCCAATTTTAGTCTTGCCTAGGGCAGCACAAGACAAAAATACACCATTGGTCCATGATCATAAGCTGTTTTTGACCACCTGTAATAGGGGTCAACACCATCCGGTAAGTGGGCTGTGCATGAGGTGTCAGTGGAGGAGAGCACTTATCCACAAACACGAGTGTTGAGTGGTTTTGGAGAATTAGGATCCCACCATACCTATTTATTAAATTTTGGCACTGTTGTGTTTCAACACTGAATTTCACTTATTTATATTGGACTTTTTTGAGCGCGGTCTCTTTCTTTGTTTCAACAATGTTTTTGTATATCTATACAAAAATGTTTTGCCTTTCATTTTTATTTTAAACTGAATAGAGGGGTTGAACAAAAGAAAATGTCCCATTTACCCCATCCATACATTCAAGGTGGATGGAGGAATGTTCCCCACTGTGTTATTATATTCTGACAGAGGGGAGACTTCCCTGCTGTCAGAATACACAGATCAAGCAGCTTTTTTCCAACCCTGGCCATACATGGACCAAAATTTGGCCAGTCCCTGCTGAACCGATTACATGGATTATCGATATAACTTTATAATACTTTGACTTTATCTAGTATTTATCTGTAAAATTCCCTTTCTAAATAATCTATTACTTTTTTATTCCTTTTATCACTTTCATTTGGACTTTCAGTCCACGCTAGTCCCAAGGACCTTAGAAATGTTGGTAATATTGTAGACTCGTTTATCTGTTGTTGATTTGTGGTATTTAAGTTATATTACCCTTAAAGCGGAGTTTCACCCTAAAATACATTTTTTAACTAAAAATACCCTTAGGACAGTCAGGGCTAGTGCATTTAAGCAGAACTGTCCCCTGTTTAGCTTACCTGTAAGAAGAAAAACTTACCTTGATAATTTCTTGTCCAGCGCTGCCATCTGCGCTGTGGGCAGCTGAAGCCGTAGCGTCCCTCTTCGTGTCCTCTTTTGTGATGTTGGAGTCCCAGAATGCCCTGCTCGTCACTTCCGGGGCAAGCCCGTCATCCCGCAGCTGGTTCTGCGCATGCCACAGAAGCTGTTCTTATTGATTCTGCAGGGAATGACACTCCTGCACCAGAAGGGACAAGTGACACAGATGCAGGCGCATTGACTCCTGGGATTGATGACGCTCATCTCACAGGAGTCAATGCAAAGGAGGAAGTGGCGTCGGGGGCCGCGGCCGCAGAGGGAGGAAGTGGAAGGAAGTTAAGTTAATTTTCAGAAAAAAAAAAGGTAAGTGAAACAAAAAAATAATAATAACTATCCAATTCTTTTTCAGGTTGTTTTAAGCTAACGGAAAGTTGAAAAAAGTTGCAAAGTTGTAAAACAGGGTGGAACTCCACTTTAATGCAATCCTGTCATAAAAACCCTGTCTGCCCGTGCCACCAAAATTCATTTAGTAGAAATCCACCTCTGAAATCCTCAGGGAAACCAAAACTACCAGGAATGTCAATCTTCTGGGTCCTCTGCAACACTCAGTCATTCCTTCTGCTTTTCCTGTAATACTAATGTGAAGATCAGCAAGAGGGACCAGTGAGAGCTGTGGGGGACCAAAGAGATTGACAGTCCCAGAAATGCGAGTCTCCCTGTAGATTTCAGAAGAGAATATATACTGAACTGGCAGTGCAGGTAATAGGAAAGATAAATGTTCACAGTTTTCTTTTACAAGTACACTATATTGTCAAAAGCATTTGGATGCCTGCCTTTACACGCACATGAACTTTAAAGTGGAAGTAAACCCTCCTATCGTTTTCAGCCAAGGAAGCTGCCATCTTGGCCTATGTTTGATCTTCAACTGCCATGATGCTACACATGTGATCAGTTATGACATCAGCATTAGATGGTTTGACAGTTTGTTTGAGAGCACAACCAATGTGATAAATAGCATTCCCGACATGCCGGGAATGTAACTGTTTTTTGGAACTAATAAATCGATAGGTTTACTCCCGCTTCCTAGTCTTAGTTAGTACGGTTCAATATTGAGTTAGCCCACCCTATGCAGCTATAACAGTTTAAACTCTTCTGGGAAGGCTGTCCACAAGGTTGGGAGTGTGTCTATGGGAATGATTGACCATTCTTTCTTTGTGAGGTCGGGCACTGATGTACAATGAGAAGGCCTTTATCGCAGTCTCAGCTCTAATTCATTCCAAAGGTGTTCTATCGGGTTGAGGCTAGTCAAGTTCCTCCATCCCAAACTCGCTCATCCATATCTTTATGGACCTTGCTTTGTGCACTGGTGCCCAGTCACGTTAGAACAGGAAGGGGCCATCCCCAAACTGTTCCCACAAATTGTTCAAAATGTCTTGATAAGCTGATGCCTTAGGATTACCCTTCACTGGAACCAAAGGGCCAAGCCCAACCCCTGAAAAAAAACCCACATCACAATCCCCCCTCCACCAAATGATTTGGACCAGTGCACAAAGCAAGGTCCATAAAGACATGGATGAGTTTTTTGGGGGTCCCCTTAATCCTGCAGAGCCTGACAACATGCATATTCCAGCTTGCATTCACAGACAGAAAACCCGATCTTGGGCTTGTTTTTATGTTCTATTAAAGTGATACTAAACGCAAAAAAGTTTTTTACCTTAATGCATTGGTTGCATTAAGGTAAGAAACGTTTTCAGTTTCCCTGTGTTCCTCCTTCCCTGTGTGAAGGGGAAGAGAAGGGGGAAGAGATCAGCGCTGTGCATGGCTGCATCTATCCCCTTTCTTCCTCTTCACACAGCATTCGAGCAGCAGCAGGGGCAATTGGCTCATGCTGCTGTCAATCAACTGCAGTGAAGAGGAAGTGGGGTGTAAGTTCCATAGACACACAAGTCTGGAGCGAGCACACACCATGTGTAACCATAGCAAACAGCTTGCTATGGGGACATACAAAAGAAGAGGAGGAGCCAAGATCGCCACCAGGGTTGTAAGAAGAGGAGGATCAGGGCTGCTCTGTGCAAAACCACTGTGCAGAGCAGGTGAGTATACCATGCTTGTTATTAAAAAAATCTGATTTTATTAACACTTTAAGGTAGGGATGCACCGAAATTAAATTCTTGGCCGAAGCCGAATAATAATGAAATGCTTGGCCGAAGGCCGAAGGCCGAATACCGAACGCGGTGTTTCGCATTTTTTCCATTTATTTTGCCAATTTTTTGTCCTCTCTTGTCATCTCGTGTCTCTCTCTCTCTCTCTTGTCCTCTCACTCTCTCTCTCTTGTCCTCTCATGTCTCTCTCTCTCTCTCTCTTGTCCTCTCATGTCTCTCTCTCTCCCTAAATGTTACTGTAGGGAATGGGATTCAGTGCACACTGCAGCCTTGTACCATAGGGTTAATGTTAGTGACACTGTAGGGATTGGGAAGGATGCTGGGAATGGAAATCAGGAAGCATGCAGGCAGCCTTGTAAATTTTAATTGCAGATACAGGGCACTGGGCAGGTCAGGGTTAATATGGTAACATCAATTACTCAGTGACAGTCAGTCAGTGTCAGTGTGGACTCGATCAGATTATACAGTGACAGACAGTCTCTCATAGTGGTGGTAGTAGGAGGCTGGAGGTGGACTAGTAGGAACCACATCCAGCAAAGGCGAAAATATGGTTCTATCCATTGAAGAGCGGGAACTTAGGAGACTTTCTCTGGCCAAAGGCTTCAGTAACAGTATTAACACATATGAGCAGCGGACCACTGCAGACAGCATCCGCACAGATGAGACAGACACTGTGGATAGGGAAGACACCATGGTGTCCCTCTTTTATAGATTGAGACGAACCCTGGAAAAAGAGATGACCCAGTGGTGGGACATTTTACTTTTGGAGAAGTACCTTGAGGTCAATCGGATTCCAAGAGGTCTAAGACTCACTAAAATGTGCCTCTGGCTAGACGAGGACTTGCAAACCGAATGGTTAGCTAAAATGAGAGAGTGTAACAAACTGTTGTTGGAATCAATCATAAAGCAGAGACAGAGATATTTAGAAACAATTCGTACAGATGTAAAAGACATACAAGAACAGCTTGCTGAATTTGTAGATATAGCTTCTTTTAACACATGGGATGGGAATGTAAATGAACAGGTGGTAAGCTTTGAGACTGAGCTCATCAGCAAAAAATCAGGTAAATTTGAGAGGGATAGGCAGGACTATCAGGAGGGACGGGAATTTAACTGGAAGAAGGGCCCAGGCCCGCGTTCACCATCCAGGAACAATAGGGGGTCCAGGTGGGTTGAACATAATAACTCCCCAAGAACTGGATACACCAGTCAAGGGGAGGCTAGGTCGGGAAAAGCTAAAAAGCCCTTCTCGAATCGAAACAATAAAAATAAAAGAAACCCAAGGAACAATAGCTATAGTAACAACACCAGGAAAGATAGATCACATTTTGGAACAAATGCAGGTACCAAACCCAATATAATAAAAAATACATGTATGGACCCCATAAGGAGGAGTTTAAACGGTAGGGTCGAGCCTGCCGGTAACCCCACCTCCAGTGAAACGGTGGAAGATAGAACCCTGGATTCCGCCCCCACACTAACCAGCACTATAGATATGGTTGGGAGCGCTGCCCAAAGCGAAGGAACACAGCCCCAACCCCTCATTTTTTTAGGGCAGGGGGCTGTGGGGGGATTCACCCCCACGGCCTCGAAACATCTCAACTCCCTCCCCCAGAGGTACCCCACAAGGAAAAGAGGAGAAAGAGAGGAAAAAGAGGAGGAAAAAAGACCAAAAAGAGGGCGGAGATAGGTGGGACATACTCCACCATCAAAATTTACAATCTCTCTGGAACGGTGTTTACGGAAACTGAGTTAAATCTACTTAGAAAAGGGCTCAACTTTGCCCCTCCCAGCTATCCAAATCTCTTTGAGGTATTCATCGATCTGAATAAATACATTAGAGGGCTTACAGTCAAAAGGTTCTATGCCCTCAAAAAGAATCCTGATTCAGGACCTGCTATTCCGGATGAACCGACCCACAATAATGGTAGGGATGAAGACGCACTAACCATCCTCGAGAGTCTTTACGAGGAGGGGTGTTGTGACGATCTTTTAGTAGATCAAGAACTAATTGGAATGGACAAGGCCCTGATACACACCTCCTTTAAACCCAAGTCATGCTTTTTCCCTCATTGGGCAAAGGGCAATTATATACCCACTTTTTTTGAGGTAGTGTTGGAGGAAATCAAACAGGTCTGTCAGAACAAGAATAGGATGCCCAAAAAGTACAAACATCAAGTGAAGGGACTAGAAATGGGTGAAAATATGACGGACACAATCAAGAGACTAAAGAATAATGAGGAGATTATCATTAGGCAGGCCGACAAGGGAGGGGGCTTGGTCATACAGGATCGATCCACATACCTGGCAGAGGCCCACAGACTTCTGAACGATCAAGGGACGTATGAGAAGCTGAAAAAGGACCCTCTAGTGCAGTATACAACATCATTAAAATCATTGTTGGATAAAGCATTGGGGAATAAAGTAATTACAAAGAATGAATATCACTTTCTATTAAAGCAACATCCAAAAACCCCACACTTTTATCACATCCCCAAGGTCCATAAGGACCTTGAGAACCCCCCTGGCAGGCCGATAATAGCTGGTATTGACAGCCTAACTAGCAACTTAGGCTGTTACATAGATCATTTCCTGCAAGACTTGGTGGTGACTCTCCCATCTTATGTGAGAGACTCAAGTCATATGCTGGATATTTTGACTCCGTTTAAATGGTCTCCTCAATATAAATGGCTGTCCTTGGATGTGTCCTCATTGTACACGTCCATTGAACACATCCATGGACTAAAGGCGGTCGAACACTATCTGAGCCTCAGTAATTTGCATCCCCTCCAAACCACGTTTCTGGTTGACTGTATCAATTATATTTTGAACCACAACTATTTCTCCTATGTGGGGGAATACTACAGGCAGATTAGAGGAACAGCTATGGGGGCAAGGTTTGCTCCCAGCTACGCCAACCTTTTTATGGGGTACTGGGAGGACCTATTCATTTGGAAGAATAACCCCTTCAAGGCTAATCTTGCCTTGTATGCCAGGTATATCGACGATATACTAATCATTTGGGATGGCACACAGGAGGATCTGGCAGGCTTTATACTACATTGTGCAAACAACCCTTTCGGGATCTCTTTTACCCAGGTAACGGATGAAACCCGTCTGGTCTTTTTAGATCTAGAATTATGTGCTGATTCTGATGGAAGCATTGTCTCTAAAACCCATTTCAAGCCAAGTGGGGGCAATGCCTACCTCCATGCAACCAGTAATCACCATCCTAGATGGATAAGAAATATCCCTTTTGGGCAATTCTGTCGGTTGCACAGGACCTGCACAAAAAGGTCTGACTATGAAGAACAAGGTGCTATCCTTAAAGAAAGATTTAAGGAAAAGGGTTACAAAATTGAACATATTGAGGAAGCATATACTAAATACTTGTTGATGTATGAAAACGACATTCCTGTCGAACATTCCTCCTCAACGTATAACCCCCAATACACTAACATCTTCAAGAAAAAGCCTCCTAAGGCTGGGAGTGCAGGGTCAGTCAGGTTCAGCACTGTGTATAGTAACAAAGCCTTTGATATCCAACGCGTGATCCAGCGCAATTGGAAAATTCTTAAACAGGATCCGGTTTTGGGTAGTGTACTGCCACCGAGACCGGAAATAGTGTTTAGGAAGCCAAAAGATCTAAGAAGCCAAATTGCCCCCAGTAGGGTCCGTAAACCCAAAGTTTCTCAAGGGGTATCAACATCCATCCCCTGGTTTTCAGCCTTTGACCAGAAGGGTAACTTCAGGTGTGGGGTCAAGAATTGTGGAGCCTGCTCCTTCATGTGGCATCGGAAAAAGGAAATAGTTGGCACAGATGGGCGAAGCCACAGGATCAAACAGTTCATTAATTGTGGCACTAGCTATCTTATATATGCCCTATTGTGCCCATGTGGTTTATTTTATATCGGACGCACTATACGACCCCTGAGAGTAAGATTCGGGGAGCACAAGTGCAGTATACTCAACAAAAAGACCAAGGAGGGACCGAGAGACCGGAACAACTACTCGGTACCTCGCCATTTCTGCCAGTTCCATGATGGAGACCCTACAGGGTTAAGAGTGTTCGGGATTGAAGTCATCGGCAAAGATCAGGATGACGGGGTGAGATTCCAGAAACTCTGTAAAAGAGAGTCCTACTGGATATTCACTCTGGGGTCCCTAGCACCAGGGGGCATAAATGAGGATATAGAGATCCATGGGATTCTATAGGATCAATGGGGCATACTAAATCGATAGCCCCACCTGTCCTCATGCACTCCTCACTTTACAGGCCTGATACAGGTGTTTTATGGCTCGCCTGTGCCATGATCACCCTTTATTCGGTCTATCTCATCTCTGCTTTTTGTGATATATATATACATATTTTTGATATATATATTTTTGATAATTTTGATAACTTTGTTAACTTTTTAACAAATAATTTTTAGACAAATTCTTTTAATTGTTTCATTTATCTGTCTGGTTTCTATTCCCAGAGCTGCGTTCAAAGATGCGGTTCCTAAGTTCTAGAACTACATCTAAAATTATGGTCCCATTCAGTTTGCAATGAGTCATACAGTCTTGGGTTAGTCATAAACCTGCGACTGTTAGTGAACAAAAAGAGATTAGTTCACCTAGTTGAGAGGATATGTTTTTCTTAAACAGTCCATCCTTGGGTCATTTTCCAAAAAGGTCCACTCGTTCACCTATACATTCTCCTTGGGTATTAAATTCACATTGATTCTAACAGTTTTCTCTATACTGTGACTGTATTAAGTATCTATTTAGATAGTGTGGTATATTCATATACGTGTGAGATACTTGTTTTGTATCTACAAGCTTTAGACCCTTGATTGAATCAGACGGGGGTCCCATCAAACCCATATGCATTTTATATAGAGGAGTTGCTGCGTGCATGTGTGGCTGCGTATGTACATGAGCCTGCATGCCCCTTGTGGGTTTTGTACGTGGTTGTGCATGTGTGCCCACACGGGTATACAATAGGACTACATCATTATTAGTAATTGTATGTAGCAAAAATATACACATGGATAAATGCAATCTTCTTGATTCCATCAAAGATACATAATGGCCTAAATATAGTTTTTAATTAAGTATATAGAAGGGTGGAGGCTTTTTAAATAGAGATATTGGCACAATGGAGTTCCGAATTCAGGAAGCTACAGAAGCGCCTAGAGGGTTAACAAAGTGGGATGTGATGTCATGTATTAGGGGCGCTGATGGCGTCTGTTGGGCCAATGCAGAGATAGAGGGAGTGGCCCGAGAGACAGACCGCCCCGCTGCACACAGTACCTCGACTCCCGAGATACAGGAAATGACGTCGGCGGAAGTGACGACAGGTGGAACGCATGACGCAACAACCCGGAAGTCGGGTAGCGGCGTGCGTTCCACGGAGCCGGTGATCGGTACAGCATGACCGATCGGCTCCAAGCTACATTATAATCTATGCCCCACTCGTCCCATGAAGTTGGGGAGTGGCCGATCGGCCTCCTAACCCCCCCCCTCTCTGATCTCTCCTATTCAGTGGGGATCCCCCCATCCTTCCATCCATCCCCCTATTTCCATCCCTTCCCCCAGTATGATGGAATCGCCTGGGTGAACAGAGAGCAGAACATCATCATGTATAAACAAAAATCTAGCCTGGACTAGACACAATAGACAGCGAAGGTAATGGGAAATATTGTGGGGGAACTATCGATTATTGATAGATTATATTAGCTAACCTTTGCTGTCATTCTATGGAATGTTTACAATGATTTTAAGTGCACCCAGCAAGCATTTTTATCCGTTTTTATCCATTTTTAGTATTTGTTTATGGTAGTATTTGTTTATGGTGGTTTTTATCCAGATTATTTTATTGTTGCACCGTTTTCCTTGTTGCACTGTTTCTATGCATATATATTTTAATTTCACGTATATATTCCAGCATTTGTATTGCACTTGCATGATCAATGTATGCCACTGTATATTACTAATGATGCCACAGAAGTGGGTGGGGTGGTGCTCCAGTCACTCCCCCCGGGGGAGGGACACTCCCACTTGGAGGTGGTGGCTGGGTCACTACCTCACTACTTAAATCAAAGAGACAGTCATGACACAGTGGCTCTGAGGAAGAGGCTATGCCTCGAAACGCGTCAGTCATCTCATCGGTCATGGACGATTATATGGACTAAACACGGACAATTGAGCAAATCAGCTTGACACGCCTTATGTTTATCTACGTCTGTGAGTAGCCATTTTTTAATGTTACATAAATAAAGCCTTTTATTGAGGATAATGCGCTAGGTCGGTGCGCCCTTTCTTTGTTCTTTTTGCTTGTAGCATTCGAGCAGCAGCAGGGGCAATTGGCTCATGCTGCTGTCAATCAACTGCAGTGAAGAGGAAGTGGGGTGTAAGTTCCATAGACACACAAGTCTGGAGCGAGCACACACCATGTGTAACCATAGCAAACAGCTTGCTATGGGGACATACAAAAGAAGAGGAGGAGCCAAGATCGCCACCAGGGTTGTAAGAAGAGGAGGATCAGGGCTGCTCTGTGCAAAACCACTGTGCAGAGCAGGTGAGTATACCATGCTTGTTATTAAAAAAATCTGATTTTATTAACACTTTAAGGTAGGGATGCACCGAAATTAAATTCTTGGCCGAAGCCGAATAATAATGAAATGCTTGGCCGAAGGCCGAAGGCCGAATACCGAACGCGGTGTTTCGCATTTTTTCCATTTATTTTGCCAATTTTTTGTCCTCTCTTGTCATCTCGTGTCTCTCTCTCTCTCTCTTGTCCTCTCACTCTCTCTCTCTTGTCCTCTCATGTCTCTCTCTCTCTCTCTCTTGTCCTCTCATGTCTCTCTCTCTCCCTAAATGTTACTGTAGGGAATGGGATTCAGTGCACACTGCAGCCTTGTACCATAGGGTTAATGTTAGTGACACTGTAGGGATTGGGAAGGATGCTGGGAATGGAAATCAGGAAGCATGCAGGCAGCCTTGTAAATTTTAATTGCAGATACAGGGCACTGGGCAGGTCAGGGTTAATATGGTAACATCAATTACTCAGTGACAGTCAGTCAGTGTCAGTGTGGACTCGATCAGATTATACAGTGACAGACAGTCTCTCATAGTGGTGGTAGTAGGAGGCTGGAGGTGGACTAGTAGGAGCCTGGAAAGGAGCACAGCCGCATACATACATTACTCACTCGTGCACTGCAGCCCGCCCCACACATTCAGTGAGTCTTACTCTCCTCCCTAGTTTTTTCAATGGCACATTCAGGAAGCCAATCACGCCGTGAGTAGCGGCACAGCGGAACCAATCAGGTGTGCAGGCACGTCTGATTGGTTCGCTGTGCAGCTAATCACGGCGTGATTGGCTCCCTGAATGTGCCATTGAAAAAACTAGGGAGGAGAGTAAGACTCACTGAATGTGTGGGGCGGGCTGCAGTGCACGAGTAAGTAATGTATCTATGCTCACCGCTGAAGTGTCCCGGCTTCACGGAAGTCTGTGAGTCCTCCTGTCCTCCTCCGAGTCCCTTCCCCCTGCCTATGTAAATATCGTGACCTCGGCGATATGAATATCGCCTACGGCCACAGAACGATAGTCGATATCATATCGACTATTGTTCAGCCCTATTGTTCGGCACAAAATTATTCGGCCTTTTGACTTATTCGGCCACACACCGAAAGTGCTATTTTTTCTATTTTCGGCCGAATAATGTTCGGCCGCCGAACATTCGGTGCATCCCTACTTTAAGGTAATAAAAACTTGGATGGTGATAAGGGGTTATGGGATGCCAAAATTCAGTTCAGTAACAACTTGGAGGACAACTTCTCTATGTACAACTTTCAGAAAAATGGATCCTAGACTGTACTCCCTCTGGAATAATGTCAGTCCTTAGGGAACCAGTAGCAAATATATTCTTACAGGAGCTCTATGTCCCCTTAGTAGAAATAGCAATATCCCAATTGTACGCAAGAGCTCTGTGTCCCCCTAAGTAGAAAATAGCAAAATACCAGCACATTTGGCTTTCTTGAATAGATCCCAGAGCAAGGGGCTAAGGTAAGCTGTGACTCTGTCCCTCTTGAAGGCTAGCTAAATATTGCATCTGGTTGTCTTCTCCCTTTGTTGGCTCTGGGGGGTGGTAGATAGAAGCCTGAAAAAGACTGCTGTTCAGGCCTCCTGCTGTAGAGGTCTTCCCTTTCAATACAGGGTGTCTCCTGGATGACACTGAATAGTGGTGAAGAGCCCTCTGGTCAAACTGCTCCTTTCCTTCCTTTCTTTAAGCTCCTGTCTGGAAGCAGAGCCCCCACTCCTGGGGTCCCCTCCAGGCCTCACAATACTCAACTCAGCACTCCATACTCCAACCAACAACAACCCCTGACTGGCCAGGCTCTTTGATATTTATGGACACATCTTACCACCCTGCCAGGCCTCCTGGCTGGGGATTGGTCAAACTTTGATAAATTGAAAAAGCAAAAATTGTGTGCAAATAACAGCACCAAGGTCCTTGTGACTGTGACTCTGTCTTTTTCTTTGGGACCTGCTGGTTTACACCTACAAGGGTTCTTTTAATCATCCATATCCATCCGGCAGTAGCTATCTCTTACCCAGCTATGATGTGCAATGTATCTGTTGAACTTTGTGAGTATTATGTAGCCTATGTAATGTTTTGGCTGTGACACTATTATATTTGTATGATACATTTATATTATCACTTCAGTTAGTAAGAATTATGTTACTAACAGTATATATCAGTGATGGCGAACCTATGGCACGCGTGCCACAGCTGGAACGCAGAGCCCTCTCTGTGGGCACACAAGCAGTTTGGTGATCGCAGTTAGAGGGAGATCCATGGAGAGTCAAGGTTCTTGGCGGCGGGAACGCGGCAGCAAACAGCGGTGAGGACAAGGTATGGAAATCTATCTGCACAAGGCGAGTGAGTGGGCGGCCCCGCAGCCTCCACAGGGTAGGTGAACAGATAGGTCTGAGAGCCGGGGGAAGTAAAAGAGCTTCACTACCTCCTTGACCCCTGAAGAGGTGAGCAGCGGGTGCAGCATCCCCGGTGCCCTGCAGAGCCTGAACTTCTCAAACCTCCTCTCTACTAAAACACCAACAGTGAGGCCCGGACAAGACAAGGATGGGGGGGAGGCCAAGGCTACATGGGAGCCGCTAGAAGGAACAGAGCAGAGAGCACTCGGAGACTGGCATGGAAGGTACTGGACGGGGGGGGGGGGCAGAGCAGCTACTGCAGATAGGGACAGAACTAAGGGTCTCTCATCTCCCTCCTCACTCTCCTCTCTCACACCCCCTTCTCTCTCTCTCAACCCCCCATCTCTCAGTCCCCTTCTTTCTCTCAGTCCCCATCTCTCTTACATGCCTCTCTCTCTCAGTTCCCCTCTCTCTCTCTTACACCCCTCTCTCTCAGTCCCCCCTCTCCCTCACCCCCCCCACTCTCCCTCACCCCCCCCCTCTCTTTCTCAACCCCTGAGCAGTCTGAGCAGTGCTGGGTATCACTGCTACCCCTGGAGGATGGGGATTACTGGGGGCTCAGAATGAAGGTGAAAAGGGTTGCGGGCGCTGCACCTGTCGGGGAAGGCAGGGACTCCTAGAGGAGCCCTTACTGTAGAGGGCCATGTGTGATCTCCTGGGGATCAGACATATGGTGGGGTGAGTGGAGTTCTGTCCTCCCCCCTCCTCTGGACGCAGTCACATGACCTCTGACACGCTGCTCTGTAGACCTGTTGCAGTTTGGGCACTCGGGATCAAAAAGGTTCGCCATCACTGTATATATCTATGTTTTAGAAAATAACAGTAACCGCTGCTGCACATCTGAAGAAGGACTCCACAGTATTAGTCCAAAACATGTCAGGTATTCATGCATAATGTATGGCAGCCAGTCTGATGGTTTACTACTGCCGAACATTTGCCATACTTTTGTGGTTTAACAGGTACTAGTTTTTATTTGTATCTTCCTTCTACACGGATGTAATGTTTGTATGATTTTCTTTATATTTTTTCAATTTAATAAAAACATTTTCTACTATGTTGGTCTGTCTTTAACCTCCCTGGCGGTATGATTATGTCAGGAATTACATACCAAAAGTGGTACTATTGTTTTCATGGAAATTTGGCGTTATGTATTATAGGCCTACAATTCTTAGTAATTACTGACTTAAACCTGACCAAAACAAGAGTCTAGTAGACATCCCAGATGTGATAAATTTGAAACACAAACGCGTGAATTATAATCGAATCAATAATATTATTTTATTATTTAATATATAATATATATAATAAAATTATATTATTGATTAGATTATAATTCATGCATTATATATTATATATAGATATATGTGTGTGTGTGTGTATATATATATATATATATATATATATATATATATACACACACATATATATATATATATATATATATATATATATATATAATATATAACGCATGAATTATAATTGAATCAATAATATAACTTTATATATATATATGTGTGTGTGTGCATATATATATATATTTATATATATGCATATATATATGTATATATATATATATATATATGCATATATATATATATATATGCATATATATATATATAATATAAAATGTGTTTTGTGTTTTGTGTTTTGTGCAACGTTTTTTTTTTTTTTTTTTTTTTTTTTAATTTCCCTCCCTAGTTCCGCTCCCATGCAGCATTGCTGCTGCAGGGAACGGAACTAGGAAGTGATCACACCGACGGAGGACGGAGGAGCGGCGGGACTCTCGGCTGGCGATCTCAGCAATGAGAGATCATCGCTGGATCGCCAGGAGAAGGTAAGAGAACACCGCTGCGCTCTCTGCACATCTACCCCGAGCGTGACTCGGGGTTACCGATCCTGCAATGAAAAATCCACCCCGAGTCACGCTCGGGATTACCGCCTAGGTAGTTAAAGTCCACGAGGGGTTTTGGTGCAGTTATTTGCACACAATTTTTGCTTTTTCAATAAATGTATTTGACATGACAGACCCTCCTCCTCAAAACACACCTTAGTACCTCATACAAGATAAACTCTCATAAATATTCAGATCCCTGCCTCTGTACCTCTAACCACTAGCTTCTAAAAGTTACTGGAAACTTCCAGAACCAGGGGAAGGTGACAGAGGCCTGACCTGCAGAGCCCTCCAGCCTAACCTAAGTTTAACCCCACAGACATGGTCACTTTAGCTACTGTGAGCCAAACTAAATTTGTCTAATGGCACTTTTCCACTGCAAGTACCGGCTAGTACCGGCTCGGCTCTACTTGGCCCTGCTTGGCCCGGTTTGCTTTTCCACTGCGGTACTGCATGGTATAGTGTCGGAACGGTTCGGTACGGTACGGTATAGGTTTGCTTTTCCACTAAAGTAGTACTAAAGTTAAGTGGGTGGGATAACAACAGGGTGGGAGTGATTCTCTGACCAATCAGTGGCTAGTAGTGACTGCATGCAAAGGATTGTGGGATATGGTACCAGTTTGGTACCTGTTGGAACCACAATCGAGTAGGTACTGTTTTTTCAGAGCCGTACCGTACCATACCGTTCGTTTCCTTGCAGTGGAAAAGCAAACCTACACCGTACCGTACTGAACCGTTCCGACCCTATACCATGCGGTACCGCAGTGGAAAAGCACAAAAGCGTGCCGAGCCGGTACGGTTCTATGCAGTGGAAAAGCGCCATAAGCTTCTTACATCTAACCTTTTCACATAATGTACACCAGGGGGTGGTACTGGAGTATCACACTCAAGCCCATTCACACTGCAGCAGCACGACTCTGTACTACTTCGGGGGCGACTTGTGAAGTCCCGTGCACCGCGACTTCGGCGCGACTTGCACGGACTTCATATAATGAATGTCTATGCAAGTCGCCCCGAGGTCGCCCCGAAGTAGTACAGGACCCTTTTTCTAAGTCGGAGCGACTTGTGTCGCTCCTATTAGAACGGGTCCTGTAGCAGTCAATGGACCGCGAGGGACCGCGACTTGTCAGGCTGACAAGTCACCTGACAAGTCGCTCTAGTGTGAATGGAGCCATCCCTATCCAAGTTACCCCTAAAAGAAAAACACCAAAAAGAACTAGACTTGATATTGAGCCAAAGAGTGACTGTGATCGTTTGCCTGGCTGAGGGGCAATTACAGGGAAAAGGAATACAGGCAATTACCAGTGGCTTTTTCAGGGGTAGCACTGGACTTGTTTTAAACCCTTCACTCTCTGGGTGTACTTACAACATAGTAGTTAAAAAAATCAGATATTCTATGTGAATAGGAACATATAACAAACATATAGTGGGATTTTATCAACTTTGACTACAAAGGTGGAAATACACTTTAAAAAAGGTACTCCATATAGTATTGTGTTTTAGTATGCAATGTCAAGCTGGCGGCAGTAGTTGTTACCAGTTTTTCCGTTTCTAATATTTTGCCGGGGAGGAAGCATAACCAGGTCCCCTGCTTGGACAAGTGAAACTATCATGTTGATTATTTGTGAAGTGTCAATGGTTTATTTCCAGCATCCGCCATAAGTGTTACAAGAAACCTGCTGACAGGCAGCATGTTGATGTTGGTTTAGCCTGCTCCAGCTGACTCCTGCCAGTGGTATTTATTGTACATCTCTAACATGCTGTGGTGGTTCAGAACTTAGCTGGCTAACTAGCATGAAATGTTATGAGGATTCGGTCAGCCCAAGAATGATCTCACATGGTACAAATATGCCAAGACGGCGATTTAATTCCCATAACAGGGTTAAATGTCTTCTTGTTGCTTGCTTAGGTTTTTTTTTATTTTGGTATTTTACAGTTCTATATATATTACACCCATATATTAGAAGATGGCTTGGACATAGAAGAAATGCATTGGCATTTATAGCATCGTATATAGGCAGCACACGTCTGTACTGGATATGTTCTTGCAAATGCCTTCCGGGCAACCTCTTTGATGTACAGTACGAAGTACTTCCTCCCATTGGAAAGCTGGAACGTAGCTCCTCGGCAGATGTGTCTGATCCGTGCTGTTCACACCTCAAGCAATGGTGAGGAAGAATGGTTTGATGGATGTTTGTATTGACATACAGCTGACTGCAGTCACAAGCATGACAGGACTAATAACCAGACTGTAGGCTTCCAGAACAAGTCATTTAGTGCATTGGCTCAAATGAGGCAAAGCTTTGTTATACTGATGCTTTTTACTAAACAAACCAATGTCACAATTACAGATACAAGACTTTTTAAGTGCACAATTATTCGTAACCCATAAAAGCGTTTTACGCAAACAAACCACATTTTTTAGTAGCAAATGGCTACAGACAATAGCAGTTGTACTGAGTAGAGAAATATAAAACATCCAAATGATGCAGGGCTAAATGATCAATGAATATATATACAGTCACGTATAACATATAATAAAAAATCTAATAAATATAGATCTCAGATTGAGAGACATGGAAGAGATGTGAATTCACATTTGTGAAGCGAGTATGAGTGATGACCGCCAGCAAATATCAAATAAAATAAATTCCAGGTTTTGTTTTGTTTGAATAGCTTGGAATAAGGTAAGCAGGGCTTTTTTTCAGCAGGAACGCGGGGGAACGCAGTTCCGGCACCTCCAACACTGACTGTATTTAACGGCAAGGGGTTCAAGGTCTATTTATGCTAGCTGCTGGGGGATCTATTGTTGCTGGATGAGATCTACTTTTGCAGGGTGGGGAGGGGTGTCTACTGTTGCTCAGGAGGTCTATTGTTGTTGCTGGGGGGATCTACTGTTGCTAGGGGTGGGTCCTATGTTTCTGGGGGTCAGTTGTTGCCAGGGGAGGGGGTATTTTGTTGTGAGTGATACATTGTTGCTGGGGGAGGGTTTATTTTTAGTGGCTGCTGGGAAGTCTATTGGTGCTGGCTGCAGGTAGATCTATTATTGCTGCTGGGGATCTTTTGTTGCTTGGGGGGGGTATTTAGTTCTGAGTGGTTCATTGTTGCTGAGGGGGTCTATTGTTGCTGGCTGCATGTGATCTAGTTTATTGTTTTTCTTGTCATTATTAACAAACTCCATACATATTACTTAGTACCACAATGTTACATGGTTCTGTATTCTCGAAAAGGAGCAGTGGGTGGGTAAGGGGTGGGTAAGGGGTGGAACCAAGGAATGGTGCAGGAGGTTTGTAGGGGGCGGAGACAAGGGGTGACTCAGAAAGGGGAGTTCCTGCACGTATTGTCTGAGAAAAAAAGCCCTGAAGGTAAGTATGCATATTCCATTGCTGGCTGATCCCTGTGGAAGAAGAGAATCATTGTAGTAACCACTGCTTCTACAGTGATCCTCACTATTTTCCATGTAGAGCAGCTGCCCTGCTACATTGTGAGCACAGAGGGGGGTCGCTCGAAATAGGTATCATTCGGAGAACACCTTGTATTTTTCTCAGTGAATAAAAGGCATTGCCTGATTGGACGAGGAGGAGGTTGTAATGTCACTGTCCTGCTGCTCCACATTGTCAAATCGGAGAACACTTTTCATCTATTAAAAAGAATACAAAACATTTTCGTGCCAAGCGAGTGCCTCCTGTGCTCACAATGCAGCAGGGCAGCTGCTCAGCACGGGACTCAGCACAAGAACTTAGTGAGGATCACTAATCACTTGGGCCAATGAAAGTATATGTATGTAGCACTACTCCCTTGGGAGCTGCTGGTTATGGGTTCCCCTGGGTTACCATTTGTCACGGAACCATGAACCAGACGTACAACAACAGATAAGTGAAAATAAGAAAGCTTTATTGAAAAACAAGCTATAAAGCAAAAGTCCAAACGGGTGGCGAAACCGATGCAGAGTCTTTGCGAAGCCAGGAATCAGGAACCAGCAGGGTAGTCAGATGAAGCCAGGATCAGGAACCAGCAGGGTAGTCAGACGAAGCCAGGAACAGGAACCAGAAGGGTAGTCAGACGAAGCCAGGATCAGGAACCAGCAGGGTAGTCAGACGAAGCCAGGAACAGGAACCAGAAGTAGCAGCAGTCTAGTAGCATGTGAACACAGGAGGACCAAGCAGGGAACTGAAGCCACAGACCTCCTATATATATGAGCTAGGTATCCAGCTCCTCCCAGTGGGAAGGAGGAGCCGCAGGGTGGGAGGCTACAAGAAACCCAGAAACCAAGATGGCCGCCAGCACATGTCAAACGAAGGAGAACAGCAAGAAGGTAAGACCATGACAGTACCTCCCCCTCAAGGGCCCCTCCTCCGCGGAGTAAAGAACGGTTTCTGAGGGAAGCGTGCGTGGAAGGCTCGGAGCAAGGCAGGAGCATGGACATCTGCGGAGGGAACCCAGGAACGCTCCTCTGCACCATAACCACGCCAATGAACCAAAAACTGCACCCGACCGCGGACCAGGCGTGAGTCCAGGATATTGCTCACCTCATACTCCTCACGATTGCCCACTCGGACCGGACGAGGCCGAGGAACCGAGGAAGTGAAACGATTACACACCAGAGGCTTCAACAGGGAGACATGAAACACGTTGGAGATCCGCATGCCAGGAGGAAGCGCAAGGGCATAGGCTACCGGGTTTACCCTGCGAAGCACTCGGAAGGGACCAACAAAGCGAGGCGCCAGCTTGGGAGTGGGCACTCGAAGGTTGAGGTTGCGGGTGGACAACCATACACGGTCTCCGGCCTGGTAGGAAGGAGCAGGCGCTCATCTGCGATCAGCCTGGAGTCTCTGGCGCTGCGCAGAGACCTCAAGGGACTTCTGGATCTGTACCCAAGAAGCACGTAGGACGGAAAGGTGATCCTCCACAGCCAGAATATCCTGGGGAGAGAATACCTCCGGTAACACGGCAGGTTGGAACCCATAGTTGGCCATGAAGGGAGACGTCCCAGAGGAAGAGTTCACCGCCGTGTTCCTGGCAAACTCAGCCCAAGGCAGGAGGTCAACCCAATTGTCTTGGTGATCGGAGACATAGCAACGAAGGAATTGCTCCAAGGCCTGATTGGAACGTTCTGCGGCCCCATTGGACTGAGGGTGGTAGGCCGAGGAGAAGGAGAGATGAATCCCCAACTGGGAGCAAAAGGCGCGCCAGAACCTGGACACAAACTGACTCCCCCGATCCGACACAATCTCCTTGGGCAAACCGTGCAACCGGAAGACCTCCCTGGCAAAAATCGTGGCCAACTCCTGTGCAGAGGGTAACTTCTTGAGAGGAACACAGTGACACATTTTGGAAAGCCGATCCACAATCATGAGAATGACCGTATGGCCTCGGGATGCAGGGAGGTCCACAATGAAATCCATCCCCAGGTGTGACCATGGGCGCTCCCCGGTGGCTAAGGGTTGCAGAAGGCCCAACGGAAGGTGCCGAGGGGACTTACTCTGGGCACAAACGGAGCATGCCGCTACATATGCGGCGATGTCGGAACGTAGGGAAGGCCACCAGAACAGACGTGAAACAGCCCAGGACAGCTGATTCTTTCCAGGATGCCCCGCGGTCTTGGAGTTATGGTAGGTTCGCAACAACCGAGTGCGCAACTCCTCAGGCACAAAACATCTGCCGTTGGGTCTCCCAGAGGGAGCACCAGATTGAGCCGCCAAAATCTGCTCACCCAGGGGAGAGGTCAGGCTGGTGCGAATGGCAGCCAGGATCTGATTCGGAGGTATGACCGAAGTCGGAATCGACTCCTCCCTGGACAGGTCGGAGTACTGCCGTGATAAGGCATCAGCCCTGATGTTCTTGGAACCGGGTAGGTAGGAGACCACGTAATTAAAACGTGACAAGAACAGAGCCCATCTGGCCTGACGTGGTGTCAATCTCTTGGCCTCAGAGAGGTAGGTCAGATTCTTGTGGTCCGTCAGGATGAGGACCGGAACCACCGAACCCTCGAGCAAGTGCCTCCATTCTTTAAGAGCCTGCACGATGGCCAATAACTCCCTGTCACCAATCTGGTAGTTGCACTCCGCGGAAGACAGTTTCCGGGAGTAAAACCCACAAGGAAGCAGAGGACCCTCTGGTGTTCTACGCTGAGACAGAAGGGCGCCTACTCCCGTCTCAGACGCGTCCACCTCGAGGACAAAGGGCAACCCAGGGTTGGGATGCGACAGAATCGGGGCCGACACAAAGGCGGACTTTAGAGCCTCAAAAGCTCGGATGGCCTCGGGCGGCCAGACCTGGGAATTACTGCCCTTCCTGGTCAGATCCGTGAGAGGCTTGGCTAGCATGGAAAAGTCCCTGATGAACTTCCGATAATAATTGGCGAAGCCCAAAAAGCGCTGCAGGGAGCGAAGGCCACTGGGCTGGGGCCACTGTAAGACAGCCGAAACCTTCTCAGGATCCATGGAGAACCCCTCAGCGGAAATGATGTAACCTAAGAAGGTTACCTGGGATCGGTGAAATTCGCATTTCTCAAGCTTACCGAACAGCTTGTTCTCTCGTAACCGTTTCAACACTCGTTTGACATCCAGAATGTGGGTCTCCATGGACTCAGAATATACCAAGATGTCATCCAGGTAGACCACCACACACTGCTGCAACAGGTCACGGAAAACATCGTTGATGAATTCCTGAAAGACTGCGGGCGCATTGCACAGCCCAAAGGGCATAACCAAGGATTCATAATGACCGGTCCTGGTGTTAAACGCGGTCTTCCACTCATCGCCCGCCTTGATCCTTACGAGGTTATATGCCGCCCTCAGGTCGAGTTTGGTAAAGACCGTGGCCCCTTTAAGGCGATCGAACAGCTCGGAAATCAAGGGTATCGGGTAAGCGTTCTTGATCGTGATGCGATTGAGACCCCTGTAATCGATGCAAGGCCTCAACTCACCGCCCTTCTTTTTCACAAAGAAAAATCCAGCCCCTGCCGGGGACGAGGATTTGCGAATGTGTTCAAGTGAAAGCGCCTCCCTCACGTACTCCTCCATGGCCTCATTCTCCGCTACCGACAGTGGATAGACTTTGCCACGAGGAGGAACGGCACCAGATTGTAACTCGATGGCACAATCGTATGGGCGGTGCGGAGGTAGGGCAACCGCGCGCACCTTATCGAATACATCCCGGTACTCCTCATATTCAGGGGGCAACAGAGAGTCCGAGGAAGTACACAGCAACTTGACAGGCCCATGGATGCAACTAGCCCCACACTGAGGTGACCACGAGAGGATCTCGGCCGATCTCCAATCGAAAATCGGATTATGCTTCTGGAGCCAGGGGTACCCCAAGACCACGAGTAGTGTGGAGACGAAATAACCTGGAAGCAGACCGACTCTCTGTGGACGGCACCAATGGCTAACCCCACTGGAAGGGTCTCATGAGTCACGTGTGGCGGCAGAAGGGGTCTGCCGTCTATCGCCTCAAGAGCCAGAGGAGAACCTCGAGCCTGCAGAGGAATGGAATTGGCGGCAGCGAACACACTATCAATGAACAAACCACCAGCACCAGAGTCCACCAACGCCTGGGTCGTCACCGAGCCCCCGACCCAGGAAAGGACAACAGCGATCAGTGGTTTGTCAACACGGGAAACCGGGGACGAGGAGACTCCACCCAAGATCTGCCCCTGACAGGATCTCAGGTGCAAGCGTTTCCCTGGACGGTTCGGACATGCCAACCGAAAATGCCCACCGAGACCACAGTACATGCATCGGCCCTCGCGTCTCCGGAGTACCCTCTCCCCCTCGGACAGGCGAGCAAACCCCAGCTGCATGGGTTCACCCCCAGACAAGTCATCCCCAGGAGGCGTGGGAGGAGAGGGAGGCACGGGTGGGACAACAAAGGTAGGCGCCAATCTGTTAGGAGGCCTCCGCAGACTCTCCTTAAAGGAAGGTCTCTCCCTGAGTCTGGTGTCAATCAAAATCAGGAAAGAAATAAGAGACTCGAGCTCCACTGGTAGGTCCTTAGCTGCAACCTCATCCTTCAACGCATCCGAGAGACCATGAGAGAAAGCAGCGACCAGAGCCTCATTATTCCAGCCCACCTCTGCTGCCAGGGTACGAAACTCAATGGCGTATTCAGCTACGGATCGTGAACCCTGTCTGATGGACATAAGGAGCTTCGCAGCAGAGGCAGCACGAGCCGGCACATCGAATACCTTCCGAAGAGAAGCAACAAAACCGGAAAACTCGGCAACCACCGGATTGTTGTTCTCCCATAAAGGGCTGGCCCAGGCCAAGGCCTTGTCCGAGAGCAGCGAGATCAAGAAGCCCACCTTTGATCTC
This sequence comes from Pelophylax lessonae, assembly GCF_965119305.1. Taxonomy (NCBI): domain Eukaryota; kingdom Metazoa; phylum Chordata; class Amphibia; order Anura; family Ranidae; genus Pelophylax; species Pelophylax lessonae. Next base: position 61,383,751 of record NC_138771.1, on the reverse strand, counting down.
TCAGTAGGAAAGGCATGTGGCAGCAACTCGAAATAAATGCCCACCTGGTTAAGGAAACCTCGGCACTGAGTTGGCTCTCCCCCAAAGCGCTGTGGAAGGGGGGCAGAACCGGACATACCCCGAAACACCGCAGGCGCAACAACAGGTGTCGGGGTAGACTCTGGCGCAACAACCGGAGCGGCAGTAGGAGCGGAACCAGGAGCGACAACCGACCCATCGGCAACGGGAGCGAAATGAACCGTGCGTTCAAGCAGGGTTTGCAACGCCACGGCGAACTGACCCAACAGGTGATCCTGCTGATCAAGTCTGGCAACCAGCGTGGGTAGTGAGGATGGCCCTGCACCGTCAGAATTCGTGGCCTGTGGTACCGTGCGTTCAAGCAGGGTTTGCAACGCCACAGCGAACCGACCCAACAGGTGATCCTGCTGATCAAGTCTGGCAACCAGCGTGGGTAGCGAGGATGGCCCTGTACCGTCAGAATTCATGGCTTGGTCCTAATGTCACGGAACCATGAACCAGACGTACAACAACAGATAAGTGAAAATAAGAAAGCTTTATTGAAAAACAAGCTATAAAGCAAAAGTCCAAACGGGTGGCGAAACCGATGCAGAGTCTTTGCGAAGCCAGGAATCAGGAACCAGCAGGGTAGTCAGACGAAGCCAGGATCAGGAACCAGCAGGGTAGTCAGACGAAGCCAGGAACAGGAACCAGAAGGGTAGTCAGACGAAGCCAGGATCAGGAACCAGCAGGGTAGTCAGACGAAGCCAGGAACAGGAACCAGAAGTAGCAGCAGTCTAGTAGCATGTGAACACAGGAGGACCAAGCAGGGAACTGAAGCCACAGACCTCCTATATATATGAGCTAGGTATCCAGCTCCTCCCAGTGGGAAGGAGGAGCCGCAGGGTGGGAGGCTACAAGAAACCCAGAAACCAAGATGGCCGCCAGCACATGTCAAACGAAGGAGAACAGCAAGAAGGTAAGACCATGACACCATTAGCAACAGCACAACAGTTCAACATTTTCCAAGTGATTTTGGCTCAGTCAGGAAACAGTCTAGAAGCTTTGGTTTTTGTGTTTTTATTGAGAACTTGGATGGGAGAAGGGAATGAGTGGAATACTCCAACTTGTATAACTATGCACAATTAGCTGATACGACTGAATAATGCTGAGTGCGGCTAGGCCGCTGCTTCACTTTGTCAGCAGCGGTGACGTAGTAAGAAATGAACCGTCTGAGCTAAAATGTACTGTACTGCAGAACAATCTTCAGGGCCCTTCCTGGCACCCCCTTTTGTTCCTATTCTTGAGGGTCAACTACACTGCGCCCTCTTTACTGTTACTCTTCCTGTGTGAGCTGGCTTCTTGATCCCCCTGACTTCTCTGGAGTGATCCCACTTCCTGGGTCAGACCCTTTGGCAGGTCCCTTGGTACTCACGGACACTGTTTTTCTCAAGAGACTCTGCCAGCAGCTCCACTTGTCAGCACTCTGGATCCTCTGCAGCTCAGCTCCACACCTGCTTCACTAGGCCGACCGCCTAAGACCACCTTCCTCACACACTGCAGAAGGAGAGACCAGCCGTCTGCCTCCTCCTGGGACTCTGCTTCCCGCCAAAGATGCCCTGTCACATGTCCCCTCCGTATTTATGGTCAATCCCAGGATGCATTGCAGGAATGCCCTCCCACTGGGACTGCCATTAAACAGGATGTGTCACTGGTTAGGTTTCCTCCACTGTCCAACAAACTCCCTTATTGGATACAGTGGGGTGGGGACACTCCCTCAGACCCAGTGAATCAAACCTAGAAACATGTGACAGGCAAACTAACAGATCAGGCTCCCCTGATAAGCAGAAGGAGCAAATAGATGCTTTTTCCTAGCACCTACCTAGGAGGGTGCTACATCTATTTCACCTAAGTCAGGGGTATTCAAACTATGGACCTCCAGTTGTTCAAGATCTACAGTACCCTTCATGCCTAGTCATGTCTGTGAATGTCAGAGTTTTACAATGCCTCATGGGATGTGTAGTTCTGTAACAGCTGGAGGGCCGTAGTTTGGAGATCCCTGATCTAAGTAGATATCAAACACAAAATCTCCTGCGCTTGAGAAGGCCCAAATAACACAGTTGGTTACATTCTCTGCCTGGCTTTCCTGGATAAGTCTCGCCTTGCTGCCCTCATAGACTGGGGAAGACTGGAATCACTTAAACCATAAAGCAAACAGAAGGCTCACTGGCCTGAGCAAGAGGCAGGTCCTCGAATTGCATTAGCCTGTTGGATGTCCAAGTGTCCTGCCATATGAATGATGTACCGTGGACTGTATGTTGCTGTTTTTGTATGATGAGCCTTTATACATTTGTCACTTTGGGCCTAATTCACTATACCTCCGGCATTGATTTTGACCTATTTTAATGCCATGGCGAATAGGCGAACGCACCAATGAAATTCACTATACCGCCGGCGAAAACGTTATGAGTAATGTGAAATTCACTAAGATCAAATAAAGTCAGGGCTGGAGTTAAAAACAGTCCAGCTAAAAGCAGGACTGTTTTGTTTAAAATCACAATATATGCCAGGAAAAAAATAAAAAATGCTTGGGAAAGATGTGTTATATGATATTGAGATAAACTGCTTTTAAACTGGGTGAAAAAGTTAAGTATAAAAAAAGATTTCAAGAAAAGTGTAAAACTCAAAAATATCTCCCGGAGTCTATTGCTGCCAGATAGCCCATGTGCGCATGCTACATACCAAAATATAGGCAAAAAATAGCGTTTTTGAAAACGTTAGCGGCGGTACGGCGGTATAGTGAATTGCGTTTGCGCGAATGCCTAATAGCGCGGTAAAACGGTGTTAATCAGGCGATAATGAGAGAAATGCACATATCTACAGTATGTACGTCTATATATATATATACATATATATATATATATATAAATATAAAAAAATATATACATATATATACACACACACACATATATATATATATATATATATATACACACACACACACACATATATATATTATATATATATATATATATATATATATATGCCAAGCCAAATAATTAAATGTATATATATATATATATATGTTTTTTTATTGTTTTACCTATGTGTGTATATATATGTATATATATATATATATATATATATATATATATATATATATATATGACAAGCAACACTAATATGGCTCCCCCCCAAAAATAAAACATTGTATATGTGTGAAATTAATATATTTTTGGGTTGGTTCACATTTCACATTTCACCTGCCTGCTTGAGTGATTACTGATGTTTTATACATGTTCAATAAAGCTTATTTATTTGTACACAGCTCCTGGTTTTTTGTTTTCTTTTCTTCATATTTATATGGATGTAATTCAGGTATCTTTTGTGTCTTTTGAATGTAATCCATTTCTTGCATTTTTGGTGTGTGTTCAACGCCAGTACAGTATGAACATGTGTATGGTTTCTCCCTGTACTCCAGCGAAGTGTGTATGGGGGTGTGTGTATGGGGGGGAGGGGGTGTGTGTGATGAGCTAGACTGAAGGAGCTGTAGCAGGCTGGAAGAGCTGGATGCAGGGTCAGAGGAGCTGGGTCGGTACCCGGCAGGCAGATCAGGCATAGACACATAGGCATGTGCAGGGAGTGTGCCAGGTGTGTCTGGGCACACCCGAATCACCATGGGTGGTGTCCAGACTTCCCCCCTGTATCCCCCCCTGTCCCACAGTGCTCCTGGCTTCCTACCTCTCCTCTCCTCTCCCCCTAGCTTCTGAGGTGGATGTTTGAGCATGGAGAGTGGAGAAAGGGGCTTGTAAATATGTGATTTATCGACCCTTCCTTCCAGAATTGGCCTCGGGCCTTGTGTTAGACACATGTGGTCTAAAGCATCTGTAAATGGAAACCTAGCCCTCTTCCTATCTGTGCTATTAATTATATATCCAAAAAGTCCAAAGCAACCTTATAAAAACACCAACAATTATGATGGTGGTCCCACATAAGATGAAATTACTGCAAAATGTTTTCTTTCTCTGGTAATTATCAAAAAAGCACTGGAGAGATCCATCTACTGCAATCGGAAGGAATCTGCTGTAAAGCTATACGACAGATGGTGCTCAGTGTTCTGGTGATAGAGCAAGCTAATGCTTGGCTTCCCTAGTCTAGTGTGAAACATCACAGTACCAGCAGAGAGTTTTCTTCCTGGTTCTGGCCCAGTGCAGTCTCTTAGATACAGAATGAAATTACATACCAGCCACACACGGAATACAGTTTCAATGAGTCAGCCATCCTGCTGCGCGGTAATCCCCCCCCCCCCCACACACACACTGCGTAAGGGCTCCTTTACATGGACGGCCATCATTGCTGTGGATCACTTTTTAGATGCATTTAACAAGTGGCTTATAAACAATATGTTGCCTCCTCAGCTCCTTTGTTAACCGTTGTTGTGCAGCCCCATTCACATGAATGAGTCACGTTTGCCAAACATAGTATACATTTTTTAATATGGACGTTGGCCATGCTACTTTTTCAGTTCAGCTGTCGGGGGGGGGGGTTGTGGACTGAGGTTTGAGGGTGGTAAGATCATGGCTCAACCACCTGTTTTTACCCCCCTTGTAAGACCTTATTGTAATGGGAGTCACTTTGGGTGAGGGGCTTGTGGAACCAGAGTACCTTAGAAAGGTCGGGAAACTCCTTGTACAGCTTACCCAGTTCCTTCTATGTGTAAGTCACCCTGTGTAAATTACGGGCAAAGGGTGACCGAGAACCCCAGTTGGGTCTGCACTAACTAAACTCAATGTACAACCACACTGGACTCAGCATTTTGTGTTACTCCAGTTATCCTGGGTTCTATATGTGTGGTTTGGGTTTAAAGAATGAAAGGGAGCTTTCACTTAGGACAGTAATGTTTATGAACAATATCCCTCAAGAAATATATAAATATAAATTGGTTTGACCTTTTCAGGCTGCTTGTGGGAGTTTATCTCATAGACCATTGCTAGATAGTTTGAGGTGGGGTGGGGTTTGTTATTGTTAAGTGCCTGTATCCTATTGTTCTATTGTTTCTGTCTGCGTTGGGATCAACCGATTATGGGATGTATATGTGTATGTGGATTAGCTGCTAGTGGGGAGGGGGGATTTTTCCAGCAGCCCTTCCTAAAGACTGTTTACTTTTGGAAAGTTGAATATACCTATGTCACGTTACTGAATGTAGTTTACGCCGCCCTGTGTCATTATGCAAAGAAGGGGGGGTTGTCCCCTGAGTGTATATCTCTTTGTGCCTGTGTCTTATGCTTCCTACCACCCTGATGTCTCGACAAGTGACTGGGTGGACTAATAGATCTTGGATCGCGCTGGAACCAGCAAAGGAAGCTTATACGGCGGACATACTCTTCTTGAGTACTTGGTTCCGGCACACTAACTTTGCAAACAAAAAGCTTTGTATGTAATGAGAAATATAGCCATCCCCATTTAAATTGGAGTTCCACCCAAAAGTCGAAGTTACGCTTTAACCGGTTGCTGACCGCCGCAAGAACATATACTGCGGCGGTCAGCCCCGGCCAGGCAAAGTAACGTATGGGTACGTCACTAGCCTGTAAGCCAATAGGGGGCGAGCGCGTGCCCCCGGAGGCACGCTCCCACCCTGGCTCGTTCACGGACACCTCCGTGCGTGTGACCGGCGGACCCAAAGTCCGCCCGTCACTCGCGATCGTCCGCTGTGAAGGAAGAAAGGCAGGCGGCTAATGTAAACAAAGCCGCCTGTCATTCTTCCCTGTGTAACAGCACAGATCATACGGTCCTGCTATGTAGGACCGTTGATCTGTGCTGTTACATGTAAAGCCACATCCAATCACAGTTAGAAGCACGCCCCTAGGGACACACTTAACCCCTCCTTCCCCAATAAAGTTAACCCCTTCCCTGCCAGTGTCATTTTTACAGTAACAGTGCATATGTATAGCACTGATTACTGTAGTAATGTCACTAATACCCCCCAAAAGTGTCAAAAATGTCAGTTAGGGGTCCGATCTGTCCGCCGCAATGTCGCAGTCCCGCAAAAAAAATTGCAGATCGCCGCCATTACTCGTTAAAAAAAAAATAACAAAAATTACAAAAATCTTTCCCTTAGTTAGTAAACGCAATAACTTTTGCGCAAACCAATAAAAATACGCTTATTGTGATTTTTTTTAACAAACATATGTAGCAGAAAACAAATTGGCCAAAAATGTTAAAAAATTTAGATTTTTACATTTTTTTGGGGGAATTTCATATAAAAAATGTGAAAAATATTGTTATTTTTGCAAAATTGTCACTCTTTTTTTGTTTATAGCGCATGATCAAAAAATTCCACAGGTGATCAAATACAACCAAAAGAAAGCTCTGTTTGTGGGAAAAAAAGGACGTCAAATTTGTTTAGGTACAGCGTTGCACGACCGCGCAATTGTCCATTAAAGTCACGCAGTGCCAAATCGCAAAATAGGCCCTGGTCAGGAAGGGGGTAAAATCTTCCGGGGCTTAAGTGGTTAAGGACTCCTGAGCCCCTTTAATGCCACATTTTTTTTTGGGGGGGGGGGTGGGTACCTAGTTTTGAAAGTTACCTTGCTCCCATTTCCGAATGGGCCACCTAGGTGACTCGAGCGGAAGTTCTCCTCCTCCCTGCAATCTTCTGGGACACGTCACAGGTGCAGAAGATTGTCTGCCCATTGAGGAGGCGCAGTGCGACTCACGCATGCGCAGTGCACACCCCGCTGTGAAACTGCAAGCTGTCACAGCCAGGTGCCCACACTTGGCGGTGCCAGAGAGAAATGAGGGAGAGAACCGAGGGCCCAGGCAGCCGCATTGCTAGATCGTTGGAAAGGTGAGTATGTGTTTATTAAAAGTCAGCAGATAAACTTTTTGCAGCTGCAGACTTTTAATAAATACAAAATCAAGTGGAACTCCGGTTTAAATTACAACTATACATAGAAACAAGGTGTTAAAATTAACACATTTTTACATTTTAACAAATCAATTGACATCATGCTGAGCTGTTTTACATGTTTATCTTCAAAAGCTGAAAATACGATACATCCCCTTTAATAACAGATTCAATGCAAATGAATTGAAGTAACTTTATCTGGGTAATGAAAGAACTTTTCTTCCTTCCCATGTACAAAGCAGAGGTGCAGAACCAGGAAGGTTTCTAGTTACAGAACAGTAGGACAATATTTAACCACTTTACCACCGGAGGATTTTCCTGCTTTACGTCCAGGCCACTTTTTGCAACTTGGCACTGCGCGACTTTAACTGACAATTGTGCGGTCATGCAACGCCGTACCCAAACGAAATTATCGTCCTTTTTTTCCCACAAACATAGCTTTCTTTTGGTGGTATTTGATCACCTCTGCGCTTTCCATTTTTTGCGATATTACTTAAAAAACAGCGAAAATTGTGCGAAAAAATTGACATTTTCTACTTTGACAGTTAAAAAATATCCAATATACTAAATTTTTGTCATATATTTAGGCCAAAATGTATTTAGCTACATGTCTTTGACAAGAAAATCCTCAATGAGCGTATTTTTAACCGCTTTAAGACCGGAAGATTTTACCCCATTCCTGACCAGGCCATACAATATTTTGCAATTCGGCACTGCGTTACTTTAACAGACAATTGCGCGGTCGTGCAACGCTGTACCCAAATTAAATGTATGCCCTTTTTTCCCCACAAATAGAGCTTTCTTTTGGTGGTATTTGATCACCTATGCGATTTTTAATTTTTGAAAAAAAGAGCGACAATTTTGAAAAAAAAAACAATATTTTTTACATTCTGATATATAACATTCCCAACAAAAATGTAAAAATCTAAATTTTTTAACATTGTAGGCCAATTTGTTTTCTGCTACATATTTTTGGTAAAAAAAATCACAATAAGCGTATTTTGATTGGTTTGTGCAAAAGTTATTGCGTTTACTAACTATGGGAAAGATTTGTCATTTTTATTGTTTATTTTTTTTTACTAGTAATGGCGGCGATCTGCGATTTTTTTGCGGGACTGCGACATTGCGGCGGACAGAACGGACCCTTAACTGACATTTTTGACACTTTTGGGGGTACCAGTGACACCCTCTGTGTCTGAATACAGCGGGAGCGAGCCTCCGGCGCCGCTCGCGCGCCGCCGAGAGGAGGCGGAATCCAGCAACGTAGGCCTATGTCGCTAGACGATAACGAGCCACTTTGCCGCAGTACCAGATCAGTGAGCGGTCGGAAAGTGGTTAACCACTTTAAGACCGGAAGGATTTGCCCCCTTTAATGACCAGGCCACTTTTTTCAACTTGGCACTGCGGGACTTTAACGGACAATTGTGCAGTCGTGCGTCCTGTGCGATTTTTATTTTTTGCGCTATAAACAAAAAAGAGTGACAATTCTGAAAAAAAATCAATATTTTTCACATTCTGCCATATAACATTCCCAAAAAAAAAAATTAAAAATCAAAATTTTTAAACATTTTAGGCCAATTTATTTTCTGCTACATATTTTTGGTAAAAAAAAATCGCAATAAGCATATTTTGATTGGTTTGCGCAAAAGTTATTGTGTCTACTAACTATGGGAAAGATTTATGTGATTTTTATTGTTTTTTTTTTACTAGTAATGTCGCCGATCTGCAATTTTTTGCGGGACTGCGACATTGCAGCGGACAGATCGGACCCCTGACTGACATTTTTGACACTTTTGGGGGGGAGCAGTGACATTACTACAGTAGTCAGTGCTAAAAATTGCACTGGTACTGTAATAATGACACTGGCAGGGAAGGGGTTAACATTGTGGGTGATCAAGGGGTTAAATGTGAGCCTAGGGGAGTGATTCTAACTGTGGGGGGTGTGGTTTGTGGAATGACCATAGAGACCTGTGTTCCTATATAGAAGGATCACAGGGGCTCTATGATCATTCCAGGGAGAAGAATGGTCAGTTGTGTTTACAACAGCCGACCGTCCTTCTCTCTCAGCGGGGAACGATCGCGGGTGTCAGGCGGCAATTGGAGCCACCTGCCCACTGCATCGGCATCCCTGCTGATGAGCGGGGGCGGGAGCGAGCCGCCGGTGGCGCGCGCTCGCCCCCTAGCCTCCTGTTTGCGACCGCTGTACAGTTACGGTAAGGCGATCGTAAAGAGGTTAAAGAAATGTTGAGTAAAGAATATGTTACCTCAACATTTCATATTAATGATATGTGTCTGTTATACCATGTACGTGTGTTAAAATTATCCCGTTCTCTTTGTATTGCTTCCTTTGTGTGAAATACTGTACCTGGTGATCCTGCCAGTCCCCCTTTCCTATTGCAAATTGATCACGCCAGGCATGAGAGCACATTCATTTCAGTGTGTTTAGTTTTCTGGCTGTGCTGGAATCACTGCCTGCCTGTCCTTCACAGACTTGTGCTGACACGCTTCCCTGCACAGCCATTCACTGGGAAGACCAGTGTATTTCTTTTTCTTCACCCCCAAATGTATATATATATATAAAGTCCACATGCAGCGCTAATCTAAGGCTTGGTGTAAACAGTCCAAACCAACTTCCGTGCGTGTCGCAGTCCCACTAAAAATCGCAGATCGCCGCCACTATTAGTAAAATAAATAAATAAATAAATTAAAATGACATAAATCTTTCTCCTATTTTGTAGACACGATAACTTTTGCGCAAACCAATCAAAATACGCTTATTGGGATTTTTTTTACCACAAATATGTAGAAAAATACAAATTGGCCTAAAATCATGAAAAATTAGATTTAAAAAAAAAATTTGTGAATGTTATGTAGCAGAATGTGAAAAATATTGTTTTTTTTTTTTTTTTTTTCAGAAAAAACTGTCACTCTTTTTTTGTTTATAGTGCAAAAAATACAATTCGCACAGTTGATCAAGTACCACCAAAAGAAAGTTCTGTTTGTGGGAAAAAAAATCTATATTATTTGGGTACAGGGTCGCATGACCGCGCAATTTTCAGTTAAAGTAACGCAGTGTCGAATCACAAAAAATGGCCTGGTCATTAAGGGGTTAAATCCTTCCGGGCCAGAAGTGGCTAATGATTACTCTATTGCACATTTTATTATTCACACATTGCTCACTTTCAGTCCTATTAGTGCTTACTTAGTTATAATGGGGAGGTGTCTCTTCAGAAACTCCTCTTTACAATATGATTGTTAGTGATGTCGCGAACCTAAAATTTGCCGTTCGCGAACGCGAACATCGGCAAATGTTTGCGAACCGGCGAACCGCCATAGACTTCAATAGGCAGGCGAATTTTAAAACCCACAGGGACTCTTTCTGGCCACAATAGTGATGGACAAGTTGTTTCAAGGGGACTAACACCTGGACTGTGGCATGCCGGAGGGGGGTCCATGGCAAAACTCCCATGGAAAATTACGTAGTTGACGTAGAGTCGGGTTTTATTCCATAAAGGGCATAAATCACCTAACATTCCTAAATTGTTTGGAATAACGTGCTTTAAAACATCCAGTGTGTGTATACGATCAGGTATGATGTTGTATCGATCAGGTAGTGTAAGGGTTACGCCCGCTTCACAGAGACAGACCAAACTCTGACAGACCAAACTCCCCGTTTAACGCACCGCAAACATCCGCAAACAGACCAGAACCGACCAAAATGGGACAGGAACTGGGCTTTGAGGGTTAGGTTTAGTGTTAGGGGATAGGGTTAGGATTACGGTGAGATAGTTAGGGTTAGAGTTAGTAACCCTACCCCTACGCCTCTAACCCTAACCGTCTAACCCTAAGCACTAAAAATAACCCTAACCCTAGCCCTAACCCTAACCCTAGCCTAACCCTAATTCTATTTTTTTCTGGTTCTGGACATGCTACAGAGCTGAAACTTCACAGGTACGCTTTTTAGACCCCCAGACACTGAATCACACAAAAAAAAGTTCTTAAAAATTTTCATTTTTTGATAGAGAGCCAATTATTGGAAAAATTAAAAAAAAATAAAAATAAAAAATAAAATAAAAAAATTCTTTGGATTTAGCGTCTGGGGGGTCTAAAAAGTGTACCTGTGAAGTTTCAGCTCTGTACCATGTCCGGAACCAGAAAAAAATTACAAATTAGGGTTAAGGTTAGGGCTAGGGTTAGGGTTAGGGCTAGGGTTAGGGTTAGGGTTAGGGCTAGGGTTAGGATTATTTTTATGGCTAGGCTTAGAGGGTTAGGGTTAAGGTTAGAGGGTTAGGGTTAGGTTTAGTGTTAGGGGATAGGGTTAGGGTTACGGTGAGATACTTAGGATTAGAGTTAGTAGCCCTACCTCTACCCCTCTAACCCTAACCCTCTAACCCTAAGCACTAAAAATAACCCTAACCTTAGCCCTGACCCTAACCCTAGCCCTAACCCTAACCCTAGCCCTAACCCTAATTCAAATTTTTTTTCTGGTTCTGGACATGCTACAGAGCTGAAACTTCACAGGTACACTTTTTAGACCCCCCAGACAATAAATCACAGAAAAAAGTTCTTAAAAAATGTCCTTTTTGATAGAGAGCCAATTATTGGAAAAATTAAAAAAATAAAAAATTTATTTGGATTTAGCGTCTGGGGGGGTCTAAAAAGTGTACATGTGAAGTTTCAGCTCTGTAGCATGTCCGGAACCAGAAAAAAAATTAACAATTAGGGTTAGGGCTAGGGTTAGGGTTAGGGCTAGGGCTAGGGTTAGGGTTAGGGCTAGGCTTAGAGGGTTAGGGTTAAGGTTAGAGGGTTAGGGTTATGGTTAGAGGGTTAGGGTTAGGTTTAGTGTTAGGGGATAGGGTTAGGGTTACGGTGAGATACTTAGGGTTAGAGTTAGTAACCCTACCCCTACCCCTCTAACCCTAACCCTCTAACCCTAAGCACTAAAAATAACCCTAACCTTAGCCCTGACCCTAACCCTAGCCCTAACCCTAACCCTAATTCTATTTTTTTTCTGGTTCTGGACATGCTACAGAGCTGAAACTTCACAGGTACACTTTTTAGACCCCCCAGACAATAAATTCAAAGAAATTTTCTTTTTTTTAAGTTTTTTTTTTTAAGTTTTTTTTTTTAATTTTTTCAATAATTGGCTCTCTATCAAAAATGACAAATTTTAAGAACTTTTTTTTGTGTGTGTGATTTAGTGTCTGGGGAGGGTCTAAAAAGTGTACCTGTGAGGTTTCAGCTCTGTAGCATGTCCAGAACCAGAAAAAAGATAAATTTTCAGTAGAGCAGGGATGGTGGGAACCCTCCTTTTTATAAATATATGATCTTTTTTTTCTGGTTCTGGACATGCTACAGAGCTGAAACTTCACAGGTACACATTTTAGACCCACCAGACACTAAATCAAAAGACATTTTTTTTAAGTTTTTTTTTATTATTTTTTCAATAATTGGCTCTCTATCAAAAATGACAATTTTTAAGAACTTTTTTTTTTGTGTGTGATTTAGTGTCTGGGGGGCTCTAAAAAGTGTACCTGTGAATTTTCAGCTCTGTAGCATGTCCAGAACCAGAAAAAAAGATCATTTTTCAGTAGAGCAGGGATGGTGGGAACCCCTTTTACACCTATATGATCTTTTTTTTCTGGTTCTGGACATGCTACAGAGCTGAAACTTCACAGGTACGCTTTTTAGACCCCCCAGACACTAATCCCAAAAAAGTCATGCCTGCCACCGTATATATCAGTGGTGGGTGGGCAGTGGCACTGCAGTGAGCACAGTACACTCTGTGGACCTGACGGTCACTGGCACCCAGGCAACTGCAATTATAAAAAAAAATATATATTTTTAATTTGCAAGCTGCTGTGCCACCGTATATATATCAGTGGTGGGTGGGCACACAGTGGCACTGCAGTGGGCACAGTACACTCTGTGGACCTGACAGTCACTGGCAGCCCAGGCAACTGCAATAATAAAAAATATATATTTTTTTTCAATTTGCAACAAGATGCTGTGCCACCGTATATATATCAGTGGTGGGCAGTGCACTGCAGTGGGTACGGTACACTCTGTGGACCTGACACAGCACTCACTGCAATTATGACAGAGGAAAAAAAAAATATTTTTTAAAATGCAAGGTACTGTGCCACCCGAAATGAGTGTGGTGTGCACACAGTACAGTCTGTGGTGGGTCTGTGGCCTCTCACACACAGCGGGCAGGTAACTGCAGTGCACAATAGATATATATATATATATATATATATATATATATATATATACATATATATAAAAATACTCAAATACCAGCCCTCAAAAGGGCTTTTGGGGACAATAGATATATATATATCACAGAACAAAAAAAATTACACAAATACCAGCCCTAAACAGGGCTTTTTGGGGAAAATATATATATATATATATATATATCCAAAAAAAAACTCAAATACCACCCCTAGGAAGGGCTTTTTGGGGTGCTGTCCTTACAGCAGGAGTGTACCAAGAACACTGGCTAACAACAAGACCGGGAACACTGACTAACTGTCCCTAGCTATAACAGCAGCAGCAGCACTTTCCCTGCTCTCAGTAACACACTGCTTCAGAATGATCTAAGAGGTATGCTGATTGGCCTGGAATGTGTCTGCTGAAGGTGAGGTTCAGGGTCAAAGTTTGCCTCAATGATGATGTATAGGAGGCGGACCGAACATCGCATATGTTGGCCCGCAGCGGCGAACGCGAACATGCTAAGTTCGCCGGGAACTGTCCGCCGGCGAACAGTTCGGTACATCACTAATGATTGTGTCTTGTTTTGACAGGTGAAGGTTGTCTTCCCTTTGATGCAATAGGATTGATTTACTAAAGACAAACAGGCTGTTCTCTTTGCAAAGGGATTCTCCCTAGAACTTAGTAAATGTGGTGAAGTTTCATTTTGCATAGAAAAACCAATCATGTGCAAGGTATAGGAAAAAAAACAACGTTTTTGCTTGCGCATGGTTGGTTGATGGCCATCAGCAGAGCTTCACCTCAATCTCTAAGTTCCAGAGAAAATTCCTTTACAAAGTGCAATTTCTTTTGCAAAGTGAACAGTCTATTTGCCTTTAGTAAATTAACCCTTATATGGCCTTGTACATAAAGGTTCAGCTTATGCGTACTGCAAGCTTTAAAAAAAAAAAATTGCAAAGCTTTCAGTAAGCTTCAGGAAGCTTTGTTGACACCTTTAATGCAGTCTTGCATTTGAAAAAGAGGGCAAAGTCCCTGGATATGCATCATGCACACCCCCTCTCTCGACATCTACCAGGAATTTTGACAGCTGCCATCCTCGTGTGCAGCTTAGAACGCCGCCACTAATATTCATACTTTGAGCTGGCTGGCTCCCTGTCATCCTCAGTCTCTGTTTTCTCAGTGATGCCTACAGCTTCACACTGATCACAGCTGCTTGGTTGCAGGTGCTCCCTATCCATACTGATTCATGCTGAATCCAATTCAATGTAAGGCCCCTTTCACACGGGCGGTGCATCAGACGGACTCCGTTTTGCTCAGCGGGGATCGATCCGCCGATCCCCACTGAACAGGCAGATGACAGCTCCATCTCCGCTTACTTTGAAGAGATGGAGCTGTCAGAGCCCCGTTCTCCTCTATGGGAGATCCGATGAAAACGGACCGCCTGTCCATTTTCATGTGATTTTATCCAATATGATCCTCCAGACAGATGGAAAATAGGGTTTCCATCCGTCCGGATTTCACGGACAGGATCGAATTGGGGAGCAGCAGGTGTCAGCGAAAATGTCTCCGCTGATATCTGCTGCTCCATAGAGCTGCATGGAGCATCCGATCAGGTCCGCTTGAAAAAACTGACAGGCAGACCGAATCGGGAAGCCCATGTGAAAGGGGCCTAAGTGTGCTGCTTATTTTAATAAAGTGTTTTTACTAACAAGATATACTGTAAGAGCTGCAGAGGTTCCAGTCTCGGTCCCTTCTCCTGTTCAGCCATCCATCCATCCAGTTGCTTCATCCATTCCTCTACCCTGTTGGTTGTCTACAGATACCGATAAAAGTTCCAATGGACCAAGGGACTTCGCACTTCTCCTAGGAATGCCGTATGTTCTGTGTATTTGTACACTCTTTGGATTTGCTATTTTGCAGAGTAGGGCATGGACTGGCCAGGGAGGGATCACTTTGACACAGCTGGCAAGCTTGAACATTTATTATAATATATGTGAACCAAAAATCCCTGTTTTTTATCCAAAAGTTTGTAAGAAATATGGACAAGTGTATAGCAATGTGCGAAGGGTTGATTCAGAATTTTCAAAGGTAACCTGTGGTCGCACCCTGTTTAGCACCTGATGAGTTGTATATGGGTAAGCGATTTGGATTTGATCACAGACATTTTTCCTCCATTCATACAATCTGAAACCCATGTGTCCATATACAAAAGCAAATTCTATAAACACCCCCTCCACTTTGCAGTACTCTGAAAACAACTCAAGTGTCACTCACTCACGGTGCCAAAATCGGCTTAAATGCTGTATTTGATGCATTATTACACGTTTCATAGTTTCTGTTAAGATTACCCCTGAGATTGTGAGTATTATACACAATTTCAGAGATGGCAGGGCGAGTACACATAAAAAAAATAAATGTACATCTTTGTAGGGTCCCAAGGCGGTAATTAATCGAAACAAGTACGTTTTGATTTTTTCTGGAGAATGCAGTCTGCATACTACTAATCTTGTTCTGCAATTCAGATATTGCTGTAGGACATTGAGGCAGATTGCACTTATTTATTATGGGTAGCACAGTGTTCTTCTACAATATGTTTAAACTATTGTTCCTATCCTATGCATTTGACATTTACAAGGTGGTTCTGTAGGTAAGGCTTAGAGCAAATAAAAGACATGTTTCTGTTTATGAAGCAATATTTTTAGGATTGACAGATTATTTCCAAAAGCTCACATCCAAAACTGATTGACATTTGATGAAAAGTGTATCAACTGTTACACAAATACCCTGAACCCGCCAGACAGTCTAATAACTTTGTCCCGGGGATTGTGTTTCAACTTTTCACCAGAAGAGCTGTACTTTGCCACTGTTGGATATTTGCCACTTCTAATGGTAGCTACATGTGCTTTCTTACTTTTTTATGTAGTTAATTCTGGGTTCTGTCAGTTGCCCTCAAGCAATATAGCTGCCGATCCCAAAGATGTTGACAGCGCTTTCCGTTCCTGGAGTTTTCTCTGTATATTCCTGTCTTCTGAAACTTCTGAAAGTACTTGTACGCCTGACTAAGCACTTCAAATATTCTTTCCCAATGCCTGAAACACACACAACTTCATTTAATAAAGATTCCGATACTTTTTACATGCAGTAACAGTTGGCAATCAATCAGAATTTGCTCTCTTGAGATCAAGCCAGTAAGTCCCGGTTCACACTTGTGCGATGCGGGAAGGCTGCGAATATGCAGCGTGATCCTGCATCGCATCCGCACCTCTGGCAGTTCACACTGCCATATGCGATACGCAGGGGGTGTCAATTAAAAGTTAACGACACCCCCCGTTGCGATCGCATATCGCAGTGCGATCTGCAAGTTCGCACAGAATCGGATCGTACTAGTGTGAACCACTATGCAATCCAATTCTACTGTGGCTAAAAAAAAAAAGCCTTATGTGCGTGTTTGTTGTGGATGCGGTGCGAATTCAGTCATACAAAGTGTATGACTGAACTCGCACCGCACATGAGATCGCATTTAATTTAGGAGCAGTGCGCTCCGAATTACATGCGATCTCCGCAAACGCACTAATGTGAACCGGCACTAAATGATGGATTTTGATTGGGTTCTGTGGGTTATTACTGAATTCCAGGTATGGAATAATTACAGTTACATTGGTCCAGCTTGAAAGCAATGTATTTATGTATGTGCCATACCTGTTGTTGGATCCCCATGGAAGCTGGAAATCATTGTAGAAGGCACCATTAATATTGCCGCTAGCTTTTGGGTCCCGAAACAAGTGGCTGCACTGCTGCACTGTGAACATGGGGAAGCTCTCTTGGCACGGGCATCATTCAGAGGACCTAAATATGTAAAAAATACTAACAGTAATAGATAAAGCTGCCAGTACTACAATCAACATACGATTGTCCATAAACCATAGACAAAAAAGTGCAGCACTAAATATAATTAAGTGTATATAACTGTGGTAATACATCAATGGCTCTAAACATATTCAAAACAATATCGTAAATAATGAGTCCATATTTGTATCATATGGTGAACAAACGTGAAAAACACAGAAGTAAAGCTGAAACGTTCAGGTGTCCAAACTTATCAGTGAAAATAGACCCAGCACCAAAGTGAAGAGGCAAATGCACTCACCAGATGGTATGGACCCAGATACCTTACAGTAGGTGGGTCATACAGGCTAGAAATTCCTCCACAAGGCAACAGATCGATTGTAGATGGTAGTTGATCAAATTAAGTAGTGGGGTTCTAGATTAAATGGTCTAATTCTCCGGATGGCACACCGACATGGGAAATAAGCCAAAGTACACAAACATAGTGTAGTACTGCTTAAATTAGATTTATTCTTAAGGTAAAAACACTTACAAACATCTGTGAATGACCAGCTTTTGCAAATCCAAATGTTCAATGATGACAAATGACGGCACTGACGTGTTTCATCACAAATGACTTATCAAAGGGATAGCTTGGCAATCCTTTTGATAAGTCATTTGTGACGAAACGCGTCAGTGCCGCGTTTGGACACCTGAACGTTTCAGCTTCACTTCGGTGTTTTTCACATTTGTTCACCATATTATACAAATTTATAAAATATACAGTTATATACACTTAATTATATTTAGCGCTGCACTTTTCTGGGGCTGGCAGCATATTATCAGTGTTTTAGCAAGTACTATTCCCACCACTCTGATCTGATTTAAAAGCTTCTATACAGGTAAGCCAGAAGAGGTGGGGGCCACATAGGGATCAGAATAACAGAAGGTGTTTGACTTTCTGAAGCAGCAGCTGATGTTGGCTCCCATGCTGGCCTTTGCTGAACTCTTTTGTTCTAAAAACCATAAAGTCTATACTGTAAACTCCTCAAACCAAAAGAAACCCACTGAGAAGCCCATAAGGGTTTTTATAAGGAACCCGAGCCACAAATGTTTCCGCCACCAGAGGTTCAATGAAAGTTGATTAGTGGTCTTCCATCATTATCTCCAAGACTCCCAGGAGAAACCATAGTTTCTGAAAATGTAACATAATTCAATAGTCAACCATCTCAGGTACAGTATATGCTCCTGCTGTGGAACCCTAAAGTCCTGAGACGCCACAAGAAACTGGCCAGGAACAGCATATTTATGTAGGGTAAAACACAGTGCCCGTTTACTCACCATGCTCAGATGCAGACACAGGCCCCTCTAACTCCATTTCCCACATTGGTTTCCAAAATGCCCAGGGAGTATAAATTCCAAGGCTTCCCTCCCTCAGCAGCTCAGAGACCACCCTTGATGGAGTAGAAGTAGCTGGGTACATGATCTGCAGCAAGGCGATGAGCCCTTCACAGCAAGAACCAGTGTACAAGCAGCCCAGTGTTGCCAACCTACCAGATTGAAAGTTACTGACAAGACACCCACAATTTACTGGCACAGCCAAGTTTTTACTGACATTTTCAAAAGTTATACAATTACATTTTTAAGTGCAAATGTCAGTATTTAGGCTACAAACAAGTACAATATGCAGTTAGCAATGTGATGTAAGGTAGAATTTAAGGCAAAAAACATATTTCTTACTTTATTTTCTATATAGTAAGTAATTAGCTCAGGGACAGGAGGAGGGTAAGAAATTAGAATGGGCGGCACACACACATGAGACTGGCTCTCACAGTGACACTGAGAGCAGTGTGCTGCAGAACCACACGTCCCCTTCTGAGTCATAGTGACAGTTTCTCTCCAAGCCAGATTAGTCCATTCTAAACCAGACAGCACTGGCTTGCCTTGCTCCTGTCCCACAGCCCTGCACACGAGGCTCCGCCTGCTCCGCTTGCTCCGCTCGACTCCCTTGCACCACGACATCATGACATCATACGACTCGCTGAGGCACCTCCTCCGTCAAACCCCCTGCTAGCCCTGCCTGAACACACTGTAGCAAGCACTCGGATGGTCTCGGCCAGGTCTGGACCAGAACTGCGCATGCACAGTTCCAAACCGAGCATCACAACCATATTTTTTACTGGCAACCTTTTCCTGTTACTGGCATTTACTGGCAGGAGAAAAGTGTCTGGTTTTTACTGGCTGCTAATACAAATATTGAGCATTGGCAACACTGAAGCAGCCAGACCAGAGCTCAACAGCATGTAGCTTTTCCCGACAACTCATCTACTGTGGGGGGGCCATGTTTGTGCAGCTTTTCTAATCATTATTCTGCATTCAATGCATGTTTTTATCATTCTGAGCCTGTTTTGTATTTTTGTTTCCAATTTTGCACCCGTTTAGTAAATTGCAAGTTACAGTTACTCCCTATCTCAGTGATAGCTAACCTTGGCACCCCAGATGTTTGGGAACTACATTTCCCGTGATGCACTTCATCATGCACTTTGCAGTGTAGTTGAGCATCATGGGAAATATAGTTCCAAAACATCTGGGGTGCCAAGGTTCGCCATCACTGCCCTATCTGATCATTCCCCCATTACCTATTCTGTTACACCTGTGTTTATCACTAAAGTTGATGATTGCCAGTTCTGCCCCTGGCATGTGATAAAGATTGTTTTATGACATGGAATTTGGGGTCTGTACAGGAGCCCATGGTAGACAGCATTGCCCCACAAAAACATTTTTAGATTGCAGTCATTCAGTATTTACATTAACTTGTCCTACATAATATTTTCCTTACTGACTTGCTCTGTTAGAACTGTATAATCATTAAAGAATTAGTAAACTTTCTTGTTGAATATTAATTTGTGTAGGAGGATGTATTCAGCATTTATTTTTGTCAAAATAGGCACATTTATTCATCCATGGAAATATAAGCATCATGGCTTGAGAAGATTTATTCTAGTCTTTGGAGAGCCGGGATCATTAATATCATTCTAGCAGTGATCACAGAATGTGTAAAAGAAGAAGTGTAATGGGTGTCGTGGAAACCAGCAAGAATGATTTACCAATCTAACTACAGAATGGCACCAGATTGGTTGATATGGGATATGGGTACTATATGTAGTGTGTATGTATATATACTGTATATATATATATATATATATATATATATATATACATATATATATATATATATATATATATATATATATATATATATATATATATATATACATATATATATATATTTTTTATATAGATAGATAGATGGATAAATAGATAGATAGATATAGCTCTTCACTTTTTTCACATTATGTTATGTTACAGCTTTATTCCTAAATGGATTAAATTCATTATTTTCCTCAAAATTCTACAAACAATATCCCATAATGACAACATGAAAGAAGTTTGTTTGAAGTCTTTGCAAATTTATTAAAAATAAAAAACTAAAATAATCCCATATACATACAGTATATATTCACAGCCTTTGCCGTGACACTCAGAATTGAGCTCAGATGCATCTTGTTTCCACTGATCATCCTTAAGGTGTTGCTACAACTTGATTGGAGTCCACCTGTGGTAAATTCAATTGATTGGACATGATTTGGAAAGGCACACACCTGTCTATATAAGGTCCCACAGTTCACAGTGCATGTCAGAGCACAAACCAAGCCATGAAGCCTAAGGAAATTGTCTGTAGACCTCCGAGACTGAACTGTAGCAAGGCACAGATCTGGGGAAGGGTCCAGAAAAATGTCTGCGGCATTGAAGGACCCAATGAGCACAGTGGCCTCCATTATCTGTAAATATAAGAAGTTTGGAACCAACAGGACTCTTCCTAGAGTGGGCAGCTCGCCCAAACTTAGAAATCAGGGGAGAAGGGCCTTAGTCAGGGAGGTGACCAATATTGCAACAAATTGCCTGGTCAGGAAGGGGGGTGAACCTTCCAGAGCTGCAGTGGTTAATGAAAGAGCTAAAAAACAAATAGCACTAGATTGGTCTGAAAAGAAAACACTCAGTCCTATATTGTAAAAACAGACCATATAGCGGAGCGCAGAAATATATTCCAAGATGCTCAATGATCTTTGTAAATCTCTGTCCTTGTGTAAAAATGACATCCAGGGCTTTCTGTATCTTCATACCTGTTACACGCTTTTTTATCTGAACATAAACAGCTGTACAGTGCCAAGTCAATATACTAATCTCTCCCCATTAGTATGCATCATTAATTTAACATTTCTGTTCCTTAGGCTCTGCAAAAAACTGAATACAATCTGCTGGTGCCTAAAACGTGCGTAAAATAGAAACTTTATGTAGCATTTCAGAACCATGGAAATAATTAAAACTATCCACTGAAGCATAGAAAAGAATGTATTGACTTCACATACAATTGACTATTACTTTAAAACTTTGATATAACTTTTGGGGGCATTTTCAATGACATAAAGAGAAAAAAGCTATTTGGGAAATTGAATGACTCATTTACAACACTTTTCTAGTGGGAGATCCCTTTATAACCACCAGTGCCTAATTCAGGCAAGCATTTGCACCAGTTTCAGTAACAGCACTGACACATGTGACAAATCCAGGTACACTATATTACCAAAAGTATTGGGACGCCTACCTTTACACGCACATGAACTTTAATGGCATCCCAGTCTTAGTTTGTAGGGTTCAATATTGAGTTGGTCCACCCTCTGCAGCTATAACAGCTTCAACTCTTCTGGGAAGGCTGTCCACAAGGTTTAGGAGTGTGTCTATGGGAATGTTTGACCGCTCTTCCAGAAGCGCATTTGTGGGGTCAGGCACTGATGTGGATGAGAAGGCCTTGCTCACAGTCTCCACACTAAAGCTGGCCATACACTAGCCAAAAAATCGGTCAAAGAAATTTTAGAAATAATGAAAAATCGGCTGTTAGAGCAGATGATTGTGCCATCATGTAATGACTAAATTCCGAACGATAAACCGTTCAAAGGAAGTTTTTTGCTCATTTTGTCACATGTGCCTAGTGCAAACAGTTCGGCCGAGAAACACATTAACCTTTCAATTTATCGTTCTTTTGGCAGAATTTTCCAAACTGTTCCTTCAATTTTTCGGCTCTAAAAAGTTAAAAAACGATTTTCTATTTGTGCTCATTAACTGGACGAAAAACGAATGATCGGACCAAATGATTTTCAAAGATTTTTCGGGTAGTGTATGGCAATCATTATTTATCCCAAAGGTAAGTCTGTCAAGTTGAGGTCAGGACTCTGTGCAGACCAATCATGTTCCTCCACCCCTAAACTCGCTCATCCATGTCTCTATGGACCTTGCTTTGTCCACTGGTGCCCAGTCAGGAAGGGGCCATCCCCAAACTGTTCCCACAAAATTGGGAGTATGAAATTGTCCAAAATATCTTGGTATGCTGACACCGTAAGAGTTCCCTTCACTGGAACTAAGGGGCCAAGCCTAACCCCTGAAAAATAACCCCACACCACCAAATGATTTGGACCAATGCACTGCCCTACTTTAACTCAGTCATGCAATACTGTACCCAAATTAAATTTACATAATTTTTACAAAGTTTTTATTTTTTGTGATACAAATAAAAAAAAATGTTTGAAAAAACTTGTTTGATAAAATGTTTGAAAAAAAACCCAATATTTTCTCGTAGCAGAACTCCCGAACAGGGGAAATGTTCTAACCCAGATGCCGAACCCCATTAAAGTCTATAGGAGCTGAACAGGAATAATCAAATGTGCCCATTTTGAAGGCTTATATGCAAGTAATTCACCATAAAAGGGGTATAGGGGACTAGGTACTGCCCTGGGGACAGGTATCAATAAAAAAATAAAATAAAAATGATTGTTTTTTCAGGAGCAGTGATTTTAATTATGCTTAACGTGTAACAATAAAACTGAGTGAAATCTCATTACAATTGCCCACACCCAGCTATTGGGAAAATAAAGAAAAAAACACAAAAAAAAACCAAACAAAAAAAACCAAAAAACTAACAGCTTGGGAGCCCCCTCAAAATCCATACCAGCCCCGTATTTGGGCATGCAGCCTGGCAAGTCACTAAAGGGAGGGACGAGCGAGTGCCCTCCCCCTCATGAACCATTCCAGGCCACATGCCCTCAACATGGGGTGGTGGGTGCTTTGGGGCGGGGGGTTCTGCCCCCCACCCCAAAGCGCCTTTGTCCCCATGTTGATGGGGACAAGGGCCTTTTCCCGACAACCCTGGGCTGTGGTTGTCTGGGTCTGCGGGCGGTGGGTTTATCAGAACCTAGAAGCCCTCTTTAACAACATGACATCAGAAGGGGGCGATGTAGGCAGGTAGCCCCGCCCCTTGCCTTTATAAGAAATGTCAAAGCACAGAGCAGGCATACGGCGGGAGGCCTCCCAGGAGGTGAAGCATTTTTAATTTTTTCCATTTTTTGGGTCAGCGGGCAGCGTGATTGATAATTGATTTATATGGAGGGCCACTATATATATATTTTTTTTTTAATAAAGGATTTGTCAAAAACTGTGATTGTTTGACTTGTGTATTTTATGAGGATGTGTACAGTGGGCATAACACTGAAGGTGTCTGGTATAACAAATATATTGCACACAATTCCAGTATGGTTTAATCTTCATCTGCTTTTAACTTTTTCAATGGAATAAAATATATTATTTTAACCTGTTTGGGTTTGTGTTCATTCAAAAGCAACCTGAAAGTTCCATTCCTTGACTTATTCTCCTAAAATTTTCATTAGGGATGTGTTTCTTGCAATACCCACTCATCATATGTAAACAAGTGAATTCAATAAAGTGATATAAACTATATTGTCAAAAGTATTGGGACGCCTGCTTTTACACACACACATGAACTTTAATGGCATCCCAGTCTAATGCCCCATACACACGCATCGATTATTGGCCGGGAATTTTCGGCCAACGTCCGATCGGCCGTTTTGCGGCTTGTTAGTATGATGCTTCCGACAACCGACTCCAACTTTTCGGCCAAAAAAAATCTGGTGTGCAGGCTATAACATTTTTGTTGGCCGTCAACACAACGGCCGATTTTCCGTCAGTCATGCCTCGTACACACGCAACTATTATCGGCCGACCGATCATCCGACTTTTGTCCAGAGTGGTGTTTTGTTGGTTGGAATGTGCTTAGACTGCACACGAATTTTCTCGGCCAACAAAAATCTATTTCTGAAGTGATGTCATGTGCTGGTTTACTTTCCGTGTGTTTTTTCTTCTCTGAGCATGCCCAGTCTTGCTCATCAGATTTTTGTCTGCCGAAATCTGTACTGACTGACAGAAAATCGGCCGTTGTGTTGACGGCCAACAAAAATTTTATAGCCTGCACATCAGATTTTTTTCGGCTGAAAAGTCGGAGTGCAGTCTAGGCAAATTCCAACCAACAAAACACCACTCTGGACAAAAGTCGGATGATCGGTAGGCCGATAATCGTTGCGTGTGTACGAGGCATTAGTATGATGCTTCCGACAACCGACTTTTCGGCCAAAAAAAATCTGGTGTGCAGGCTATAAAATTTTTGTTGGCCGTCAACACAAGGGCCGATTTTCCGTCAGTCAGTACAGATTTCGTCAGACAAAAATCTGATGAGCAAGACTGGGCATGCTCAGAGAAGAAAAAACACACGTAAAGTAAACCAGCACATGACATCACTTCAGAAGTAGATTTTTGTTGACCGAGAAAATTTGTATGCAGTCTAGGCACATTCCAACCAACAAAACACCACTCTGGACAAAAGTCGGACGATCGGTCGGCCGATAATCGTTGCGTGTGTTTGAGGCATTAGTCCGTAAGGTTCAATATTGAGTTGGCCCATCCTTTGCAGCTATAACAGCTTCAACTCTTCTGAGAAGGCTGTGCACAAGGTTTAGGGGTGTGTCTATGGGAATGTTTGATCCTTTTTCTAGAAGTGAATCTGTTAGGTCAGGCACTGATGTTTGACGAGAAGGCCTGGCTCGCAGTCTTCACTATAATTCATCCCAAAGGTGTTCTATCGGGTTGAGGTCAGGACTCTGTGCAGGCCAGTCAAGTTCCTCCACCCCAAATAGATCATCCATGTCTTTATGGACCTTGTTTGTGCACTGGTGTGCAGTCATGTTGGAACAGGAAGGGGCCATCCCCAAACTGTTCCCACAAAGTTGGGAATGTGAAATTGTCCAAAATGTCTTGTTATGCTGACGCTGAAACTAAGGGGCCAAGCCCAGCCCCTGAAAAACAACCCCACACCATAATCCCCCCTCCATCAAATGATTGACCAGTGCACAAAGCAAAGACATGGTTGAGCTAGTTTGGGTTGGACGAACTTGACTGGCCTGCACAGAGTCCTGACCTCAACCTGATAGAAACCCTTTGGGATGAATTAGAGCAGAGACTGCAAGTCAGGCCTTCTCATCCAAATCAGTGCCTGACCTCATAAATGCACTTCTGAAAGAATGATCAAACATTCCCATAGACACACTCCTAAACCTTGTGGACAGTCTTCCAAGAAGAGTTGAAGCTGTCATAGCTGCAAAGGGTGGGCTAACTCAATATTGAACCTTACGGACTAAGACTGGGATGCCATTAAAGTTCATGTGCGTGTAAAGGCAGGTGTCCCAATACTATTGACAATATAGTGTATATTGTCGTTAACGTCCCAAGTATAACAAAGTGGTTCCAAAATATATTTATCCAATACAGTGCAGCTGTTCCACTTTAAAACAACCAAACCGCCGTGCTGCGTCACCACGTGATTTATAAACATGTTTACCAGGGTGTATTGACTTTCTGGATTAGAGAAGTCAATGTGGGCCTGTATATATGGGATCCAACACAAAGAAAGCTAGCAGTCCTCCTTTACTTCCTCTCCAAAGGAATTTCTCTCCAGCAAAATATCAGGAAACAACTTGTGTGCCAGGATACTCTTTGTTGTGCTTTGGATCTGTAATTACAGCTCATTGAAAATATTGCTTACAGTGGTCACAAAGAGAGGTATTTTCTAAGCAGTAGTAACAAACTGTCTAAAGTATCCAGATCCTTGGTCACAATCTGGTAAAAAGGAACCACAAAGGTTTTTGATGTGGAAGTCCACTTTGTGACACTTGTCCAAATAGGGGAGGTAAAAAAAAAAAAACAGCCCTGGTCCTCTAGCTTGCCCTGGTAACAACTAAGGAGGAACCTCAGGTGTCACATGATACTAACCCATGTACTGTTGGAGAAAGAAGGCGTGGGGTCAAGTGACATGTCTTGAAGCTTACAGGTCTCAGAGTATGTGAGCTGCTCCTCATTTTATATTGTCTTCTGCTGCTAATCCTCACTTTCCTTCTCGCCATCTGATTCTGTATCCAGATTGTACAGGAGATTAAGCGGGCTATTATATTTCAACTAGGGCAGTTGTTATCAGGGTGAGCTAGATTACCAGCGCTGTTTTTTTACCTCCCCCTGTTTGGACAAGTGTCACAAAGTGGACTTCCCCATTAAAACCTTGGAGGTTTCTTTTCAGCAGATTATGTCCAAGGATCTGGTTACTTTACTACCGCTCAGAATCGCCTCTCTCTTTGTGACTAGGGATCATCGAATGGTTCTGGTCGACCATCAGTTCGACCCGAACATTGGCTGTTCGAAATTCGGCCGAATTCCGAACTTTTTGCGGTAAAGTTCGGAATTCGGCAACCAGAACCGCCCAAAATGCAATGGGACAGGAACTGGGCTTTAAAAGCCCGTGATTGGACCAGAAACGTCAGTAAAAGCCTATTGAGGGGGCAGGAGTCTGCTAGGAATGTGATTGGAATGACTAGGGGGTCCAGAGGCCAATCAGTAGTGAATACGCCCCCCAGTATATAACATAGCCCTGCCAAATCTCTAGCACTGTAATAGAGAGGCTGTGGAAGAGAGTGGAAGCAGTTCTATTACTCCTGCTCCAGTGTCATTTAGCAATTATTAGTGTGAGGAAAGGGATATGCAGTGTAGTTAGGGTAGTATATACCACTATAGTTAGATTAAATAATCTAGTTTCTGTAGGGAAAGTGTTAAGTGTCAGGGTGACCGTAATGTAGTTTAGGGTGAACTGACTCTGACTGCTATGCCAGGGTGACCGAACTCATCCATGTCAGGGTGACTGCCAGAAAACAAAGATAATTTTTCTTAGAATTTTTAGTAGAGCAGGGATGGGGTTCCGCTCCTTTCACACCTATGTGTGTGTATGTGTATATATATATATATATATATATATATATATATATATATGTGTGTGTGTATATACCCCTATACAGAAGTTCAGATGTCATGCCTGCCTCCAAAGATGCCCAAAAAATGCCCAATAAACGCCGGAAACAAAAACGCCCAAGTGTGAAAGGAGCGGAACCCCATCCCTGCGCTACTAAAAAATTCTAAGAAAAATTATCTTTTTTTTTTTGGATATGCTACAGAGCTGAAACTTCACAGGTACACTTTTTAGACCCCCCCCCCCCAGACACTAAATCCAAAGAAATCTCTTTTTTTTTTTTCAATAATTTTTTCAATAATTGGCTCTCTATCAAAAACGACAATTTTTAAGAACTTTTTTTTGTGTGATTAATAGTCCCTGGGGCATGACCCAGAACCCTAGGCACTTTTTAGGGGAATTTATTGGGTTTTAGGGCTTCAAAATGGTGTTTTTTGATTACCAAAGTTCGGGTCCCATTGATTCCAATGGGGTTCTGGAATCCAAACCCGAACTTTCGGGAAGTTCGAGTGTTCTGGCCGAACCGAACTTTTCAAAAGTTCGATCATACCTATTTGTGACCACTGTAACCAATATCTCCAGTACACTGTGATTACTGATGCAGAGCATAACAAAGAGTATCCTGGCACACAAATTTTTCCCCGATATCTTGCTGGAGAGAAAAACCATTGGAGCGGAAGTAAAGGAGGACTGCTACCTTGCTTTGTGTTGAATCCCATAGATACAGGCACATATTTGACTTCTCTAATTCAGAGAGTCAATACACTCTGGTAAGCATGTTTATAGATCACGTGGTGACGGAGCTCAGTGGTGTGGTTATTTTAAAGTGAAACAGCTGCACTGGGTTGGATGAAGATATTTTGGAACCACTTTATTATAATTGGGACGTTAACGACAATATATATAACTTTATTGAATTCACTTGCTTACATATGATGAGTGGGTATTGTAAGCACCAAATTATTAATGAAAATGTAAAGAGAATAAATCAAGGAATGGAACTTTCAGGGTGCTTGTTAATGAACACCTTATTGAATTAATTTGTTTACATTCGGTGATGGACATTTATGTATATCATTAGCCTTTGCTTTATTTTATATTTCATGTTATGTGTCAGCTTGTACCGGTTGATGTGCTAGCAGCTTTGGTTTTACCGTCAAGCGCAATTTCCTTAACCAATACCCACTATTAGAAATACAAATGTGGCGCTAAGCTGGTAGCTAAAATCAAAGAAATGTCCTTGATATGCGTGGATGAAAAAGCAACAGTTCAAATTCTTTCTCGTGCATCAACAAAAAACTTCACAAAGAAGGGAAGAAATGTGAAGATCCTCAGCAAGGGAAACCACCACCAGGCACCCGCACACACTGATCCTTACCAGATCACATTGACCCTCATCACAAAGGTCGAAAAACGCCCATGGTACAAGCACTGGAAAGCCGGGATCATTCACTCCTCCTCCTATGAAATCTTCCACCAAGCGGACAGTCCTTAGGTCCTTGGACTGGACAGTACAGTGCCACCCCCCTTTCGCTCTATGCTCCACGATAGGGTTGCCACCTCATTCCTTTAATCCAGGACACTTGTCCGCTTGGTGGAAGATTTCATAGGAGGAGGAGTGAATGATCCCGGCTTTCCAGTGCTTGTACCATGGGCGTTTTTCAACCTTTGTGATGAGGGTCAATGTGATCTGGTAAGGATCAGTGTGTGCGGGTGCCTGGTGGTGGTTTCCCTTGCTGAGGATCTTCACATTTCTTCCCTTCTTTGTGAAGTTTTTTGTTGATGCACGAGAAAGAATTTGAACTGTTGCTTTTTCATCCACGCATATCAAGGACATTTCTTTGATTTTAGCTACCAGATTAGCGCCACATTTGTATTTCTATTATTATTGATCTTTCTGTTCCAAAGATTTGTGTTGGCTGCTTTTCGCATACTTATTTTTATTATATTTTAGCGCAGCAATTATATGTTTTACAATACCCACTATTGCCTTCTTTGCAAACCAGCAACTTTTGAAAATGCTGTATATATTATGCATTAAAATGTAGAAAATACTACAAAATCTGTGCTAGAACTATACTATTGACAAATATTGCAAAGGTTGCTAGCACATTTACCGGTAACAAACATAATTTTAAAAAAAAGATAATTAAATGCAGCATTTATAATAAAGAAATATATGTGTTTAGTCCATTAGCCCAAAAAAGGGGGAAATCTTCAAAACATGACAGCGTCTGAGTATATTATCAAAATGGGAACAGTCAGGTATCCATTGGGCAGTAACCAATCAAACCTCAAAAGGACAGCATGTCTTTTTTTGTTAGTGAGCGTGCCATTCTCACTACAGATGTAACCCTTGCAGAGCTTATTTTGCATTCCCCGGGGTTGAGTGCAAACCCCAAATACTCAACCTGTGGAAGAGCTGGACCCTGGACTGGGAGACTTTGTGACCCTCTTTACACAGATAATTCAGCAGACTTACAGTATAAACCTGACTAGCCTCCAGGGAGGGACTACACAACAAAGGTCTGATGTTTGACCCCCTATAACAAGGGGTCTACTCTTTTTGGTAAGAGAGGCTGTGTGTGATGGTGTTAAAGGTGACAGTTTCCAGCCTGGATTCAATTCTCTATCTAGACACCATCTTCTTTAAAGCTGAAGGACTGTGTACATCCACTTTATGTCATGTTTTGAGGATTTCCCTTTTTTTGGGGCTAATGGAATAAACACATATATTCCTTTATTATAAGCGCTGCATTTTATGATTTTAATATTATGCATTAGGGCATGAGCATTGCCAAACACTGACCTGTAACTTAAAAGCGCTCCATATTACATAGTTACATAGTAGGTGAGGTTGAATAAAGACAATAGTCCATCTAGTTCAACCTGTGTAGGTGTATGTGGCCATAATCATCTCGCATATCCCTGAATGTTCTGATCCTTGAGATGTATGTCTAAGAGTCTTTTGAAAGCCACCATACTGCCCGCAGAAACCACCTCTTGTGGTAGAAAATTCCACAATCTTGTAGCCCTAACAGTAAAGAACCCCCCACGTTGCCTGAGGTTAAAACGCTTCTCCTCTAATTGCATTGTATGCCCTCTAGTCCTCATGCAATCCTTCCGACTGAATAGCTTTTTTTCTATGCAGAGATCACCATTGAGATATTTATAAATTGCTATCATGTCCCCTCTCAGGCGTCTCTTCTCCAGGGAGAATAAATCAAGCGATTGCTGACGCTCTTCATAATTAAGGTCCTCCAATCCCCTAATTAGTTTAGTTGCCCTTCTCTAGACTTTCTCCAGCTCCATCACATCCCTCCTGAGGACCGGCGACTAGAACTGGACAGAATACTCCAGATGTGGTCGGATCAGAGTCTTATAAAGTGGAAGGATTATAGTTTTCATCTCTGGAATACATCCCTTTCTTATTAATGTAATTTGTGAATATTTTGTCTGTATTTTGGAGGCATTAAGTATGTCATATCTGTGTGTTTCGTTATTTTAAAAACAGTGCTAAGATAGTCTATAATGCAAAGTGAGAATTTTCAGAAAAAGCTGTATATAGATTTTTTTTCCCCCAATGCTCCTCATTCAAAAACCTTGGTGTGAACTCTTTTGTAAACAGGGTATTTTCTTAGATCTAAGCAATTTGCCAGTGCTTAAAAAAGCAAAATGCTTGGAGCTATTTGTAGTGTGAAAGAGACCTCGGGGTTTACTTATTGAATTTTTACTCTCCATGCACAAACATATTTGCCTGCTTTTATGAGGCTTTGGTCAGACACGCTTATAGTCACATCTAAAGGTTCTGGATATTTTGAACCCTAGCAAATTTCAGATCATGCTGTTATTAGAAGGAGTGATAGATGCTACCATTCTATGACTGCATCAACTGCCTTGGATGTGCAATATCCAATTATCAGATGTCAACTGTCATGTTGCTGTTTTTCCAAGACAACAACTAGAAGAAGTATGGCAAAACTAAAGAAAAATATCTCTCTACTCTAACTTTTTCTCTAAAGATGACTCAGAAATATTAAACTTTTTTCAAACACCAACCTGAGAAACAGGAGATAAATACATGAAGACTCATACTTCCACCTCTTCTTAGGTTGCCCATGTTTCTGAAAGTACCCACGTATGGTTGAAGTGAATAAGATAAAGTGTGGGATTAATATAGTTATTGCCATGTGTGTAAAAATATGAACAATATTAAATGTGCTTTGTTTTTACTTATTAAATATAAATTTAACAAATAGTCATAGTTAGGATCTTGCACATAGGCAGTTGAGCCAATTTAGTGTAAATGCCAGTGTTTTTCCCCAACCAGGGCAGCCCAGGTGTAGTGTACAGCCTTCCAAAGTGTACAGCTTTGCAGCTTTACAGTATTCCAAAACTTTATATTTTTTGCACACACCCATGTGCAAAACTGGTGTTAAGGATAGGACTGCCATATACCCTATTACAGTCATGCACAGCCATTCATATATATGGGAGACTGTATGCTACACCTGGGCTACCCTGGTGAGGAAATGGCATCAACATGTATGTTGAGAGGCCTCAGTGTTAAAGCATATCTGCACCCAAGAACAAAAATGGAATATATTGCATATTAGAGATAGCTGGTAACAATGTAGCTGATAACAGGCAGCACAGGTAGTTATTAGATCATAGGATTTCTGGGAAGATCAATAGGTATTTTTTCACTGACATAACAAAATGATTTAATTTGAATATTTAGCAGACCAAAAGGGTTCAAATAAGAAAAAGTAATTGTTAGGGTTTGTCATACACTCTAAGACCCCTTTCACACCATCGGACCAATCAGGTCTACATGTCCATTTTTCAGATGGACCTGATCGGGCCCCCCATTCTCCTTTATAGGAAGGCAGATGTCAGCGGACATGTGTCCACTGACATCCGTCTGCCGTCTGATCTGACAAGATCCGCTAAATACAGACGGATGGCAATACGTTCACTATCCGTCCAGCGGGTCAGATCAGATGGGATCGGAATAAAAACGGACAGGCTGTCCATTTTTATCCAATCTCCTCATAGAGGAGAGCAGGACTCTGACAGGTCTGTCTCTGCACAGTGAACAGAGACAGACCTGTCATCTGCCTGCTCAGGGGGAATAAACAAAGCGATCCCTGCTGAGCCAGCGGTGTCTGCAAAGCGGATCTGCCCCATGTGAAAGGGGCCTAAGGAAAAAAGTAAAGTTGATTTTTTACTAGCTTTATAGTCAAATTATACACATGAACCTGTCTATAATTTCTAAAGTTGTATCTTGGGAAATTGACTCACTTACTCTCCTGATGTTAAAACATAGCTTTTATTTTCCACCATTAATAATATGTTTGTTTCTATTTATTTGTGCATTATTCATTTTCCCACACATATGCAACCTCCAAAAAAAAAAAAAAGCATCTAATGTTACTCATAATGGAGGTTTGCAATATATATAAGAAAGTGGTAGTAAACTCTGCCCCAAAAATGTTTACATATTGCCCCTCTGCAGTATTATGCCATAATGTGCTAGTATGCATAGCATATTAGCGCATTATGGCAGATTTAGCTGTCAAATGGGGCCCTCTAGCACTGTCACCGATCCACTGAGTTCCAAGTGATTCCATCTTATTTCCAGGTTCCATCTTTTTGGCCGCCTGTATAGCCAGGCCATGATGACATCACCTAAGTATGCGCATGAAAGTCATATCACCACAGCACACAGCAGATGGCTGATGATGAAATTTCATATTTCCCTAAAAAGGTTGTCTCACAGTAACTAATAAAGCCTCCGAAGTCTAGTTACCTTAGCTGACTTTGTACCAATGCAATATCATTACAAACTGACAAAGTCCTTAAAAGGTCATGTTGCGTGCAGTGGGGATTGACCATTTCCTTACACACAAGTCCTATATAAAACAAGTCTTATGTACTACTGCTGTAACTGAATATTCAGTCTCATCCCCAGAGCTGCATCATGCATGCGTCTGGTCTGATTATCTGTGCCACGCCGCACAAGCGGGCGGGACTCAGTGGCGAAAGGGCATCTTTAGTTAAGTATTCTTGTTATATTTTCTATTATTATTACATTTGTTATCTGTATCTGTCATTACTTAATTACACGTTATACTAAGTTTTTGTGTGATCTCTCTTTGCACATCTCAAATACAACCCCAAAAATGTAAACTCTCACGTGACCATAATAAAACAAAGTCGTTAATGTGATCTAAGCAGGGGGAGTCGTTTTTGGTGGAATAGGTCTCTTCTGCTATAAAAACCCTGCCTGTCAGCAGTTTTTACAAATATGAGTTATATACCCCTTTAACAGTATCTTCCTATACAATCTGTACTATCCTTTGTTCTTTGGACAGTGCAAGCTCTTACACCTCTTCTCTTTTTTACCTTACACTCTCACTTACTATGGGATCAATTCACAAAAGGCAAAGAGGATGCTCGCTTTGCAAGGGAAGTTGCAATTCACAAAGGATTTTGTTCCCCCCAGAGCTTAGTGAATGTGGTGTAGTTTCACTTTGCGAAGAATACCCAATCACGTGCAAGGAAAAAAAAAAAAGAGTTTTTGCTTGCACATGATTGGATGGTGGAAGTCTTCAGAGCTTCACCTCATTCACTAGGGTCTAGGGCAAATTCAACTTCCCTTACAAAGTGTAGTCTCTTTGCCTTTAGTAAATCAACACCTATAAGTCTAATCTTTTTATCCTTTTCTCCTTCTTATTACAGCATAGTTTTGCCCTTTAAAAGAAGTTTTCTTCCATTTGTTTTACTCTGTGTTTTATTTTTCTCAACCTTGCCAACTGGCCCTTTCTTAATAATTGTATTCTTCCTCTTTATTTTCTCTGCCACTTACCTTTGTATTTGCTTTTTTTCTCAACCTTAGTCAACCTTAGTCAACTGGCCATTTCCAATTACTTTTATTCTCTTTCCAATATTTCACAACTCCCATCAAATATAATATATAAAAGTGCTCCAACCTGTGTCTCCAGTGGGAGCTCGGTGGAGCACTTCAAGGTTGACTAAGGTTGAGGTGGAAAGTAAATAGAAAGGCAAGTGGTATATAAAGTAAAGAGGAAGGAGAGCAAGTTAGCAAGGTTGGAAGGGCTGTGAAAAGTAAATAGAAAGTCAAGTGGCAGAAAAAGTGAAGAGGAAGGAACAAGTTGAACAAGAACAAATTGGCAAAGTTAAGGAAACAAAAAACAAAGTGAAAAGCAAATGGCTTGAATCTTCTTTTAAAGAGTAACGATACTGTAGAAAGAATGAGGGAGAATGAGGAAAACATGAGATTAGACTTAAGCTGGCCTTACACCAGTAGATTTTCAAATGGAGGTTTGTACAAAAATTGCCACGAAAATTCTCAGTACAATTCGATTAGTTGTTTTTTCCCTTTTCTTCTTCTTCTTTTTGCTTCCTTTCATTATTTCTCATTTCTCTTGGGCACCTTTTTTGCTTATGGGAAATACTGGTTAGCACATTTTAGATGCTTTGGATGAACAGGTGGTAACACACATTTATATTGACCGTATTTTTAGTTTATAATTAGGGTTGAGCGAACACGGACTGTATTGTTCGGGATCGTACCGGACATTTGGGTGTTCGGTACCCGGACACAGACTTGAACATTTTACTGTATATTCGGGATACAGTCCGTTGTTCGGTAATTTTATTTCATGTTTTGGCGCGGTTTTAATCTTTTGGCGTGGTTTTAATGGCACGGTTTCAACAGCTGCAGGGCAGCCAATCAACAAGCGTTTAACTAGTGTGCCCTTAGACGCCATCACAGCCATGACTACTAATGGCATGGCTGTGATTGGCCAGTGCAGCATGTGACCCAGCCTCTATATAAGCTGGAGTCACGTAGCGCCGCACGTCACTCTGCTCTAACTACTGTAGGGTCAGGTTCCTGCTGCTGCTGATATGAGGGAGAGATAGGAGATTATTGTAGGGTCAGGCTGGAGATTGCTTTCAGGGAAAGAATAGGAGAATCTTCTTTAATCAGACAGCGATCTGCATCGATTTTATTGTGTGGAGGTGCAGTGCACAATCTTTTTGCCCTGACCTGAGCCCAGTGAGGAGGAGGGAGAAAAAAAAAACTTTTATCAGTCTGTTGGACGGCGTGCAGCGTGTAGCAGCCATGTAATGCAAGCTCAGTGCATATGTGTCTGCTTAATCAGGATTTATAAAAAAAAACTTTTTTTCCTTCATATTTTACTGTGACATACAGTGTTTAGACACTGCTGTTCTAATCTGCTATTCAAAAATCAACAATTTAAGGGGAAAAAATTATTTTTCAGGTTTTCATTGAAATGTTTTTTTTTTATTCAATAGCGGAATAGAACAACAGTATCCAACCTGTTAGGCGTGCGGCATGTAGCAGCCATGTAATGCAAGCTCAGTGCATATGTGTCTGCTTAATCTGGATTTAAAAAAAAAAAAATTCCATCATATTTTACTGTGTCATACAGTGTTTAGACACTGCTGTTCTAATCTGCTCTTCAAAAATCACCAATTAAAGGGAAAAATAAAAAATTTTCATTCATACGGTACTGTGAGATACACCCTTTGAATACTGTTGTTCTATTCCACTATTCAATAAACACCCATTTAGAGAAAAAAACATTAAATTGCAACCTAGTCTGCATATTTTACTGTGAGATACACCCGTTGGATACTGTTGTTCTATTCCGCTTTTCAATAAAAACCCATTTGGGGAAAATTTACTGGGACCTCCTATCCCAGTAGAAGTCTTTTCAGAGGAAACGCGTTTGAGAGGAGGCGTGTCGCGCCTGCCACCCACGTCATCCGAGGTGTCCGTGCTGCAGCCGGACACAGGATACTGAAAGGCTCCACATTTACATGCCAATACCAAGACCTGTTTCCTGTAAGTACATTTGACTATGTTGTCGGGGTTATTGGGGGTTGATTAAAATAATGATAGGTAAAAAGAAAAGGGATTTTAAAAGCCATGTATTCATATAATGCATAAGAGATTCTGAATGGCTTCCATGTTGTTTCTAAGGTCAAACAAAGTTCATATATATTTGTTAAACAAAATGTCTCGTACAAGCTTACAAGAGAGCATAGAATTTCAACAATAGGGTCCTATACTTTCAGCAGACATTTCTATTTTCTTTTGTCATAAATAAGATTTCTTTTGACATCTCGATCAGATAAAACTTAGTCAGTCTGACGCTATGTTAAGGGGGGATATCTCAGTCTGTCTATAAGTATATAACAATGGACAATACCCCAGTATATTCTAGCAGACATTTAAAGATGAACCATATAAGTTTTCATAGATACATTATTATATGTGAGAAGATATTAGCCATAATTATGTTATTATATTATGTAAGGCATATACATATATATTTAGGAATATTGTATCACATTTTGGGTTTATATTCTCATGGTAGTCATCTTACTTAGACTTAAAACTAAAGTGAAAACGAATTACTTCATGTTAAGGCATGTGGTAGGAGTGTTTATATAAGGATTGCTTTGGACTGGTTTAGTGCTCAAGGTGACGTAAATATTCCCAAACCTAGACTATATCTGACAGCCCTTTGGCATGGTCAAATAAGTAATTGCTTCTCACTAGCCGACAGGTCAGAGGTCATGAGATAAGAAGGATGGGTAATTGTTTCAAATTATGTTAAATACAAAATCTAATGAACGGTACGATACCGCCCTCTGGAGGCGAAATACCAGGTGCAGTCTTGAGATAATTTGAGATATTCCAATATAAAAATATTATATTGTGTTAAATAATATAATTATTGAAATGGCATTACTTGCCAAGATGAATGATGGAAATACAGGTGGACATTTATGTATGTATTGGTAGTCTGGACAAAGTTTTATGTTGTGTTATATGATTAATCTTACATATAGAGGAATCATCCTTAATTTTATTAGACCAAGTATGGGGTTAATTATCAAAAGGGGTGTGTCTATGACCTCACTAGTTTAGGTATAGAATATCCCGACCAATTGGGATAATGTTTCATCCCTCTGGGTTTTACTTATGGTAATTTTTATAGCTCTTTGTTCTTACCATATAAAAGACCAACCCAGATGAGAGAGACACAACACACTTTACACTACTGACAACACACCTCACACTTACACCACACACGCTATTAGATTCCTCAACAGACTCATCCAGACATACTCCATATTTGTCCAATCATTCATCTGAAACTTGAAGGGAAGCCACCATCTTAAGAAAGGCATCCATCTTAGGACTCTGGTAACAATCCCAGCTGTATAGGCCATGGTATATTTTTCTCTAAAAAGCTGATTTTTGTTTTTATACATTTTTATTAATATCAGATTCAGTGCATTATTTGCAATTTTAAGTCTTCCGTTTTGCATGGCTTATTCTCATTCCTTCTGCAGTGGAATGACTTTGGGCTATGTGATTCGCAGACCATTGTAGTCTGTTTATATAGAACATTAATTTATGGCTTATACTATACCTGGGAAGAAATGGTAATCTTGCTTTTACTTTGGTTTCACTTTCACTTTGTTTTAGTTTCACTTTGTTTTACTTTCACTTTCATTATTGAGCTAAACATCACATTGCATTGATTATTTGAAGTTAGCATTTTTATGTAGAAGTTATCTTTTTGTGTCACTTCTTGTTTGATCATATATCGTGTTTGCATGTCTTGAGAATAAATATTTTTATATATATTCCACACTGTAGACTGTACTCACTAAGATTGGTATATGCTTTTAAAAAGAAATTAATCAATTAAAAAGAATTCACGACATTGATTTATGGCATAAGTGGAGACTCTCCTTTCTCACAGATCTTTGCTTATTAACCATAAATAAATACACTGCTATATTCAGAGCAGTATAAATATTCTGACATAAGTACGAGCGCAAGATATTTATTATTAAATATTCTTACAATGTTTTCCTAATAAACCAAGGATAATACACTACGGGCGGTTCATTTGTTTCATTACATGGTATGCACTGGAGCTACAAGCTGAGTTATATCATTGGAAGAGTGAATAAACTGATAGTCTGGGGAACACTCAGGAGGATACCAACATCATTATCCAATTTAACCAGGGGAATTATCTCAGAT
This sequence comes from Pelophylax lessonae, assembly GCF_965119305.1. Classification (NCBI taxonomy): domain Eukaryota; kingdom Metazoa; phylum Chordata; class Amphibia; order Anura; family Ranidae; genus Pelophylax; species Pelophylax lessonae. Next base: position 61,345,432 of record NC_138771.1, on the reverse strand, counting down.
ACGCAAGTTATTAGAGACATCTGGTAAGAGGCTCCACTGTGAGTCACACCAGGGTGAACTGTGCATGCCATTGCATAGAGTTAATGCCTGAGAAATGTATCTATCTGGTAAGCAGGATTGTCAGCTGGTGGTGGGATCCTTCATCACTTTAACATCACCTTCCTTTGAATATTTCAAGCACCCACATGTCAAGATACTTCAATTCATTTGTTATCACCTGATGGACTTTGATTTTGTTGTGAATCACAGTTTTGGACATTTTGGTCTCTTCAGCTGTTTGGAATTGTTTATTTTGATTTTGTCACATTTCACACACCTTTTATGTAGTGTATATCAACATATTTGTTGTCCTACACATTTTGTTTAGCGCACCAACCCATTTTTCACATATTATTTTGCTAGGCACAGCTTCTTGGTTGCAGCTTTACACGTCAATAATTATCAGCGCACTTCCACATATTCCCTTAACACAATTGTCCAGCAAGGGCACAGTTCTGGAAGATGACGAGGTGGAGGATGAGGAGGAGATGGAGGAGGAACCATGTTCACAGCAGGGTGGCACCCAGATAACTAATAACAACAAATACTACACTTGATCTTAGCCAAAAGGTCGAGAAGCGATGCTGGTGGCATTCCCACCTGACAGCGGAGGCACAGTGGAAGCATAAGGCGAAGGCAGAGGAGGAGGAGGTTGCCAACGCAGCCAGGGCACCGCCAGCACCTCAGAAGGCAGGGTTAGCATGTATGAAATGTGGAAAAGCTTTCTTGGCACGCCACAACAACCAGGACCACCAGCTGTTTTTTTTTTTTCTTTAAGCCGTGGTGTGTGAACACACTCAGACTATCACCCGGTGGGTGCATAAAAAAAGTGCACACCAAAAAAGTGAAACACAAAAAGGGCACAGGGTGTACACATGGTCCCTGACCCTGATCCCCCAGGGCGCAAGGGTCCTGACAGGGACTGGGGCACTTACACTTGGCTGAAACCAGGCAGCCCCGTTCTTTAGGAGGTTTGCTGAAACAGACCACCCCAAGTACTAGGTGGGGCTCCCCCGAAGAGAGACCCCATGAGAGAGGGCAAACCAAGCCAGAAGGCCATATCCACCCCCTCCCAAGACTTTCAGGGACAGGCCCAAGGACCTACACCCTACTAATCACGCTGTGCAAAATAAAGTGTGCCGCCACAATAATAAACACAAAACGTGAGACACACAACACATAAAAGTGGGGAAAGGAATAGTGAAGAAGAAGTGCAAGGTTAGTGCCACGTTGCAATACTATGGCAGGCCCTTCGGCAAGGAATAAAAAATTCCTCTGGTCCTGATTCCTGACCAAAAGGCCCGGCCCTAGAGGCAGGTGTGAAAAACGTGTGTAGGAAGTGCAGTGTCCTTGGTGCCATACTCATAGTGTTGCCATCCACCGTGAATTATGGCACCCCTGGACTGCCACTCCAGGGGCACATACACCACAGGCTTTTCAGAATCCCGGTCCCTGGCAAGACCAGTGCAGCCCCGTCCCTACCAAAAGGCTACAGAACTTAGACAGCTTTGGGAGAGCCAGGCCCACAACCAGGGACACATACCTTTTCCAAGGCCAGACTCAACCCAGAAGGGGGAAAAAAGCCCCCCCCCCCGCCATCACCATTCCTTACCATACACCATATACAGTTCCTTACCGTTCCTTATGTACTATACACATACTGAATGACGGGTCTGCCCCCTTCAACTTCTGGCTCTCCAAATTGGGCACATGGCCTGAGCTTGCCTTACCCAGCCATTGTTGTATTTTTGATCTTTCTCACTCTTTTGGGGCAAAACCTAATTTAAAAAGAAATAAAATTAAAAACAAAAACCAGTGTTGGCTACCTCGTCCTCCTCCACCGCCGCTTCCACCTACACCGCCACATCCACCGCCACCTCAACCTCCTACTCCATATGGGCCTCGTCCTCCTAGATCATGATTATTTTTTATTTTTATGTTTTTTATGTTATTTAAGTTATATCCACATTTGTTTGCAGAGCACTTGCCATGCTCTTAAGACAATTTTGCTGCCATTTTCAGCCCTCTAGCCCTTTCCATGTTTTTTTTTAGAGCCATTTTAGTGCTCAAAAGTTCGGGTCTCCATTGACTTTAATGGGGTTCGGGATCGGGGTAAAGTTTGGGTTAAGTTCGGGTCACGAACCCGGACTTTTTTTTCAAGTTCGGCCGAACCCGCTGAACCCCAACATCCAGGTGTTCGCTCAACTCTATTTAGAAGAACTGTTCTGAAGGACTGACTGACTTTTTTTTATATTAATGCAATGATACACAAGATCATGTTGTTCCAGGCTATGTGGCTTCCAAGTATAATACCTAATGAAATGTAACATTTAAAAAAAGCATTTGATAAGTTAATGAATGTTGTTTGAGAATTCCTTTAAAATGTTATTTGTTTATAACATCTGATTTTTGAATAAATGGACATTCCCAAACAAAAACCACATAGATGGGGAACCTTGGCACCCCAGATGTTTTTGAACTACACTTCCCATGATGCTCATGCACTCTGCAGTGTAGTTGAGCATCATGGGAAATATAGTTCCAAAACATCTGGGGTGCAAAGGTTCGCCATCACTGAATTAGACTGTTACAAATGTGTTCATTTGAAAAAAAAAATTACATTCTGCTCCTTTGAATTTTCTCATTACAGCGATCAAATCCAAATGTTCATTTGATCTCACTAAAGATTAGAAAATTGAATACAATTATTACAATTGAATACAATACGAGGCAAATAGAGAGTTGACTTTGCATTTGAATTTTCCACAGAGCTCAGTAAACAAGTTAAAGCTCTGCTGACATCAATCATCCAATCATATGCAAGCGAAACACATTTTATATTATTGTCCTTGCATGTGATTAGGTATTTTTAGCAAAACAGCATTCACTAAGCTGGGGCTAGAAGTTCCTTTTCAAGTTGAAATTTGCCCTGCAAAGTGAACAGACTATTTACATTTACTAAATCAACCTTTATAGTAAGATAGAAAATAATAGGGTGGAAAAAAAGAAGAGGGGGGAGAATGTATAGTATTCAATGAACAGAGAGGAAGGATAAAAGAGATTGTATAAGTAGGTATTGTCAATGTATGCACTTGTTTTACAACCCAGTTTATAAAGCTGGTCGTAAACTGCTGGGTTTATCAGTAACCAGCTTAAATTTGCTTAGAGGTTGACCCTGTTGGCCACACCGCCCAATATCCTTGAGTTGAAAAAAATCAAATGAGTCATGCAAACAACCACCAGATACAACCAGATACAGCTGATGTTCAGGTATTTTGACAGCTGATGGGGCCACAGCAGGAGATTCATCCATCTGGACAGTGTTCGATATATATTGTTATTCAGTCTGCAGGCTCAACTGAAAAAATCTGCGTATGGCAAGCTTAAGCTACATGCTTATTTTGTGGTTGCAGATGTGTGGGTAAATGGATAATGCAAAAATAAATAGAAAGAATAAACATAATTTTAATGGTGAAAAATAAAAGCTACAGCCAGGTCCATAAATATTGGGACATCGACACAATTCTAATCTTTTTGGCTCTATACACCACCACAATGGATTTAAAATTAAACAAGATGTGCTTTAACTTTAGACTTTCAGCTTTAATTTGAGGGTATTTACATCCAAATCAGGTGAACGGTGTAGGAATTACAACAATTTGTATATGTGCCTCCCACTTTTTAAGGGACCAAAAGTAATGGGACAGATTAACAATCATAAATCAAACTTTCACTTTTTAATACTCGGTTGCAAATCCTTTTCAGTCAATTACAGCCTGAAGTCTGGAACGCATAGACATCACCAGATGCTGGGTTTCATCCCTTGTGATGCTCTGCCAGGCCTCTACTGCAACTGTCTTCAGTTCCTGCTTGTTCTTGGGGAATTTTCCCTTCAGTTTTGTCTTCAGCAAGTGAAATGCATGCTCAATCGGATTCAGGTCAGGTGATTGACTTGGCCATTGCATAACATTCCACTTCTTTCCCTTAAAAAACTCTTTGGTTGCTTTCGCAGTATGCTTCGGGTCATTGTCCATCTGCACTGTGAAGCGCCGTCCAATGAGTTCTGAAGCATTTGGCTGAATATGAGCAGATAATATTGCCCAAAACACTTCAGAATTCATCCTGCTGCTTTTGTCAGCAGTCACATCATCAATAAATACAAGAGAACCAGTTCCATTGGCAGCCATACATGCCCACACCATGACACTACCACCACCATACTTCACTGATGAGGTGGTATGCTTTGGATCATGAGCAGTTCCTTTCCTTCTCCATACTCTTCTATTCCCATCACTCTGGTAAAAGTTGATATTGGTCTCATCTGTCCATAGGATGTTGTTCCAGGACTGTGAAGGCTTTTTTAGATGTTGTTTGGCAAACTCTAATCTGGCCTTCCTGTTTTTGAGGCTCACCAATGGTTTATATCTTGTGGTGAACCCTCTGTATTCACTCTGGTGAAGTCTTCTCTTGATTGTTGACTTTGACACACATACACCTACCTCCTGGAGAGTGTTCTTGATCTGTTGTGAAGGGTGTTTTCTTCACCAAGGAAAGAATTCTTCGGTCATCCACCACAGTTTGTTTTCCGTGGTCTTCCGGGTCTTTTGGTGTTGCTGAGCTCACCGGTGCGTTCTTTCTTTTTAAGGATGTTCCAAACAGTTGATTTGGCCACATGTTTTTGCTATCTCTCTGATGGGTTTGTTTTGTTTTTTTCAGCCTACTGATGGCTTGCTTCATTGATAGTGACAGCTCTTTGGATCTCATATTGAGAGTTGACAGCAACAGGTTCCAAATGCAAATAGCACACGTGAAATGAACTCTGGACCTTTTATCTGCTCCTTGTAAATGGGATAATGAGGAAATCACATGCACCTGGCCATGGAACAGCTAAGCAGCCAATTGTCCTATTACTTTTGGTCCCTTAAAAAGAGGGAGGCACATATACAAACTGTTATAATTACTACACCTTTCACCTGATTTGGATGTAAATACCCTCAAATTAAAGCTGAACGTCTGCAGTTAAAGCACATCTTGTTTGTTTCATTTCAAATCCATTGTGGTGGTGTATAGAGCCAAAAAGATTAGAATTGTGTCGATGTCCCAATATTTATGGACCTGACTGTATGTTTTAGTGTCTATTGGGGTTGATTTACTAAGACTGGAGAGTGCAAAATCTGGTGTAGCTCTGCATAGAAACCAATCAGCTTCCAGTTGTTTTTTTTTTTTTTTCTTTTCAAAGCTTATTTGAACAAGCTGAAGTTAGAAGCTGATTGGCTACCATGCACAGCTGAACCAGATTTTTTACTCTCCAGTTTTAGCAAATCAACCCCATTGGGTAAAATGAAAAGTACATCAATGTTTGGAAGTTTAACTTTATACCCCCACTTTACAGATTCCTTTTGCAGAGCAATTCTTGCAGTGCACACATTATTTTTAGGACATTAACCTGTCTTCTATAAGCTGACCATAGACTTGGTGTGTGCATACATCATCTAGCTGCACAAGCTGTCAACAATATCCTTTCTCAACCAGGGTTCCATGGAAATCTGTAAGGTTCCTCCAGATGTTGCCAGGGGTTCCTTGAGCACTATCTGTAAGAGGGGGGTTCTACTCATTGACCACAAATGTAAGAAGCATTATTCCCACTGACCATAACATTAGTGTTAGGTGAGCTATGGATACAGTGACTATTAGAAGGATTTTTTTGAGACAGGAAAGTTATTTTAAGGGTTCCTCCAGGTTAAAAATGTTGAAAAATGCTGGTCTACAATATGTAAGGGAGGAGAAGGAGCCTAGAGCCAAGGCCCAAGCAGCCAGCAGTATCATAACCTCATGCAGTCACATACCAAACATGACCAGCGAACAGTCAGTGTTTGGTATGTTTGCTGCCCCTGGAACCTCAGCTGTCACTTTGTCAGTTTTACCTCCGAAATGTTGCAAATATATAACTGACATAGGAATCTTTCACATTTAATAGCGTGCAGCAACAGCCCTGAAGAAGGGAGAGCCCTTTATCTCAAAACGCGTTGGCTTGATGTACTTGCCGCTATTCTAGTAAATGCCTCTTAATTTACCATCGAACTTGGATTCTTTTGGACATCGGGCGCTCGGGATTTGTGTGTGACTGCATGAATTTTGGATACTTTTAGTGTCAAGTAAATAGGAATACCGTATTTTCCGGCGTATAAGACGACTTTTTACCCCAGGAAAATCTTCTCAAAAGTCGGGGGTCGTCTTATATGCCGAGTATACTATTTTCAAGGTACCTTCAAGAGAGATGTCCAGGAGATTGCAGTGATGAAGGGACTTTTTCTTCTGTTTCGGGCGCATGTACATTATCGGCGCCGGGTCGCATGTTCAGGAAGTTCTGGATACCGTAGCTGCTCTCTGGCGGCGGAGTGATCTGACTGTCATGAACTCTATTGCTCAGGCGACGGGACTACGGTATGTGGAGGTGACTCGCAGGGAGCGGGAGATTTAAAACGAATCCCGATGGCGGCGGGTAGCATGGCACTGGTAGCACACAGTGAGAAGGGACTATAATTGCATATTGTAATGTCTTAAGTACCGCACTGTAGAATCCTCAAAGTGCCTTATGATGATTAGCATTAGGATTTTCAGTCACATAGCGCACTAGCTGCTGCATTACTCTGTCACAGTGTGCTGCATGGCTTTTGGGTGCTAACTTTGTTAATGTATAGCTGTACTGAATGATAGACTATAACACAGTTTAGCAATAACAAAATCGGTACCCAAAAGCTATGTGGCACACTGTGACAGAGCCATGCAGCACCTAGTGTGCTGTTTGAATGGTTATCTCACTTTCTTACAGTACCTTGGAGACATACGGGAGATCTGAGAAAATGTTTTTCAATGGTGTTGCCTTGCTTTGGAAGGGGGGTAGTCTTATATGGCGAGTATATCCCAAAAGCAAAATTTTAACTTGAAAAGTAGGGGGTCGTCTTATACGCCTAGTCGTCTTATACGCCGGAAAATACGGTAAGTGAAACTGAGAATTTTAATTTCCCTGAAATTTCAGCAAAATTTTGCCATTTTGGTCAAATGCATTGGAGTCAATGGGGAAATCAAAAGTAAGGTCATTTCAACTATTTTGAACTTCTTCTTGTTGAAAAATTCAGCCCTGCATTAGTCTCATTTTTTGAAGTTTTATTTTTACTAAAAAAAAAAAAAAAAAAAAGACAAGAAAAAAAGTGTGTGAGATAAAGTAGATAAAAAAAAAAAAAAAACAAGAAATAAACATTTCTGGTGGGGTGTTTACAGAAGATCAAGGTGTTATTGGCTGATTCTGATCTGAAAATAGTTAAACTTTCAATGACTGGACATTTTGATCTTCAAAAACATAGAATCCAGTATAAGAGCCCATAAAGACAAAGAAACAAAATGATTTGCACAAGGTTAAAAGATTCTGGATTTTTAGCCAGGACTTCCTGCTCTTGGGGCACAAATCTTCCTATTCCTGGTATGCCAAGTGACTGCGCTAAAATAATAAAAAGAGATTTGTGTGAACAAGTTGCCGGTTATGACATCTTACTCTGTAAGTGGATCCAAACAGAACAGCCAAAAAGACTTCACAAGAAGAAAAACTGCTGAATTTATACTTCATTATGGAATATTCACTTATTAAAGTAGATGTAAGCCCTAACTGAACGACATTTAGTTTGCTAAATTGATGTATATTGGCCACTGTCTTTTTAATAAAATACTTTTTTTTTTTAACCTTTTTTTGCATATCTGAGGCTGAACTCCTCTTTGTAGCCACTTTCTGTCTACATGCATGTACTCCACGAATGGTTGCATTGCATTTTTCAGGGTAGGTTTTCTAATGGTGACAGATGTGGACCATGTCAGCATGATAAGAGTTTCAATGGCCACCAATGTGGTCTCCAACGAAAAGCCCACATAAGAGGGCGGGCACACAGTAGCACATTTGTAAGACAGACTGTTGTCAGTCTACAACAGGAAGTTCCTGGACAAGGGCCTTCTTGGCAGGATCACTAGCTATTATTTTAATGAAGCTAAAAAAATTAAAAATTTTGAAAAATATTTTTGAAATTTCATTCAACCAAAAGGGGGCGTTCCGCTTCTCTGCCTCCTCTCCTATCACTTTTTTTTTAAATTACTTTTTCTTTTGGAGGTTTTGACAGCTCCCAATTCTGCTAGGACAGAGGTTCGCCCCCCTTTTTTCCCCACAGTCTTCTTAGTAAACATGTCAGCACCAGGACCTGAAGACCGCTGAAGAACCGGCCTGGGTAAATACATCACTGGATCCTTGGACAGGTAAATCTCCTTTTATTAAAAGTCATCAGCTACATTATTTGTTGCTGCTGAATTTTTTTTTTCATACAGCCATAAGATCAACTAATATGCAATTTTAGTGATAGGGTTTGAATACCTTTTAAATATCACAGCTTAACTATATATAATTTCTTGACTGCTAAAGGCTATGTTCTCTTTGATTGAAACAAGCTATCAGGAGTCCAGAAACACTGCATATTCTTTATAAATCAATTTGTCATAACAGAGAGTCTTCCTGGAAAAGGGTACAAATAAAAGGCTTGTTTATTTAGATTGGTAAGTACTGGAGTCTCCCTGGAGTCAGTTAGAATACAATAGTGCAGCTAGGAGGATTTTCCCCTTTGCCCCAGCTTACTAGGTGGTTCACATCACTCAGCATTTGGTCACTATTGATTTCTGAGATGGGTTTTATTTGGTATGTAAGCCATGCTTGCCCATTGACCTTCCCCTCCAGACATTCTTCAGCCCAACCCTTTGTCTCCTCAACCTCCAGGACACACTTTGCATCTGGTGGCTGATCTTTTAATCATATGAAATATTGATTGGCCAATTTTTGGCTATTATTTCATTCATATACACTATATTACCAAAAGTATTGGGACACCTGCCTTTACACGACATGAACTTTAATGGCATCCCAGTCTTAGTCTGTAGGCAGGGCCGCTGATAGGGGGGGACCACCAGCCCTCTTGTAGGGGGCCCGAGCACACAGGGGGGCCTACACAGAGAGGGGGGATTAGTGATGGACAACAAATACAGAAATCTTCCTCCAGCACCTGAATCTGATCTGTCCCTCTCCCTGCTATGAGCTTTTATCTGTTGAGAAAGAGACAGTTGTCCCTCACTAATCCCCCTCCCTTGTGTGGGCCCCCCCTCCCAGCACTTATCTCTGCTCAGGAGTTTATTTGTAAATTGTAACTTTGTTTCTCTCTCTCTGTCTCTCTGATAACTGAGCTCCAACTGCCCAGCCTGTATATTTTTCTCATCTCATCTTCTTTTTTATTTAACATAGTTTTTTTTTTTTAGATTTAGCAGGAATTATGCGAGTTATGTTATATTTGTGTCTGATAATAGTGATTTTGTTGTAATTTTAGCTAAATATATCTTTAATATTTTCTTGGGGGGGCCCTGCCAGGTAGTCTGTATGGGGCCCCACGATTTCTAACAGCAGCCCTGTCTGTAGGGTTCAATATTGAGAAATTCCATGCAAAGTGGGCAGTCTATTTTCCTTTAGTAAATAAAGCCAATTGTGACTAGGCACTACCACATGTGTGCCTTTGCTCTGCTACCTCTAACCAGGAATTATACTGTATTCTAAGGTTTCATTTTGATAATGATTTCTAGGTCACAATAAACTGAACTAGTGAATCCTATTAAAAAGCTACATTTTAGATTTTAAATACAAGTTTGCTTTAGAAAAACCCCTATAGGCTTAACCTAACCAAGCCAAACCAAAATCTAACCAACTGTGACCCAATATAAAGCTCACCTTATGGCGATATGTTCCACAAAACAGTATATTAGACATATTCTTTTGCATACTGCATGCTCTGTATGTGAACGTGTGTATTTTCCCCTTGGCACATTATTTAGAAAATATTTGGACTAGGTTGATAAAAGCCCTGACTGATTTTTCATTTTCTCTGATGTATGTTTAATGACATACTGATTTGCAGAAGAAACAGCCGAGTGTTATGTATTTTGGATGCATGAAAGAATAAACTGAAAATCAGCACAAATATTTATCACTCCCTGCTGTTTTTCCATAAATTTACCCCAAATTGCTTATTTAAAGGTACCCACACATGTAACCATTAATGAACAGAAAAAACATCTCACAAAAAATGAGTTTATAGATGCGATTATATGTCAAATACACTATTACATGTATGTAACCATTAAAGCTGAAGTTCCTTGCTATATCTCCTTTACTGCTGCCAAATACTGCCCTGAGTAATTGTCTTCCAGCACTGTAAAGGTTAACAGTAGCCGCTGCCACTGAGAAACGTTGCACTGCCCACCCACCTTCTTTTGCCTTCTCCTTCATTTACAGAGCTCCTATTAATAATGTCCCACAATACGTGTTCTGTGAATGGAGGAGAAACAGTTCAATGAATGGATCTCTTCTACCCATTCACAGAATGTAGTGCATTATGGGAGTGTAGTAATATGAGCAATATGAATGGCGGAACTTTTCTCAGTAGCAGCAGCTGCTGTTAGCCTTCACAAAGCAGAAAGACAAGGGCAATATCTGGTTGCTGTGAAGGAAACATTGAAGAGATGATTTCAGCCATCTGCAGGTAAGGTAATGCACACCATTACACATATTTAATGTGCTTGGCACTGTTTTACAAAAAAATATACTAAACGCCAGCTTTAGAAGTCAATTCTATTGGCCTTCGTCAAATACAAAAGTTCAGCACTGTTTGCAAAAATAAAGATCATGACTTTATATACAGTGGGTAAAATAAATATTGAACAAGTCACCATTTTTGTTGGTGAATATATTTCTAAAGGTGCTATTAAAGAGGAAGTAAACCCTCCTCTGTAACTTTTACCTATAGGTAAACCTATATTAAGGCTTACCTATAGGTACTGTAAATATTTCCTAAACTTGCACCGTTTGGGAGATATTTACCTTACATGCAGCCAGTGACGTCACTGGCGCATTCGCTCTGAAGGAACGGCCGCTGGTGCCGTTCCTTCAGAGTCCCGTGCCGTGACCGTCGGCTCCCGCACGCGTGAGCGGGAGTGACGTCACCGCGGCTCCGGCCAATCAGATGGCCGGATGCCGCGATCCCGGAAGACGGGCGACTGGACATGTCGCCCGTCATACAGGTGAGCGGGTGGCACGGCGTAGGGGTTGGTTTTAAGGTAAGTATTTCATAATGAGCTAGTATGCGATGCATACTAGCTCATTATGTGTTTGTCTTTCAGGTTGTAAAAAAAAAAAAGTTAAACGAGTTTACAACCTCTTTAACATGACATTTTCACCACATGTTGGTAACAACCCATGCAATCCATACATACAAAGAAACCAAAACAAATACGTTCAGAAATTAAGTTATGTGTAATAAAATGGAATGACACAGGGAAAAAGTATTGAACACATGAAGAAAGGGACGTGTAAAAAGGCATGGAAAGCCAAGACACCAGGTAAATTATATCAGTAATTAGAAAGCAATCCTGCCCCTTGTCAGTGCAAATTATTATTAACTGGTTAGATCTCAACTGATGGCCTATAAAAAGTTGTCTCATTTCCAAGGTGCACACAAAAAACATCTCATGTCAAGTAAAAGCAAAGAGCTCTCTGAAGACCTTCCCAACTTTAATGTTGTAAAACATACTGATAGCATTGTTTACAGAAGGATTTCTAAACTTCTGGATCTTCTAGTGAGCACTGTTGGGGCCATAATCTGGAAGTCGAAAGAAGATCATTTAACCATAAACCAGCTACAACCAGGTATTCTATGCAAGAATTCTGACAAGGGAGTGAAAAGAATTAACTAGGGTTTTTTTTTGGGGACTTTGAATGAGACTTATAGCGCCATAAACCTCCATCCCTAAATATATATATAAGGAAGAGGAGGGTTGGGACTTTAAATGAGGCATGTGTCACACGGCTAACAAACTGGTCAATAGTAAAAAACGTATGTTTATTTTCTTGGAACAATAAATAGCAGAACAGTATCGCAGTGGGTACCAATATAGGATTGTAAACATCTCAATGACATATTGCAAACCATATATATACATATAAATGACAGCATAGCACATTGCATAGTATGATGAAAAAACTGTCCTCCATATCATGAAATCACCTCAAAAGCAGAATGATGTACTGTAAGCTGAATAAAAGAAAAGGGCATGTAGAACCGTCTGTCAAAACATGGTGCATCTGTATAGGCCCTACGCGTTTCGTGGACTTGCTCCACTTCTTCAGGGGCGGATGCATCAATATTCTACAAAGAGATATGGAGATACCAATACCAATATGGTCTAATGATATACCCAAATATTGGATAAAAAATATGAGTAGGGGTAATAAAGTTGCCCATCCCTTCCCCATCCCCTACTCGCATATCAGCTGTGTGTGGAGCATGTGAAGATGGAGGCAAGGGCTGCTTGTAATGTCTGTCCCGGGGAGCTGTGGTAACAGGGACTCATGAAGGGACCGTAAGCACCTAAATAATTTCCCATAGAAAAGTATCCAAGTGATAGTAGGTATGGGCTCCAATTCTATGAATTTAAATAAATTGTATATAACAATGAATGTAGAATAATGGATACATGCACTGCACAGTGAGGTGAAATCGGTATCTCTCAGTCCTGTAATCAATTGAAAACAAAAGAACAAAAGGAAATTGGCCCAAGGGACTTTGAAGAGAGAAACTGCAGACCACAGGGTATATATAAAAATACAAAAGAATTTTAATACTCCAATACAGTCATATTAACATTAAAAACATAAACATCATTATGAAAAATTCAAGCAGGTGCAATAATAAAATAATGGAGAACCGAAAAGACTCAGTGCAGAGGTGCACAGGAACAAATCTATAGATAACAAATGTATTACTACAAAGAGGAAAACTTTTTTTTTATTATTGCACCTGCTTGAATTTTCCATAATGATGTTTGTGGTTTTAATGTATGGTAATATGACTGTATTGGATTAAAATACTTTTGTATTTTTAGATATACCCTGTGTTCTGCGGTTTCTCTCTTCAAAGTCCCTTGGGCCAATTTCCTTTTGTTCATTTGTTTTCAATGTATATTAATGGTATGCTGATAAACGTGAGAGGGGCCCATAACCAAATAGAGTGAAGGATATAGAACCAATGTGGAAAAGCAAGTTGGGCCAAAAAAGCGTGACTGTAGTGTGTGGAAAGAGAATCGCTGGGAATAATATATAATGTGATATAGGGGTTCCCTATATGACATTAATGAAAAGGAAAGTGAAGACGTGTGCTCAAAAAGCAGAATGGTTAGTGAACTAAAGATGCACCGAGTGATTACCTTCTGGTGCTGCAAAGTGCCGAAGTCCAAGTGCACGACGACATGCACATAGGGTGTGTTACCAAAGGAACTTGCTAATCCTGAATTAGGGTGTTATATGCTCACAGCCTGTCCAAAGAGTCCCTCCCAGCATCACGCTGGCATGACGAAGGAGGAGAAGCATCCTCACCAGGGTGGCTATCTCTGCCCCCTGAGGCTTGGATGCAGCTCCCCAAGTGTCTCATGTCATGTAAAAGCAAAGAGCTCTCTGAAGACCTTCCCAACCTTAATGTTGCAAAACATACTGATGTCATTGGTTACAGAGGGATTTCTAAATATCTTAATCTTCCAGTGGGCACTGTTGGGGCCATAATCTGGAAGAGGAAAGAAGATAATTTAACCATAAACCAGCCACAACTAGGTATTCTATGCAAGAATTCTAACAAGGGAGTGAAAAGAATTATCAGAAGAGTTGTCCAAGAGCCAAGGATCACTTGTGGAGAGCTTCAGAAAGACTTGGAATTAGAAGGTACAATTGTTTCAAAGAAAACAATAACTAATGCACTGAACCACTATGGCCTGTATGTAAGCTCACCATGCAAGACTCCATTCCTGAAAAAAGCATTTTGAAGCTTGTTTACAGCTTGCTGCACAACTTTTAGACAAGCCTGTGAAATACTGGGAGAATCGTCTGGTCAGATGAGACCAAATTTTAAACTCGTTGGGTACATTAATACTCACCATGTTTGGAGGTCAAATGGCACTGCAAATAACCCCAAAAACACCATGCCATTAGTGAAGTTTGGAGGTGGGAACATCATGGTTTGGGGCTGTATTTCATCATATGGAACTAGCAAACTTCATGTAATTGAAAGAAGGATGAATGGAAAAATGTACCAAGACATTCATGATAAAAATCTGCTGCCATCTACCAGGATGATGAAGGTGAAATGAGGGTGGACATTTCAGCAAGACAATGATCCCAAACACAAAGCTAAGGAAACTGTCAATTGGTTCCAAATAAAGAAAATGAAGCTGCTAAAATGGCCCAGCCAATCACCCAACTTGAATCCAATAGAAAATCTTTGGAAAGAACTAAAGATCAAAGTTCATAGAAGAGGCCCACGGAACCTTCAAGATTTAAAGACTGCTTGTGTGAAAGAATGGGCCAAAATCACACCTGAGCAATGCATGCCACTAGTTTCTCCATACAGGGGGCGTCTTGAAGCTGTCATTACCAACAAAGGATTTTGTATGAAATATTAAGTACATTTCTGTTATCGTGTTTATTACTTTTTCCCTGTGTCATTCCATTTTATTACACATAACTTAATTTCTGAATGTATTTGTTTTAGTTTCTTTGTATGTATGAATTGCATGGGTTGTTACCAACGTGGTGAAAATGTCATGTCAATAACACCTTTAGAAATATCTTTACCTAGACAAATGGTAATGTCAGGGCCGGCCCTACCATGGGTCCCACTGGGTCCATTGGACCCAGGCAGCACTTTGAGAGGGGCAGCAAATTGACGCCCACATTTTTTTTCCCAGCAGTTTTTTGTGTTTGTGACACCTTTAAAGGTGGCGTTTCACTATCTCATACTTATGCCTGTAGTGCAAACGGATGAGTATGAGGAGGCGGAGCATATCTGGATCTCATCCTCCTGGGAACGTCTCTCACCTAATCGTGGTGTGCGCAATGACAGACATCAGACATCAGCGCACTCCATCTCACGCAGGGCAGGCTGGATCTTCTACGGCAGTGGCCACGGCAGACACAGGAGTGACAGGAGGACTGAGGACAGACAGTGGGTGTTTGGAGGACTGGTCTGGTGGTGAGTTATGGAAGAAGATAACAGTATATATAATATTTTCTAAATATTATATTTATATAAAATAATGGATGTGGGGGCCTTTTTGTGGGCATGATTCTTTTTTTTTTTCCCAGGAGGGGGGGGGGGCAGCATTTCATTCTTGGAGCCAGGCAGCACAATGTCTTGGGCCAGCCCTGGGTAACGTGTTCAATATCTATTTTACCCGCTGTATATCAGACTAAATCTGATAAAGGCAAATAATTGTGTATTAAGGACACAGTGAGACCACACAACAATGGTCTATGTTATACAATATCTCAATGCATAGAACTTATAGAAGTCGATTTACATACAGTTCAAAATACAAGATCATTGGTAGTCATATAATCCTTGGAAACGTATTGCTTGATATCAGAAGAACCGCCGACGGACACCTAAGCAGTATGGTGCCGGTCAGCGGAGTCGACTGAAAGTATAAGTTAACATTCACCATGTAATATATGACCTTTGCTCGACATGTTTCGCTTTCTTAGACAAAAAAGCTTCATCTGGAGCATATCATTTCTTTTGTCTGTGTGAAAAATAACAGTATTTAGATAAATTACATATATATGTTACCTCATTTTCAGTGTGTTATAATTACAATTGCATATCATTTATCTCTCCTTTTAATTACATACAATCGTCTTGCACATCTCAGATAAGTCCTTCTATTTTTGCAATATCAACACAATATAACATTGGGTCTTAAGTTGCATTCAGACACTAAAGGGGTTTAGGGGAAAGAACGGAGGCTGCCAATAGTGAGTATATGTGGGGATCCATGCTGTAGTTATAGTATAAGCATATATATCCTGTTTATATACCTGGTAAATGGACAGACAAATGTATACATACCTCTACATATAGTAATCAGGCACATATCTCAATTTCCATAGAGAATTCTTTAACGAGGAGGACTGTGCGTTTTGGGAAGCTCAAAAAAGGCAATGTATAGTGACATAGTAGTGAGGGTAGTCACTCCATGTCTCATATCTGGGTGGATGAGAGCAGAAGAACAATGTTTCTCAGAATAGTAGGCGTTTTTATTCTATGATATCACTTTAAGGGAAGGCCTATAGAAATGCTAAACCATAAGCTCACGTGTTTCAAAGTGGTAAAATCAGTGTGCCTCATGCTTGTTATAAGAGTGTGTAAGTACCTATAGAGCCCATAGATTATCTGCCTTAAAAGGGGCAAAAGAAAAGAAAAGACATATAGTCATTCTGGACCGTAAGAATGGACAGGTGCCATGCGTTTCTAAACGATTATGCACCAACATACAGAATTTACCCATTCGTGTATGGGCTACTCCTATAGTAAAATACATATCATGTATATTGGTTTGCTTCCATATACATATGTGAATATATGTGTGTAATCAATTTGGTATCCGGCCCACCCTCCTGCATAATAGTAGGGGGGTGACCAGAGTTATATATAAATAAGCAGTTGCTACATAGGGTCCAAGATGAGTACATGCAAAGCGTACTTAGAATAAACATAGGTAATAAACATAGTGGTAAATATATAGAGTGCCACCCAATATGGTAGATCCCTATGCAGTATGAAAGTTCCAAACATAAACAGACACCTTAACAAGGCTCACCAAACTTGGGAAGGGCCAGAGCTTAAATGTAGGGAGCGTATCTCCTCTGCTTGTATGTCGGCTGTTAAGCACAGTAAGATTAAGGTGAATTCCCGGATATCACAAAAGTGTAATGTTACAGTATTCGTATTGGCCATATAAAGCTTACCCCTTGCCACGCTATTCCCAGTTTCCGCACAGTCCTCACCGGATGGGGAACCTCCACCATATCAGGGCTTGTAAATGGCGCCCTTAAGTAGCATGGATCCCGGGCGGTTCGTCACACGGACGTCACCGCCCCGGCCACTCCCACCGGACATCGCTCGAGAGCCAGCGCGGGGACACCCCAGCGAGGCTCTCGGCTTAGTCACGGGTGTATGCAGATCATACAGAGGCAGGAAGTGCCTCCGTAGTCCGCTCAGGTGCCACAGGAAGTTCCGCCCGGAAGGGGCGGAACTAAACTGCGGCCTATCTGGCCGCACATATCTCACTGATGAGGCCGACCTCCATGCTTACCCACACTGCCCCCACAGGATCGGTCCGCAATTACATGGGGATTCTAATTGCCTGAAATGAAAAAACAACACAACAAGACAAAAATTATATATTTAAAAATACAGATATAAAAACATATTTCACTAAGGTACAAAGATGTTCCTGGTAAACCAGGAGATATATATCGGTAATATATTTGTTTATCAAAAATTATTATATAACCATGTTTATTTTTTGACATTCACCACTAGTAAGGGCGTTCAATAGTAACAGCCCTAATGAAAGAACAGGGGCTGAAATGCCCCCTACTAGAAACACTTCCATACTTCAAACCCCAAGGGAAAGTTGCATATTTTGACTTATTATAAATCCTCAAGATCATAATATTGATGAGATAGGGATTATAGCACAAAAAACTGTTTGTTATACATAAGGAAGGAAGAGGGAATAATTAAATATATATGTACGGGGGGAGGATGACCACGCCAAAACCAAGCAGACATCTTGACCCATATATCCCACATAGGGCCATTATCGTAACCAGAGTATGCTACTCGAGGTCAATTAGGTCTGTTGGCATTAAGTAAACAAGGAAACCTTCACAGAAAGGGTTTGTACGACTGTGTTTCGTTCAACCCAGGTCTATAAGTGGCATTGAGACGCTCTATCC
The DNA here is from genome assembly GCF_965119305.1 of Pelophylax lessonae. Classification (NCBI taxonomy): domain Eukaryota; kingdom Metazoa; phylum Chordata; class Amphibia; order Anura; family Ranidae; genus Pelophylax; species Pelophylax lessonae. The sequence continues at coordinate 61,327,473 of NC_138771.1, read as the reverse complement.
AGAGAGTCTCTCTCTGGAGAATTTTTTTCTCCCAGTTGCCACCCCGAGGATCTTGAGGAATGACCTCAAGCACATAAAATCTTGCCTTTTTGGGATTGAACCTGTGGTATAGGTCAAGGTGTCTGCTCACGGGCGTGATCATCCTTCCCCCTGCTGATACGTACACATGGTCATTTATCCTTTGGCGGAGCTCTCTTATAGTTTTACCTATATAGAACATGCCGCAGATACAATGCATCATGTATACCACTCCACGTGTGCTACAGTCAGCTCGAAATTTGTTGTTTTTTCATTTCAGGCAATTAGAATCCCCATGTAATTGCGGACCGATCCTGTGGGGGCAGTGTGGGTAAGCATGGAGGTCGGCCTCATCAGTGAGATATGTGCGGCCAGATAGGCCGCAGTTTAGTTCCGCCCCTTCCGGGCGGAACTTCCTGTGGCACCTGAGCGGACTACGGAGGCACTTCCTGCCTCTGTATGATCTGCATACACCCGTGACTAAGCCGAGAGCCTCGCTGGGGTGTCCCCGCACTGGCTCTCGAGCGATGTCCGGTGGGAGTGGCCGGGGCGGTGACGTCCGTGTGACGAACCGCCCGGGATCCATGCTACTTAAGGGCACCATTTACAAGCCCTGATAGGGTGGAGGTTCCCCATCCGGTGAGGACTGTGCGGAAACTGGGAATAGCGTGGCAAGGGGTAAGCTTTATATGGCCAATACGAATACTGTAACATTACACTTTTGTGATATCCGGGAATTCACCTTAATCTTACTGTGCTTAACAGCCGACATACAAGCAGAGGAGATACGCTCCCTACATTTAAGCTCTGGCCCTTCCCAAGTTTGGTGAGCCTTGTTAAGGTGTCTGTTTATGTTTGGAACTTTCATACTGCATAGGGATCTACCATATTGGGTGGCACTCTATATATTTACCACTATGTTTATTACCTATGTTTATTCTAAGTACGCTTTGCATGTACTCATCTTGGACCCTATGTAGCAACTGCTTATTTATATATAACTCTGGTCACCCCCCTACTATTATGCAGGAGGGTGGGCCGGATACCAAATTGATTACACACATATATTCACATATGTATATGGAAGCAAACCAATATACATGATATGTATTTTACTATAGGAGTAGCCCATACACGAATGGGTAAATTCTGTATGTTGGTGCATAATCGTTTAGAAACGCATGGCACCTGTCCATTCTTACGGTCCAGAATGACTATATGTCTTTTCTTTTCTTTTGCCCCTTTTAAGGCAGATAATCTATGGGCTCTATAGGTACTTACACACTCTTATAACAAGCATGAGGCACACTGATTTTACCACTTTGAAACACGTGAGCTTATGGTTTAGCATTTCTATAGGCCTTCCCTTAAAGTGATATCATAGAATAAAAACGCCTACTATTCTGAGAAACATTGTTCTTTTGTTCTCATTCACCCAGATATGAGACATGGAGTGATTACCCTCACTACTATGTCACTATACATTGCCTTTTTTGAGCTTCCCAAAACGCACAGTCCTCCTCGTTAAAGAATTCTCTATGGAAATTGAGATATGTGCCTGATTACTATATGTAGAGGTATGTATACATTTGTCTGTCCATTTACCAGGTATATAAACAGGATATATATTCAATCCCAAAAAGGCAAGATTTTATGTGCTTGAGGTCATTCCTCAAGATCCTCGGGGTGGCAACTGGGACAAAAAAATTCTCCAGAGAGAGACTCTCTGGATAGAGCGTCTCAATGCCACTTATAGACCTGGGTTGAACGAAACACAGTCGTACAAACCCTTTCTGTGAAGGTTTCCTTGTTTACTTAATGCCAACAGACCTAATTGACCTCGAGTAGCATACTCTGGTTACGATAATGGCCCTATGTGGGATATATGGGTCAAGATGTCTGCTTGGTTTTGGCGTGGTCATCCTCCCCCCGTACATATATATTTAATTATTCCCTCTTCCTTCCTTATGTATAACAAACAGTTTTTTGTGCTATAATCCCTATCTCATCAATATTATGATCTTGAGGATTTATAATAAGTCAAAATATGCAACTTTCCCTTGGGGTTTGAAGTATGGAAGTGTTTCTAGTAGGGGGCATTTCAGCCCCTGTTCTTTCATTAGGGCTGTTACTATTGAACGCCCTTACTAGTGGTGAATGTCAAAAAATAAACATGGTTATATAATAATTTTTGATAAACAAATATATTACCGATATATATCTCCTGGTTTACCAGGAACATCTTTGTACCTTAGTGAAATATGTTTTTATATCTGTATTTTTAAATATATAATTTTTGTCTTGTTGTGTTGTTTTTTCATTTCAGGCAATTAGAATCCCCATGTAATTGCGGACCGATCCTGTGGGGGCAGTGTGGGTAAGCATGGAGGTCGGCCTCATCAGTGAGATATGTGCGGCCAGATAGGCCGCAGTTTAGTTCCGCCCCTTCCGGGCGGAACTTCCTGTGGCACCTGAGCGGACTACGGAGGCACTTCCTGCCTCTGTATGATCTGCATACACCCGTGACTAAGCCGAGAGCCTCGCTGGGGTGTCCCCGCGCTGGCTCTCGAGCGATGTCCGGTGGGAGTGGCCGGGGCGGTGACGTCCGTGTGACGAACCGCCCGGGATCCATGCTACTTAAGGGCGCCATTTACAAGCCCTGATATGGTGGAGGTTCCCCATCCGGTGAGGACTGTGCGGAAACTGGGAATAGCGTGGCAAGGGGTAAGCTTTATATGGCCAATACGAATACTGTAACATTACACTTTTGTGATATCCGGGAATTCACCTTAATCTTACTGTGCTTAACAGCCGACATACAAGCAGAGGAGATACGCTCCCTACATTTAAGCTCTGGCCCTTCCCAAGTTTGGTGAGCCTTGTTAAGGTGTCTGTTTATGTTTGGAACTTTCATACTGCATAGGGATCTACCATATTGGGTGGCACTCTATATATTTACCACTATGTTTATTACCTATGTTTATTCTAAGTACGCTTTGCATGTACTCATCTTGGACCCTATGTAGCAACTGCTTATTTATATATAACTCTGGTCACCCCCCTACTATTATGCAGGAGGGTGGGCCGGATACCAAATTGATTACACACATATATTCACATATGTATATGGAAGCAAACCAATATACATGATATGTATTTTACTATAGGAGTAGCCCATACACGAATGGGTAAATTCTGTATGTTGGTGCATAATCGTTTAGAAACGCATGGCACCTGTCCATTCTTACGGTCCAGAATGACTATATGTCTTTTCTTTTCTTTTGCCCCTTTTAAGGCAGATAATCTATGGGCTCTATAGGTACTTACACACTCTTATAACAAGCATGAGGCACACTGATTTTACCACTTTGAAACACGTGAGCTTATGGTTTAGCATTTCTATAGGCCTTCCCTTAAAGTGATATCATAGAATAAAAACGCCTACTATTCTGAGAAACATTGTTCTTTTGTTCTCATTCACCCAGATATGAGACATTGAGTGATTACCCTCACTACTATGTCACTATACATTGCCTTTTTTGAGCTTCCCAAAACGCACAGTCCTCCTCGTTAAAGAATTCTCTATGGAAATTGAGATATGTGCCTGATTACTATATGTAGAGGTATGTATACATTTGTCTGTCCATTTACCAGGTATATAAACAGGATATATATGCTTATACTATAACTACAGCATGGATCCCCACATATACTCACTATTGGCAGCCTCCGTTCTTTCCCCTAAACCCCTTTAGTGTCTGAATGCAACTTAAGACCCAATGTTATATTGTGTTGATATTGCAAAAATAGAAGGACTTATCTGAGATGTGCAAGACGATTGTATGTAATTAAAAGGAGAGATAAATGATATGCAATTGTAATTATAACACACTGAAAATGAGGTAACATATATATGTAATTTATCTAAATACTGTTATTTTTCACACAGACAAAAGAAATGATATGCTCCAGATGAAGCTTTTTTGTCTAAGAAAGCGAAACATGTCGAGCAAAGGTCATATATTACATGGTGAATGTTAACTTATACTTTCAGTCGACTCCGCTGACCGGCACCATACTGCTTAGGTGTCCGTCGGCGGTTCTTCTGATATCAAGCAATACGTTTCCAAGGATTATATGACTACCAATGATCTTGTATTTTGAACTGTATGTAAATCGACTTCTATAAGTTCTATGCATTGAGATATTGTATAACATAGACCATTGTTGTGTGGTCTCACTGTGTCCTTAATACACAATTATTTGCCTGTATTTTCCTATGATTTTAAAATATTTAGTTTTGTGTTGAATAAAAGAAATCTTTTTAAAAAAAACTCTTGTGCCCGAAATCCCTGTTTCCCAATCCTTCCAAATGTAATTAGTTAATTGAGGATAGGGGCACACCCTAAGTTGGATACGTCATGGCCAAGATGGCTGCTATCTGTGGACACATGACTTGTAAAATAATTCTAAATCTGATAAAGATCTGTCTAGATCAGCCTTTCTTACCTTCTTAACCCCTGAGGAATCCTTGTATAAATCCTTAATTCTTGGGGAACCAAGTTATTAGAGGTCAAATGGAAAATGTCCTTTTACATTGGTGGCCAGCAGGAAGAATTGCTCTGCAAGTGGTGTTGGTTCTGAAACGATGCAGGCATCATTAATAGGTCATTCAGCCACAGCTCAAGGAACCCCTAGCAACTTTGGAGAATGGTTGGTCTAGGTCGTGCCTACACTTTCAGTTTGAAACCTTACACATTTATATTTGTTAAAAGTGAATCTATAATTGTATCTTGTATACTAATATTAATTATTTCCTTAATAGCTAATGTGGATATGAGGGTGTAGGTATAGATTTACATATAGTGGGTAAAAGTATGTACTGGCATTTTCATGTGTTCACAGGACCTGGAATTGCCACAAGGCCACATAGTCTATGGTCTAGGTCAGCACTGCTGCCAGGAGGGGGCAGCAAGCCCACTTGAATTTTCTTACACAATGCTACCTAGGCTTACAGAGACTGTTACTGTTTCAACTGAATGTTATTATCAGTGGCAGTGGTACCCACTAAGCACGCCACCCAGAACTCTCAGAACTAGTTGTTTCTCACCAAGGGGTGCTGTAAGGCTGCATTCACTCCTGAACGTTCGTTCTATGTCATGCTTGTGGTGGCATTCATTGTTAATTTAAAAAATGCACAAAGCTCAACTCCTAAAAAGTGTCATGAACTTATTTGGCACACTTGCTACATGTAGGGTAGCCAATTGAAATTAATTGGCTTTCCTATGCATGTAGCATGGAAACGCATGCAAAAAAACACACATTCACAAGAGGCTAGGTGTGAACCTAGCCTGACATTATACATTGCATGTATGCTGATGGGGCAGGGGTGGCTGAAGGAGGGTGCATTCATCAGGAAGGCAGCAGCTTTAAGACTCAAGGCTTGTGACTGAGCCAGCCATGGCTTGCTGTCTGTACACTTCCTGACCGTTCCTTGACTTAAATGAGAGATATCCTTGATCCATATATACATAAATACATTGGCTTCCATTTAGATCATGGGCTCCCCATATTGTCATATCACAATAAAACTGTCCATATGTAAGTAAGCTCAGTGTTTTAAAGAGATCACAAACATATATCAATTTTCTGAAGTCTGTAAGGTTACATTTTCGTAAATTTTTAGAATAGTTTTTCAAACATACAGTATCTCACAAAAGTGAGTACACCCCTCACATTTTTGTAAATATTTTATTTTATCTTTTAATGTGACAACACTGAAGAAATGACACTCTGCTACAATGTAGTAGTAAGTGTACAGCTTGTATAACAGTGTAAATTTGCTGTCCCCTCAAAATAACTCAACACACAGCCATTAATGTCTAAACTGCTGGCAACAAAAGTGAGTACACCCCTATGTGAAAATGTCCAAATTGGGCCCAAAGTGTCAACATTTTCTGAAGTCTATGAGTTTACATTTTCATAAGTTTTTGAAATCGTTTTTTAACAAGTATTTTATTTTAATAGTCTACTGACCTCTAGGGTGAATAGGCTGGTCACTTTACAGGACAATTTTTTCCTTAGCTTAGTAAATATGTTTTTACTTGCACATCATTAAATGTTGGAAGTCAGTAGAGCTTCATATCATTCACTAAGTTAAGGGAAATCTCTCTTGAAAAGTAACTACATACTGTATGATACTGTCCATTCCATACATTTATATATTGCACAACAACTCCCATTATAAATAATTCCTCCTACTAATACTAACAACGAGGCACTATTCATCCTACTGATACTAACAATGGGACACTATTCCTCCTACTGATACTAACAATGAGGCACTATTCCTCCTACTGATACTAATGGGAGGAATAGTGCCTCACTGTTAGTATCAGTGGGAGGAATATTGCCCCAATGTTAGTATCGGTAAGAGGAATAGTGCCTCATTGTTAGTATCAGTAGGAGGAATGGTGCCCCAATGTTAGTATCGGTAAGAGGAATAGTGCCTCATTGTTAGTATCAGTAGGAGGAATAGTGCCCTAATGTTAGTATCGGTAGGAGGAATAGTGCCTCATTGTTAGTATCAGTAGGAGGAATAGTGCCCCAATGTTAGTATCGGTAGGAGGAATAGTGCCCCACTGTTAGTATCGGTAGGAGGAATAGTGCCTCATTGCTAGTATCAGCATGTTATCCTATGTGTCCATGCACACATAGGCTGTTATCAGCAGTTTTTGGCAGGGACGTTTTCTAGCTGGAAAAATAACCAGAATTAGTGGGTTTTAAGAGGCGTTTTTCAGCTGTAAATACGCTCTAACTCTGATGAAAGCTTAAAAACGCTGAAAAACGTTCCCAAAAAAAAAAAAAAAACAGGAAAATAACAGCTATTCTGCATGTATCAATGTTTTTGAGCTATAAGCTTTTGTGGGAGTATAGTTTTGCTACAAAAAGCTTGAAAACACTACAGCTGAAATAAACGCTGAAAAACGCTACTGCAAAAAAGCTGAAACATAGGATTTTTCCTACAGCTTACCTGTAAAATCCTTTTCTTGGAGTACATCACACGACACAAAACCGGATGATAACAACTATTTGGGTTATATGTCACCTATAGGTGATTGGACACTGGCAACCAATAGACAGGAAGTTCCTCCTATATAACCCCTCCCATACAGGAAGAACATCAGTTTTTGAAGCATGCAATGCAGATCCCATAAAAAAAGAGGGGAGGGAGCTCTGTGTCCCGTGGTGTACTCCATGAAAAGGATTTTACAGGTAAGCTGTAGGAAAAATCCTATTTTCTTTATCGTACATCACGGGACACAGAGCTGGTAATAATAACTATTTGGGATGTCCTAAAGCAATGCCCTTGAGGGGAGGGGACACAGAGTTCCAAATTTTCCCCTGAGCAAATAAAAACTTAGGACTATACAGCTGCTTGCAGTACGCTACTGAACTGAAGACCAGGTAGCAGCTTTGCAGATCTGGGCCAAATATACCTGATGGTGCACTGCCCATGAAGTACTTACCCATCTGGTAGAGTGGGCCTTTAAGTTAAAAGGTGGAACCCTACCTTTCAAGCCATAAGCTTGAGAAATGACGTGACAAATCCACCTAGAAATAGTGGAGGAAGTTGCCGCCTGGCCTTTCTTAGGCCCATCCAGCAATACAAAGAAAGCATCAGTATTACGGATCTGTGCTGACTTGGTTAAATAGACCGCACATACAACATCAAGAGAATGTAACAACCTTTCCTCAGTAGACCGAGGATTAGAAAAAAAGGAAGGTAGAACAATGTCCTGGTTCAATTCTTTACATGAAAGACCTGCTAACTCCTACACCCTTCTAGCTGAGGTTAAAGCAACCAAAAAGGCCAGCTTCCTCCACAACAGTAGTAAGGGAATATGCTGGATAGGCTCAAAAGGCTGCTTCTGCAGGGCCGTGAGAACCAGATTTAAGTCCCAAGGATATAGGGGTGGTTTAACTGGTGGAACCGTGCGAATCACACCTTGCAAAAAAGTCCGTACCAAAGAGTGCGTAGCCAACGGTCTCTGGAAAAAAATTGTTAAGTTTAAATTGACTTGACTTGTCCTTTAATTGACTTGACCTTTAATGGTTACTAATGCCAATTTCAAGTTCACCCCTAACTGAAAAAAGGCAAGAATTCTCCCAATAACATACTTTACGAGGATGCCATTTCTTGGATTCAAGACCCCCTCAGTCTCTTAATATTCTGGTTTCAATAGCCAGACCATCAAATTCAACAACCATAAAGCAGGGTGGAATATGAGACCTTGAGATAGCAAATCCAGACGACATGGCAGCAACCAAGGCTTCCCCACTGCTAACCTTACGATTTCTGCGTATCAAGACCTCCTGGGCCACCAGAATCCCCGGTTTCCCCTCCACCTGTATCCTGTTCAGCAGCTGAGGTAGAAGCTGAACTAGTGGAAATGTATAAATCAGGTTGAACCGTGAACAAGGAGTCACCAGAGCATCTATTTTGATCGTGATCAGATCCTTGGATCTGGAAACAAAGTTGTCCAATTTGTTGTTGAACCTGGATGCCAACAGATCTACATCGGGAGTACCCCAACGTTGACAGATCAGCCAAAACACTTCGGGGTGTAAGGACCAATGCCCTGGACACAGCTGCTGGCGACTTAAAAAGTTTGCCTGCCAGTTGTCCACCCCTGGAATGAATACTGCTGACAGACATGGAACATACCTCTTTGCCCACGATAGGCTATGGTTCACCTCCTTCTGAACCGACTGGCTCCTGGTGCCGCCCTGATGGTTGATATAAGCCGCTAGGGTCGAGTTGTTGGACTGAATCCTGACAGGACATCCCTGTAGTCTGGACATCCAATAATTCAGTGCTAAACGGACAGCTCAGATTTACGTAATATTAATGGGTAACATTTTTTCCGCCCAAGACCACGTTCCCTGGGCAGACAGATCCTCCAGGCTGGCATCTGTGGCTACCACTTTCCAGGCTACCAGCAGAAAAGATTTCTCCTTGATTGAGTTGGTGGGAACCAACCACCAAATCAGATCCTGCTTTACTCTTGGGGAAAGGAACATTGGGCAATCCAAGGTTTGGACCTTCTTGTTCCAAGCCGAAAGAATACTGTTCTGAAAAAGTCTGGAGTGGAACTGCGCATAAGGAATCGCCTCCGAGGAGGAAACCATTTTGCCTAGCAGTCTTCTGCACAGTCGAATGGAAGGAAACATTTTCCCTCTTACAAACCAAGCTAGCTTCTTTAGAGCCAGAACCTTCTCTGATGGCACGAAAATCTTTGCCTGAGCGGTGTCTAAAACTAGACCTAGATATTCCAGGACCTGAACAGGCCTGAAGGCCGACTTTTCTCTGTTGATAATCCAACCCAGACTCTCTTAGAACCGGATTGTAAAAGACACATCTTGTGTCAGACCTGGGCTTGAATGATTCTTGAGCAGCAGGTCGTCCAGGTACCCTATTATTGAGATTCCTTAAGCCCTTAGAGAAGCCAACTTTGGCGCCAAAATTTTTGTAAACACTCGAGGAGCTGTAGCAAGGCCGAAAGGCAGGGCCACAAACTGGAAATGGCATTGCCCCACTGCAAAACGCAGACACTTTTGATGGGGCCTGAAGATTGGAAAATGAAGGCATGCATCCCTGATACCTATGAAGGCCATAAAGTTTCCTCTTCCTAGAGAGGCTACTACCAAGTGGATTGATTCCATGCGAAAAGACCATACAGTCAAATATTGATTCAGAGCCTAGAGATCCAGAATGGGTCTCACCTAGCCATTTGGTTTTTGGCTTTGTAAAGAAATGTTAATAAAACCCTGTGAATCTTTCACTGACTGGAACCTCCACAATTACACCCTGGATGCACAAGTGCTCAAAGGCCTGGAACAAGGACCTCCTTTTTTCTGGGCATGCAGGAATATTTGAGGAATATTTGAGCCCAGAAACCGATAAGGAGGAAACTCTCGAAAACTCTATCATGTAGCCCCAAGCTACAGTGGATAAGACCCATCTGCCTTGAATCACTCATTCCCACGTTTTTGAAAACTGTAAAAGTCTTCCCCCCACCCGAATGAGTGGGGGCGCCCCTTCATAAGGCAGACTTAGAACCTGTTTTACCAGGCTTTTGGACCCAGGGCTTCTTTTGGCCTTGAGGCCTTCTGAAACCTGATGGCTGAGGCCGTCAAAACTGCTTTGATGATGCTGCATTGGTAGGGACAGTGACACTCTGAGACTTAAAAGATGGGTTTTTATTCCTTCTGTTAACAGTCAATAATGCACTCTTCCCCCCCCCCCCCCCCCCCAAGATTTTTTGGATATATTTATCCAGATCCTCACCAAAAAGGGGAAAGCTGTCAACAATTTTTTACAAGGCATTTCTGCCGACCAATTCTTCAGCCAAAGAACTCTGCGCATATGAACAGAGAGGAGGGCCACCCTGGATACTTGTTGGATAGAATCTTTAAGCGCATCATTTGAAAACAACAAAGCACGAGAAATTTCTACTAAATCCTCAGCAGAATTACTCCAAATAGGCAGATCCTTAGATAGCCTCTTAAAACGGTCCTTCAAGGACTGACAGACCCCTATAGCTGCAATAGCTGGCTGAACAGCAGAGCCAGCAACAGCAAAGGAAGCCTTTGCTGCCTACACAATCACCCATGAGAATAGAAATGCAAATTATCGATAAGGCTATATTTAATGGTAGAACTACGTCGGGAAGCTAGGGGGTGAGCGCTCCCGCCCCCACTTGTCAGCAGGGAAGCCGATGCGTGGGTAAGGCGGCTCCGATTGCTGCCTGACACCTGCGATCATTCCCTGCTGAGAGAGAAGGATGGTCGGCTGTTGTAAACACAGCTGACCGTTCTTCTCCCTGGAATGATCATAGAGCCACATGTCTCCATGGTCATTTCACAAGCCCCGCCCCCATACAGTTGGAAACATTCCCCTAGGTTCACATTTAACCCTTTGATCACCCACAGGGTTAATCCCTTCCCTGTCAGTTTCATTATTACAGTGACAGTGCATATTATTAGCACTGATTACTGTACTGATGTCACTGGTCCCCCCAAAAGTGTCACAAACATCAGTTAGGGGTCAGATTTGTCCGCTGCAATGTCACAGTCCCGCAAAAAAAGGCAGATCACCACCATTACTAGTAAAAAAACAAAAAACAAAATGGCATAAATCTTTCCCGTAGTTAGTAGACGGGATAACCTTTGCGCAAACCAAACAAAATACGCTTATTGCAATTTTTTTTACCAAAAGAAAAAAAAAATCGCACAGGTGATGAAATATCACCAAAAGAAAGCTCTATTTGTAGGGAAAAAATGGACATCAATTTTATTTAGGTACAGCGGTGCAATTGTCCGTTAAAGTAACGCAGTGCCGAATCGCAAAATATGGGCTGGTTATTAAGGGGGCAAATCCTTCCAGTCCAGAAGTGGTTAAGCAGTAGCAGACAGGACAACTATTGTGAAATTTCTGGTAGGATCCTCTTCAGACAGTGAGAACGAGAAACATAAAGGGTACCTGAGAAAGATTCCTCACTACTAGAGTGGTGACAAAAGCAATCATCAAATAATTGGAAAGAACCATCAACCAATGAAACAACAAAACAGGAAAAGTCCATTTAAACGTGAATGTAGTGGTCCTATACGACTACCGAAATATCTCACTACCAGGGGGACCCGAGCCACACTTCTGAGCACAGAAAGAGAGAGAGAGAGAAAGAGAGAAAAAAAAAAGCAGCAGTCTCATTACCTTCCTGCAGTGGCCGCACACAGAACATGAATGGAGGAGGTGGGTGGAGCCATTCTAGGCGAGGAGGAGGATCCTCCTCCGCTGTGCATGCCGGGTACTCTCCTCCAGACATCACTAGTTGCTAGATGCCAGTTGGCTGGCCATCCTAGCAACCAGTGTAGCGCAGAGCCAGAAAATAAAGCAGCCGGCGCCCGCAGAGGAACAAACTTGTCTGGGGGGGGGGGGGGGGGCTAGACCACCAGGTAAATTAAACTGGGGGGGGGTCAGATCAGGGTAAATTGCCACCCTGCGTGGGGTCCCTTGGCAGGTGGGCCCCCTGGGCAACTGCCGGGCGTGCCCATTCAGAAAGACGGCCCTGAACAGACGGCATAGCCCACTTTTTCTTGAAATTCTCCTCCATAGGATATAGCAAAGAAGATCTCTTTGGAGGCATGAACAACCTGTCAGGATAATCCCAATCTGCATACACCAACTGCTGCGGTGAAAAGGAAAGGCCTGAACACCCTGCTGAGGACGTAAAGAGCCTAGCGAGGAACAAGAGGCCTCAGATACCACCAAAGGAGGCAATTTAAGCCCAACCTGCACCATTTCAGTAAGAGATTGAGTCAGCAGTCTTTGGGAGTGAGATGTCGTAAATGGTTCCTCAGAATCAGAATCCTCTGAAGAAGAAATATGTTCAGCCTGTGACTCCTCCTTGTCACCAATAACAACCTCCGCATCATCTTCTACTGCCCAATCTGGTTCTAGACCAGAAGCTCCCATAGGACTTAGGGCTATAAACCTTACCTATTTGCTGGGCCCAGGTGCAGGAGAAGGGGACCTATCCCTTTTCTTCCCACCCTGAGAAACAGAAGAAATCATCCTGGTTATTTTACCCTCTAGGCTAGTCAGGGCAGATGCCAAGTCATCCTTAGTAACATAGGGAGAAATAGGAGCATCAGAGGTAGCAACAATACCTGATAGATGTAAAGGCTCGGATTGGCCAGTAGCTTTAGGTCTTTCTGGGGCAGAAAATGCAGTGGGAACCGCACTAGGAGAATTTAATTTGAAACCTTGACCCTTTACTTGCTGCGCCCTCACTTCTTTTTCTGGAAAACATTGCTTTATAGAAAAAACAAAGACAGAGAATTAAAAGTTTGCACCAAGGTAGATCTACTGTGATCCAGCATTAACAGCTATCACAGAAAAAAAAACACCCTTTTCTTTGCCATATATGTAACACATGCCCAAACAGATATTATTAGACCTGCGCTGCTTCCCCCGATCAGCCAACTGTCCAGCCAGAGATCCTGAGCTCCTCTGCCTTAGCAGCGTCCAGTTAAAAAAAACGGCCTTCTCGTGCTGGCCTGTGACATCATTTATGAGCGCCGCTCTGCACTGCGCATGCGCAGGGGGGTGCGTGCGCACTTTAGCACATGGACCAAGCTGACCGAGATCTGTAATGCAGACAAACAAACCTTTGTGCTATTCCTTTCCCAAAAACGTCTTTCTTTTTTATGCAAAAATGGAAAAGGAACATTTAACAGTCCCAATGCAGGACCCTGAATAGGACCAAAACTTCACCCATCACGGCGGGCTCTGTCCATGACCATCAAGGACGGGGTCCCCTGTTATACGGGGTTCACTCTCTTGAACCTGTAGAGCACCCTGCTGGAATCACCTTGGGTAAGTATTTAACCAGGGTTCCATTTCCCAGGGTCCAGCGCCCAAAGGGCCACATTACAGGCTGAACCTCAGGTCTTCGGCTGTCGAGGCACGGGTACCATCCTTTTAGCGCTTAGCCATTTGAATGGATCCGATTAGATCGCCCCTGTTTCTGGGACAACAAGAAACTTGGAGAGCTTTAACAGCCATAACCACCACCTCCAAGAGATTGGCAAGAAAACTGATGTTCTTCCTGTATGGGAGGGGTTATATAGGAGGAACTTCCTGTCTATTGGTTGCCAGAGTCCATTCACCTATAGGTGGCGTATAACCCAAATAGTTATTATTACCAGCTCTGTGTCCCTTGATGTACGATAAAGAAATCTCCTTTTACAGCTACAGCTTTCTACTGACATTTTGATAACGTCCAGTGTGCATGAGGCCTTATACTACAGCGACTTTGCATATAGTTAACTTTTTAAAAATGTAGTTATAAGAACATTCTGGTTTTCTTTTTTTTTTCTTTTTTTTAATTACGTCTGGAACACCAATTTAAATCTGCAGATTATTCATCCAAATATATCCTTGAATCATAGTGAGAATCAGCTGTCAAAAGTCGCGTACACACTATATGAATATCGTACGAAAGTTCCTCGAACTGAAATGTTTGCCCAATTTTCCTATAGTGTGTACGAGTCTTAACACAAATCTGAAAATAAATAATTTCAAAGATGAATTTTCAGGTTTGATTGGCAGTTTGTAGACATAACCTCCCCCTCCCCCTTGTCAGATTTATGCTTATGGCAGTGTGGAAAACCTGGAACCCTCTAACGCATCTGTGGCATTGTTCAGTAATACAGTCCTTCTGGTGAAGTTTCCCCGAATGTACAGAACTCTTTCCCGTACCTATAATTTTACTTTCTGTGAAGTTCTTTTTAATCTTCCTCAGAAAAAAGATTAAAGCTGGACTTCAGGCAAGCAACTGCATACACAGCTGAAAAACATATAAAAGAGCCAAAATATTTAGGATTGGATTCAGCTGCTTTTGTAATCCGGATATCTCTGCAGAACAGTGCAGAAAGACATTCTTCATCCACTGTAAATGGCCTGTTCTTATATGAGGTCTTTTGGAAGATGAATTACAAATTATTTTCACACCCCTGCTCATCAGATTCCATACCAGTGGTGTGATAGTGGGCCCCCATCCTGATAGGAAATGCTTGTTTTGTCATTGCTTATAAAGCACCTGGACCAAGCCAATTGGCAGGTGACTTCAAGGGGAATGTTCTGTGGTAGCAAGCAAGTTTAGACTGCCCAGGTTAGGGAAGAGTTAAGCACAAACACACACACAGAAGACCGCTCCGGTGTATAGAGTCCACGTCAGACCCTCACTCCCAGCAGCTGTAAACTTTTGAAGTTGAAGACTGCACTCCGACTTGAAAAATGTAATAATTTATTGGTAAATCCAAAAATCCATGGTAGACAAAATTATCAGAGACAGGAGACAAGACATAGTTGACGCGTTTCACGAAATCAAATTTGCTTAATCATAACTAGGGAAGGGTTAAGTTATGGATTGCCGGTTTCCTGGGCTTTTTTTTGGGTCATGCCTTTCTTCCCAGCCCATATATACTGTATATAGGGTGAAAGTCTGGGCTCGGAGAACGCTCTGTTCGGGACCGCATGGGAGCTGGCGGGTCCATGTCACCCCCAAGGGACTCACCAGCAATGGATACTACCAATAATGGACTCACACCTTTACAGGTATGTCTGTGCAGCCACATGATAGTTAATTAGAAGTTACACTTTTATTGCAATTTCTTCACATGTTACAGGAAAAGTTGTTAACGTTTTCAAGCCTGGTCTGAAGGTATTCAAAGGGGTCCATGGTGATAAATGGCGTATGAAATGAACAAGGTCTGTAAGCACACATGGGATATAGAATCAAGGCCACTACAATGGGTTATCTCAGCAGGAGAGTCACAGCAGTAGAGTAGTTGCTGCTGGTAACCAAGAACTGGAGGGAATGTATAGCAGTCGGTCAATAAAGCATGGTACCTGGTAGGTGGCAGGTGCACTGGTAGTGAGAGGGGTCAGTGCTCTGGCTCCCTCTCTAGCAGTTGGTTCCTCCAAAATTAACTGGGATCAAACACGCAGTACGAAGACCCCATATACCTTGCTGCATGGTTCAGGAGACAAAATGAGTTAATTATGTGCATGCATGAGTTCCGCGCCAGTGCACAGTGGGACCATATTCTGTCATTGGGAATGAGGTAGCAGAGGTATGCTTGAGTGGTGGAGCATGACACAGGCTCAGTGGTGTCCCTCCTAAATACGACATTCAACAACTGAGGTGTGTAGTGACATGGGACAGAATAGATCACAGAGCATTTCTGTATGTTATACTACTGCACACGATGTACGGCTCATCTCTAAGCCATCTTAGGATAGCTTCACACTGATGTGGCATGAATGGGTGTGATCTACATGCGTATTTGTGCTGGATTTCAAAAATTTGAATTTGAATAAGACAGTGCAATTGTAATGCAAATCATGCGATGTCGCATGGGATTGGGTGCATCTGAGATTTTTTATTCAGAACAATAGAAACCAGCTGTATTCGCACACATGTGAACACAACATGCGATTTCACTGCAGTTTCCATTAATGTCTACGGAAGTGAAAACACACTGCACCACAATAAACACATACAAGACCCTTTTTTTGAGCCGCATCGCAATCGCAATGCATAGATATGAACAAACATCATTGAACACAATTTTATTTAAGATGACATGTGAATCCTGGTTTTTTCGAACACTTCAAAATAGCATCAGATTCGCATCAGTGTGAGCTTAATGTTAAGTTTCACATGAAAGTGGCTCCGCCTGGTCCCGGCATTGATGAGTGCATACACAAGAGGGGAGGTATCGCCACTGGCAGCCACTCTGTTCTTAGCAAAGGACAACCAAAGTCTTCACTAGCAGAGAAACCAATGTTGACCTCTGAATACTCCTATCCTATGGAAGCTTTTTGATATTAAAGATGGCATGACATTGTGTTTGCTATAACTTTTAAAAAGTTGTACCTACGAAAGGAACTCAATGAATTTCAACAATTTTTATTTTCAAAATATTATTGCATTTGGCATTCTATTTAATTAAGGCTCGGGTCACACTATTGCGATGCGGGAAGGCTGCGAATTCGCAGCCTTTTCCCGCATCGCACACGCACCCCCGGCAGTTCACACTGCCATATGCGATACGCTGGGGGTGTCAATGTAATCTTAACGACACCCCCAGTTTGATCGCATATCGCAGTGCGATCGTGCAGTTCGCACAGGATGGGATCGCACAAGTGTGAACCGCTGTGCGATCCGATCCTGATGCGGCTGCAAAAATGCCTCCTGTGCGTGTTTGCACCGGGTGCGATGCGAATTTAGCCATACAAACTGTATGGCTAAACTCGCACCGCACAGCTGATCGCATGTAATGTCGGAGCAGTGCGCTCCGACATTACATGCGAACCCGGCACTCGCATTAGTGTGAACCGGGTCTAAAGCAGAAGTAAACCCATTGATTTAACAGTTTCAAAAAACAGTTACAATTCTGGCATGCCAGGAATGCTAACTGTCGATTTGGTTGAGCTCTCAACCAAACTGTCAAACCATCCAATGGCTAGTGTCAAAACTGATCACAGCACCATGGCAGTTGAAGATTAAACAGAGGCCAAGATGGCAGCTTCCTTGGCTGAAAACAATAGGAGGGATCTTTAACCACTTGCCGACTGACGTAGGGGTACATCGGTCGCGGGAGTGATTCTGGGGGCGAGCGTGCGCCGGTGTGCCCCCGCCCCCACTAGGCAGCAGGGATGCTGATCCACAGGACCGGCGGGCGTGATTGCCGCTGACCACGCTGAGAGAGAAGGATGGTCAGCTGACCGTTCTTCTCTTTGAAATGATCACAGAGAGCCTGTGATCCTTCTATATAGAATCACAGGTCTCTATGATCATTTCACAAGTCCCTCCCCATACAGTTAGAAAACACTCCCTTAGGCTCTCAATTAACCCTTTGATCACCCCTGGGTTAACCCCTTCCCTGCCAGTGTCATTATTACAGTAACATATGTTTAGCATTGATTACTGTAGTCCTCCCAAAAGTGTCAAAAATATCAGTTAGGGGGTCCGATCTGTCCGCCGCAATGTCGCAGTCCCACTAAAAATCGCAGATCGCCGCTATTACTAGTAAAAAAAAAAAATAAATAAATAAAAATTACAAATTTTTCTCCTAGTTTGTAGACGCGATAACTTTTGCGCAAACCAATCAAAATACGCTTATTGCGATTTTTATTTTACCAAAAATATGTAGCAGAATACAAATTGGGCTAAAATTTTATTTTTTTGGGGAATGTTATATAGCAGAATGTGAAAAATATTGTGTTTTTTTTTTTCAGAATTGTCGCTCTTTTTTTGTTTATAATGCAAAAAATAAAAATCTCAAAGGTGATCAAATACCTCCAAAACAAAGCTCTATTTGTGGGGGAAAAAAGGACATCAATTTTATTTCGGTACAATGTTGCATGACTTGTGCAATCTTCTGTTAAAATAACGCAGTGCCGAACCACAAAAAATGGCCTGGTCATTAGGGGGGGGCAAATCCTTCCAGTCCAGAACTGGTTAAAGATGCTCGAGTAGCACTTTGTTCAAAGTCAGCCTTTAAAATCTGTGCTTGTCCATCGCACTTCAAGAAGCTGTGACCTTTACTGTGATGGTGGAAAATACTTGTCTTGTCACTGCTTAAAGCGAAGTTCCACCCAAAAGTGGAACTTCCGCTCATTTGCTTCCCCCCCCCCCTCCGGTGCCACATTTGACACCTTTCAGGGGGGAGGGGGGAACGGGCACCTGTTTTTGACAGGTATCCTTCCCCACTTCCAGGAGACGGCGCCGCGGCGCTGTCCCTCGGAAGTTTGGCCCTCTCCTCCTTCCCCCACCGTCGAGCCAATCCAAATGCGCAGTGCGCTTCGTGCATCCACAGTAGGGACCCGCCCGTGAAGCAGCAAGGCTTCACTCCCGGATTCCCTTACCGGCAATGGTGGCAGCACCCGACAGCCGATGGAAACATCAGCTGCGGTGCTGACATCACTGGACTCCAGCACAGGTAAGTGTCCTAATAGTAAAAGTCAGCAGCTACAGTATGTGTGTACAGTATGTGTAGCTGCTGACTTTGAATTTCTGGAGGGGGAGGCTGGAAGACTGCTTTAAAACTAACCTGGGCCAAGCCTGCAATCACTTTGTTCAATGCTAAGGTCATTTAAAGCCTTCACCATCTCAGAAGCCCGTGTTGAACTCTGAAAACTCCTATCCTGTGGCAGCCTTTTGATATTAAAGATGTCATCTCAGTGATGGATCCAACAGAGCAAACAAATGCATTGAAAGTAATTCCTGGTGGCCTTAAGTGTACAGAAGAATAACTAAAAATATATAACTTTGTGTTTGCTATAACTTTTAAAAAGTTGCACATACGGGAGGAGCTCAATGAATTTAAACTATTTTATTTTTTTTTTTTTTATATTATTGCGTTTGACATACTATCTAATCAAAGATGCTGCAATAGCACTTTGTTCAAAGTCATCCTATAAAATGTGTGCTAGTCTACTGCACTTCAAGAAGCTGTGACCTTCACTGTGAAGGAAAATGTGGCTGCAATAGATGAAATGAAGATCGCTGTGACCTTACAGTTCATCCTAGCAGGAACAAACCCTAGGTAGCACAGCATGTACTCATCATACGGCTTCAGGAGGAATTTTTGATATTATTTCTCCCCATCCTTCTTTACACCGCGCCTTATAAAAAATGCTGCATTCCTAGATATATTTTTCACTATGTTCTTCAGAAGATTCAAGAAATGGGCCGGCATATGAGATTCATTAAAATACACAGTGAGAGCTGCTTGCGAGTAGCGTTGGGATCGAAATAGAAAAATGGGTTTTATATGCAACAGGACAGGATGCACAGATATACAGGGCCACGGGGGGCCAAATGACTCAAGATCAGAAAGGGCAGCTATGTGCTGAGATTTGAATATCAAGAGATGGACATGAGTTCACTTGCAATACTGCTAGCAAGGTTATTAAAATATAGGCTGTGGCTGTGTGTGGCACTCCAAAGGCATCACCTGAAGACATTGTTCTGCACTCGCAGATTAAGTTCTGCCACATGGGAACCGGAGTGTGAGAAATTAATTTATTCATAAGCCCTCGGGAAGACATGGTACATCTGGTCCTCCTCATTTATGCCCTGCTAAAGTGTCACAGCGAAAAAAGGCTAGCACGCCGGAAAGTGAGCAGTTTGTTTGCCTTGTATCATTATTATTTATGTCTTGCAGATTTTTCTCACATGAAACGAGAACCCAAAACACTTTCAAGGGCAAAAAAAAAAAAAATGAATATTTGATCTACAGAAAAAAATCAGATATAAACGGTTATTTGCCTGTATGATCTTCTCTTTCATCTTTTTCGTTTTTGTTTAATGTTGGTTTTGGGTTAATACCTGCTAGAGGAAATATTAATTGGAATAACTGGGAATTTATGCAAATGATTATAAGAAAACGCTGTTGATTCTACTATATTCCAATGAGAAGTAAAAAAAAATTATTTCAATGTCGGGGTAAGTGCCGGTCCACACTGGTGTGATGCGGGTTCCCGCATCGTGCCCGACTCACGGGCAGTTCACACTGCCATATGCAAACTGCTAGGGGTGTCAATACAAAGATAACGACACCCACAGAATAATTGTCGCATTGTGAACTGTCAGTTGAACACCCCTGCGATCCGATTCTGGTGAAGACCGAAAAAAAAGTGTCATGCACAACTTTGGTCCTGAATGCAATGCGAATTCAGCCATGCAATCTGTATGGCTGAATTCGCATTTCACAGACATCGGATGTGATTTGCATAGCAGTGCGGTGTCTCACATCGCATATGTGTGAACTGGCAATAAGAGTTTTGCATTTTGCATACTGTAATTGTATTATAAAGCAAAGCCTTTGCCCATATTTTCCAATATGCACAAATGACACATAATGAACTAATTTTACATTTTGAATCCAGGTAATTCTGTTTACTCTTTGTCATTTATCCTTGCTGTGCACACAATATGGAAATACAATGCTGAATACAGAGGATACACTGTACTGTAGAACTCTGATTCTTTGCTTTCTCCATTGACGTACGGCCATATATGTCATTTCCATTTGGCATTCTTAAAGCAAAATGGCTTGATAAACCTGCTAAATCAGCTGTAGACAAACACATACATGAGCTTACACAAATATTTAGTTCATTTGCAGAGCACCCAATTAACTTGGAAAACAATGTCTCTTTTTATTAAAACAGCTACCAGATCACTGATGGTCACGAAATAGCGCAGGTCACAAAACTGCGGCCCTTTGCTTGCCTTTATCCAACCCTTGGGGGAATATTCATCCCACTGATAGGAGACACTTTTCTGCCCACTGACACCAAAATGAGACATACCATACCTCCCAACTGTCCCTGATTTTGAGGAGCTGTCCCTGATTCGGAACAAAGTCCCTCTGTCCCTCTTTCCTACTCATTTGTCCCTCATTTTGGTCTGATCTATATAGTTGTATAAAAAAAGGCACTTTTTATTTATCAAAAAGTGTTTTATATTTTATAAGTTTTCATCCAATTTCTAAATTGCTGAATTTGTCAATTCCAAAAGTCAATATAAAGGAATAGTAGTGGTAAAAAAAAAAGCATGTGTGGGTTTAACTAATAATTCTTTTTTTTTTGTACAATTCTCCTTTAAGGGGGCATGATTGGGGGTGTGTCCTATGCCTACAAACTTTTGTTAATAGGTGTCCCTCATTCCCATCTCAAAAAGTTGGGAGGTGTGCATACCTGTAATTCTTGCCACTGACATAAACAATGGGGCATTATTTCTCTCACTGACACCAACAATTCCTCCCCATAATACGAAGGATGCGGCACTGTTTACTCCCACTGATGCAAGAAGTTTCTATTCACGCTTACCACAGTCCGGGCCCCCCTAAGGTCTGAAGGACAGTAAACTGGCTCTTTTTTTCAAAAATGTGGAGACTCCTGCTATAGAGCCTACCCAATCAAGGGTGAAGGTAGGAAAAAAAACCCTCTAGGTGACCAATGTGCACTGCAAGTGTAGCGCACCCCTTAAAGAATGACTGGTGAATTTTGGCCCTATTTCCCTTTTAGAGCACACACAGCCAGACACACAGCATTTTCCTCATTCTTCCACTGTCTCAAAAAACACTCTACGTTTTTTTTTTTTTTTTGGGGGGGGGGAGACTTATTGGGAACAGTGAATATAGGGGGGCATGGGATATCCATAAACTGTAGAGATGAACAACTTGAGAACTCCTCAATGTTTGGCTGCACTGCACAAACTGCTAACTTAACTGCACTAGATTGCTGGCTGCACTGCCCATGCTGTTGGCTGCAAAGTCCCACAGGATCTCTATGCTGCTGGTGACATGTACTCCCACTTTCCTTTAGCATTGGGGGTTGTGACGGACCACCAAGCACCGGCCTAGGTGCCTCCACCAAGATACAACTTCATCCAATCTGGAAACAGGTATTATAGCTGAAAATTGCACCCAAAGAATCAGACAACACTAGCTTAGGTGCAAACTGGAACTCTTCATTGTAAATTCACATGGAATTTATGCCACACAAAATCACATAAGAGCTTGATCACATTATCCAAACAATGAAAACTTTAAACAGTAATATCATCAGTACCTCTGTAGCAGGTGCCGTTTTGCCCGCCTGTAGCCCCGAACCTCCCGCCAGTCATGCTTGGATGGACACTAACACGAACAGGCTCGGAAGGACACATAGCCTGTCAGCATGTGAAAGGGAATTTCTCCTCTTCCCTCTCCTCAATCTACACAGCGCACCAAGCGGCACTTACAAGGAGCCAGCTGTCTGCTCTGCTTCCTCCCCTACTGCCTTATTGGTGGGGGGAGTGGACCAATAGGACCTAAACATGACTGCAGCAAAGCATCTTGGGACATGTAGTCCCCATCACCAGCATCCTAATAGCCTTCTACCCAGAACTACACAGCCCAGCAAGCACACAGACTAGAGAAGTAAAGGACACCAGGAGGCTGCCTGGGAATTGGGCAGAGACCACGAGGCAAGGGAGAAGACCAGACCCAGGGGAGAGGTGCTGCCTTCCCGGGTAGGTGTGCAGTTCCTCCCACAGATCCATGGCAGTTCGGGGACATCCTGCCTGAGAGGGGGATCCCAGGTACATTCTCTAGGTGCACCTGTACAGATGGCGTGAAGCATTCCAGAGAGCTAGAGACTGACAGTCACCAACTCTCTTCTCCACTCCAGTCGACGTCTCCGCTCCAGTCAACGTCTGATGACGAAACACGTAGGGCGGAGCCACGTACGCCACACATCACTTCCGGTCTGAGTGGTTCGGAGCCGTGGAACGCGAAAGCAGTAGCGTCCTGGCGTCCGCTAGACAGCTGATGTGATCAGTCCGAATAGTAAGTTATCTACACTTGCCTATGCTACTTCTACTGTATACTACGCCATTGGGGTTCCTTTGTTCTTTCTGTTTGAGCACCACAGATTTGAACACTTGAGGGAGGCGACTCCTAGCGACCGAAGGAACTCCGGACTGAATCAACCTTTTCTCCTTGTGGCTGGTTATTATACATCCCTGGCCTAGGAGAGAAATTAGTTGGGTGAGAGAGTGTCACCTATTGGTTTCACCTTTTGGACAACCCACCCATCACACCTTCTTTTTAAATCACTAATTTCACCAATATCCACATTTTGGAAGGTGTTTTTATTCTTTATATTTTATCAATTTTATTTTCAATGAGAATTCTTATTGCTGTGGGTTCACCTTAATTGACATTGTCTGTGCACTCTTCACCAACACCATTACAGGCAATAAATCATCACTTTTACGTTATGCACTTTTATTCATTGATTTTATCCATATAAGAAGTCACTTCTATTTGTATGAATAGTCACTTGTATTATTCATTTCGATTGCACTGTGCACTTTGTTTTAGGGGGTGCATGCTAATCCACCCTCTACACTAACACTTATCACTGCGTTATTTGTCGCAACGCATACACTTTTGGCATTTCTGGTTTAATGTACGAACCTTTGCGTGGAGGCCATTACCCACTGTTTAAACAGGCAGCGCCATATACAAACTCTCTTTCTCTTACATATATCGTACCCCTGGCTTTTTGCTAGAGGTTGGTTTGTGGCTGCTTACGCCTGTATTTACGCATTTTTAATTTGGGATAGTCCATAGCGCTGGTCACCTTTGTTTTTTCTATTTTTGTATAGGATCTCGGGTGCTGCCGCCGGCATTCAGGATAAGGGAATCTGGCAGTGAAGCCTTTCAGCTTCACAGCTGGTTCCCTACTGCGCATGTGTGAAGCGCGCTGCACTTTCTAATTGGCCTGGCAGCAGAGGAAGAAGGAGAGGGGCCGAACTTCCGTGGGACAGCACCGCAGTGCTGTCTCCCGGAAGTGGGGAAGGGTACTTGACAAAAACAGGTACCTGTTCTCCCCTCCCCCCTGAAAGGTGCCACATTGGCACCTTTCGAGGGTGAGGAAGCATATAAGCAGAAGTTCCAATTATGGGTGGAACTCCACTTTAAGGTAATGTACCAGTAGCAAAAAAAACCCCTAAAAAAAAAATAATCTTCAGCTCAGTCCTATACCTATCCCATGAGTATTTTTCTAGCACTTTTTCAGATCTAATGGTGTCGCCATCTAAAATCATAAATTAGAGTTATCCAAATATACTTTAGGGGGTTTTTCACTTTAAAGGATCAATTGGAACCTGTGTGCACATTTTTAGGGGTTCAGCTGCACCACCCTAAAGTGTGGGAATGACAGCTCCCTCCCAAAATTTCTCATAAACTCATTTTGACTCATTGAAAATTCCCTTCATGAACCAGAGACCAGGATCTGTACAATAAAATTCTTTAAATAAATATTAAAATACACAATGTGTATAAACTTGAGTTTAGTGTAAAAACATTTCCAGTGCCTGTGCCCAGAAATCCTTTGTGTCAGACTGGGAACCTGACTTCTGTACAGCGAGTGACGTTTAGGTGAAGGTCAGTGTGGTGTAACCTAATGACAGGTTGAGAGGGTATTTTTTGTTATAGTGTAAAGCTGTCAAAGAAGACTCCCAGTCTGGCCAGATGTGAGATTGCATGTAATAATAAAAATGGAAAGCTACCATTAGATTTGCTATAATTACAAACCTGTGGGAAAGCTGATCCAATTTTAGCTAATTGAATCCTTGTGGTTGCAAATGTGCTTAGGCCAGGCTTTCCACTGTGACTGTTAGCGCGCGGCGTTTCATCATTTTATGGCACGGTACACCTCTTAGACAGCACAGAATGAAAACACAGATGAATTCAATGCTTGGGCTGCTATTCCTCGGTGGTGAAGGAAAAAAAAAGATTCTTTGCATTTCAATATGCTCAGGGACACAGCTGAAATTCTCTACTTTCCTCTTAGGTCTCATTACTTGTTCTGCTGCATGTTCATCCATTCTTCATAGGTCTCAGAGATGAAGACATACATACGTGCTGAGCTAGAATCTTACAATCACAGCTGTGAACAGCAATTTTTTTACTGCTTCTTCTTTTTTTTTTTACAAATAACATTTAACTGTGTATTTCATGTGGGTTTTTTTTTTGTTTGTTTTGCTATGTTCACATGATCTGTAGACCATGGGCAACACAGTGGCTAAGTGGTTATCACTTCTACCTAGACTGGTTGGTTTGAATCCCAACCACAGCACTACCTGCACTAGGTTTACATGTTCTCCTTATGCTTGTGTGGGTTTCCTGCAGCACTCCAAAAGTTAATTTGGAGGTAATTGGCTCCTGTCTAAATTGGCTACATTTGAGTTGTATCAACTTTTTTGACACTGTATTTATATATATTGAGGATTGCACGCAATAAGATATTGCACGTATGTTAAGTTATATTTACAGTTATTTTACTGATTGAATATCCACATCCTTGTGTGTTTATTATGATGTATTCATATTAGGGATCGACCGATTATCGGCAAGGCCGATATGCACTTTCCCCGATATATCGATATTGGCCCTGGAGGTTACCGATATTGCCGATATTACTGTATGTAATATTAGTGTATGTAAAATCCTAGCATCCACTTTATTAGTGTTTTATATAATGTCCAGTGTGTGTTTTTGTAATCTAATAGTGTGAAATACCTTCATTACATCGCCGCTTAGCCCTTCCGTGACCCCCAGCTGTCAGTGGGGGAGGAGAGAATGACAGCAGAGCGGGAGATGTACCCGAAGGTATTTCACACTATTCTAATCTAATACCCGGCGCTTTTGTGTACATGGCAGAGGGGAGGGGCTGAGATCCTCCTCTGACAGCTATGAGAGGAGAAAACAGCAGAGTGGGAGATTAGCGAGGAAAGTCCGGAGCAGCGATGTAATAAAGGGATTTCCCACTATTCTATTACAACACACACTGGATATTGTATAAAACACTAATAAAGTGAATTCTAGGATTTTAATGACACTAAACTAGTTTCACACGGGATTCCTGGCAGGCTGGGAGGGAAGGGAAGACCACACATTACAGCTAAAAGACCTACCCCACATGTTCAGTACCAGATTTGTGTCAAAAATTGTCTTTATTTTTCAAAACTTTAAATGTACAAAATATCGGCCCATATCGGCCGATACCGATATGTAATGAATATAGAAGAAATGGCTGCACTCGAAGTATCATCAAAATTCTGGTTTATTTAACCGAACATCCCAATGTGGCAAACAACAAGTAGACGCGTTTCACACACTAGCAATCATTACTTAATGATTAAGCACACTTGCTAGTGTGTGAAACGCATCTACCTATTGTTTGCCACATTGGGATGTTCGGTTAAATAAACCAGAATTTTGATGATACTTCGAGTGCAGCCATTTCTTCTATATTGATTATCTCCGGAGGCGAGCCAAGGCGTGCACCTATACATCATCAGGCTTCTGAATCCACCTGGAGCAGTGAGTTTTTCTTTTCTTTGTATACCGATATGCAATGGCCAAAATATCGGTATCAGTATCGGCAACGAAGAATATTGGTCGATCCCTAATTCATATGGTTTGCATTTTTTTCACTTTGAGACTTAGTATTTGTTTTTACACCTTTATATTGTCATCAGAATATAGGGTGCGCTGCCTTGTCTCCTGATTTCTATTTTGCTGCAAGCGCTGTCTTTTTTTGTTTATTTAATAAATAAATTGTATTTCTACTTTTGCCACCAAATTGGGATAACGCCTTCTTTATATTTGATACATGTTCTCATTCACATAGCATAACTTAAAAAAATAAATATTTAAAAATTGCAAATTAGGATTTTGATAAGTACAGAACTGAAAAATCCTATAGTTCTCTTTGTTTATGAGGGTGCTGGGGAGCTGTGTTTCTCTTAATTAACTCCGTACTGTGCTGCCAGATCTCATTATCAGTTTTAAACTTTATTATTTTATTAATATACAGGATTTATATAGCGCCAATAGTTTGAACACTGTTCTAACAAGGGGTTAAATATATAGAAGCTGAACTGCTTGAAACACTCGACTTCTTTATCTTTCTGTTGCAACAGACTCACTCTGACATTGTTCAGAAATGCTTGCAGTCAGCCAGAAGGTCTTCTGAAACATCTAAAAAGTAAGAAATATTTAACATGTTAACATTTAATTATGCTGTGTGAATGGGAATACATAACAAGGTTGGCAAACTAAGGACACCAGAAACCTCAAGAAACATGACCGTGCTCTTGAGCGACTGTGGCGTAAAACTAAATCCCTGCAAGACTTCACCCCATACAGATCTGCCTAAAATACAATTCCTGCCTCCATGCTGCCAAACAAACCAACTTTGTAACTTTTATTAACACCTTTTCATCCAATCGTCATTGGCTTGTCCCTACCTTTAACACTCTACTTTGTCCCCCCACCACCTTAACCCACTAACTCAGCCACTGCGCAAGAGATTGCCAATCACTTCAAAAACCAGATTGATGCAATTCATGAAGACATCTCCACTGTTCAGATATCTTTGCCACTTAACATACCTTGTCTTATAGAACATTCAATACTTTCCTCTCTTGTCCTGAATACTACTGTAGAAGTTACCGGACTTTTCGCAGATGTCCCCCGGATCCTATTCCCTCACAACTACTTTGCTTATCTTCTTCTTCAAACCTATGCTCCCTTGCTCACATCTTTACTCTCTCACGCTATAATGCTACCTTCCCCTCATCTCTAAAGCATGCACAGATCACCCCATAGTTAAAAAGCCCTCACTGGACCCCACCAACCTGAACAACCTAAGACCTTTCTCTTTGCTGCTATTTACCACTAAACTTTGAAAATGGTTAGTCTACAATCTCTGAGCTCCTGTCTCACTGTAAACACCTTCTTGACCACTTACAGTCTGGTTTTCACTCACAGCACTCCACAGAAACTGCCCTAATAAAACTCACTGATAATTTATTAATTGCTAAAACCAATGGCCACTACTCCATACACCTACTACTAGACCTCTCTGCTACATTTAATACCGTATACCACCCGCTCCTCCTCAATAAACTCTATTTCCCTAGCCTCTCTTTCCTGCTTCTCCTCCTATATATTGGAGCACTTCTGTAGTTTTACCTAGAAATCTGTCTCCGCCTCTCTACTTCCTCTTTCTGTAGGGGTCCCCCAAGGCTCTGATCTTGGACCCCTTCTCTTCTCTATCTAAACCTCCACTCTTGGTCACTTGATAACCTTCTATGGCTTCCAATCTACGCTAATCATATCCAAATCTATTTCTATACCCCTCACCTCACCCCTTCTGTCTCTTCTTACATTACTACCTTACTAACTGACATATCAACATGGATCAACACTTCCTCAAACTAAATCTTTCTAAAATTGAGCTTGTAATATTTCCACTCCACTTGTGCCCTCCTCCGTGACCTTTCCATAAAGATCAGTAATACAGCTATCAGTCCCTCTCCTCACACCAGGGTACCAGGTGTAGTCCTAAACTCTGACCTGTCCTTTCAACCACAAATTCAAAAGCTTTCAAAAGCTTGTAGACTTCATCTCCATAACATCTCTAAATTTCGCTCCATTTTAACTAATGAAACCACCAAACTACTCCTTAACTCCCTTGTTATCTCTTGCCTTGACTACTGTAACTCCCTTCTCTTAGGCTTACCTCTCCATAGGTTATCCCCTCTTCAGTCTATCATAAATGCTGCTGCCAGACACTACCTTACCAACTGCTCAGTGTCCGCAACCCCTTTCTGCCAATCCCTCTACTGGCTTCTAGGGTTGAGCGGACACGGACTGTATTATTCGGACCGGATAATTGGATTTTTGTTACCTGGACACGGACCCGAAAACTTTACTGTATATTCGGGTTTAAAATCCATTTTCGGTAATTTTATTTCCTGTTTTGTATGTAATGGCGCGGTTCTAATAAGCGTTTAATTGGTGTGCCATAGAAGCCATCACAGCCATGCCTACTAATGGCATGGCTGTGATTGGCAAGCTGAAGCATGTGACCCAGGTCTTTATAAGCTAGAGACATAGCGTGGTGCGCGTCAGTCTGTTCTAGTGTAGGGAGAGAGCACACACAAAGGTGCTGGCTGAAAAGAATGTAGGGACAGGTCGGAGTGTAGGCAGGGAAAGATAGAAAAGCATTTTAGGGACAGGCTGGAGAGAGTAGGCAGGGAGAGATTAGGAGACACAGGACAGAACAATCGTCCGTTAGCCATCTACATAGATTTTGCTGTGTGGGGGGTGGTGCAGTGAATGATCTTTTTGCCCTCACTTGAGCCCACTGAGGAGGAGGGAGAAAAAAAAATATTTGTATCAGTCTGTTGTGTGCAGCGTTCAGCTATATTTTACTACACAGTGCTGTTCTAATCTGCTATTTAAAAATTACAAATTTAAAGGGGAATTTTTTTTTCCTTCATAGCCTGCTGCTGACTGTGACATAAAACATTTTGCTGCCATTTGCAGCACTCTAGCCCTTTCCATTGGTTTTTTAGAGCCATTTTAGTGCCTGAAAGTTCGGGTCCCCATTGACTTCAATGGGGTTCGGTGTCCGGGTTAAGTTCGGAAAAAGTCCGGGTCACGGACCCAGACGTTTTTTTAAGTTCGGCCGGACCCACCGAACACGGACATCCAGGTGTCCACTCAACTCTACTGGCTTCCAATTGTCCAGCAAATTAAATTTAAACATATTTAAATACTAACAACAAAATTCAAAGCCATTCAAAACTCTGCTCCAAGCTACATCACAAGTCTTGTCTCAAAATATCACCTAAGCTGTCCTCTTTGCTCTTCCCAAGACCTCCTGCTCTCTAACTGTCTTGTCTCCTCCTCCCATGCTCATCTCTAGGACTTCTCCAGAGCCTCTCTCATCCTCTGGAACTCTTTGCTACAATCTACCCAGCTGTCACCTACTCTGGTCACCTTTAGGCGATCCCTGAAAACTCCTCTCCTCAGGAAAGCCTTTTCAACCTCCACCTAATAACTTTTAATTCTTCCATCAGCTCATCCCTCACATTTATTACCTTTTGTGGGTTTGCCCCACCCTATTAGACTGTAAGCTCTCATGAGCTGGGGCCCTCCCAAACCTCTTGTATTTTATTCTATTGTAAGGATACTGTCTCCCCTTTGTTTGATTGTAAAGCGCTGCGCAAACTACTGGCGCTTTATAAATTGCTGTATAATAATAATAACATAACAAACATCTAGTGGAGTTTTCTCAAATTTGACTGCAAAAGCGGAAATAAAAGTTAAAAACTAAGAACAGGTAAAGCTTCCACTTACTTCAAATTTTGGATACGAATGACATGGCAGCACAATGGCTAATTGGTAAGCACTTCTTCCTTGTAGTTCAAGGGCCATTGGTTCAAATCTCAACCATAGCACTACTTGCATAGAGTTTGCACGTTCTCCCTGTGCTTGTGTGGGTTTCCTCCCACACTCCAAAGACATGCTGGTAGGTTAATTGGCTCCTGTCTAAACAGGCCCTAGTATGTATCAAATTGAGTTGGGGAACTTAGATTGGAAACTCCCTGAGGGCAGGAACTGATGTGAATGCACAATATGTACTGTATGTAAAGCGTAGTGTAAATTGTCAGCAATCAATTAAGAAAGCAGAAGAACAAGTCATTCCTGATCATGGGGTCTGTAGGCCCTTCACCCCCTTGGTTTTTACAATAGTCAAAAAAAGGTATTTTACAAAATGATTTGCTTTTACACCCTATTAAAAATAATACTTATCTTTTGTGATTTTAAAATAAAAGGGCTATGTTATGACTAATGCATAAAAAACAGATATTTAAATACCATCAAAACTCCAGCACGGGAAATAAATATTAAATATAAAATCTCCATTTTAGGAATGTCATGGAAATATCTAAGGCCTGAGATTTTCCATTTTCGATTTTGCACTCAGAAATATGCTGGAAGTGCAAAAATACTTATAAAAGATTTAAGCAAATTTGTCTGTAGGGAACTAGGAGCTAAAATTGTGATGTCTGCAAAAGGCATTACGGCTTCTAATCCAGTGTTCCGCGTCACATTGATATGCCATGAAACAAAGCTTAGTATGCTGCTGACTCTTCTCAGAATATTGATTTTCAACTCCCAACAAAGATATGCTAGATATGCTTGATATTTGGCAAAAGATTTCTAAGGTTAAAGCAACATAGGAACATTTACCTTCTAACCCTTCCTTCCCAGACCAAAAACCCATGCTTGCTTAAATCTGAATGAACTGGGAATCTTGACTCATATGAAATCCTTTCTTGGTAATGTAATAATAGTTGTAAGGTTTGGGAACCTGTTACGGCCCATGACACACTATTAGTCCTGTCAATGGCGACACTTGCAAGGGACATCATTTTTACCAAGTTGCAGATTTTTGGTGTGGTACATGAACCCAAAAAAAACCTCATCAATGTACACAGGGCATGTGTAGCACGTCCAGTCTCTCTGCCCTACTTCTCTGACCCCCCTCCGCCCCTTACCTCCAAGTATACTGTAATTGACGTCTGTGATTAATCAAGCTGGCATTACATTCAGAGAAGAAGTTGGCAGCTCTAGCTGTCAAAAAAGCAGTCTGAATATTTTTTTATAAACAACACTGCTACAGACCACAATACAAAGTAACATATTGTTATATTTGTATCTTTCTATTTATTCATCAAAGAGACAAACTTAGGGGGGGGGGGGTGTGGCGTTCGGCGCTGAAGATGGACGCTTAGATCCACAGCTCCGCTCGGCCACCCGGGACACCAGCACACAACAGCTCCCACAGTGGGTGTACTTACCCCCATTGTATCTCTCCTGCCTCCGGGAAGCATGAAGGGGAAGAAGGGCTCCTCACAGACCACCAGGCTGGATGGTTTCCTCATTTCATCGGCCGCCGGACTCCGCCAACATGGCGCCGGAAGGCCGCAGCAACAGCCAGCTCACGCTGCGAGCGGGCGGGAGGGCCGCAGTATGCTGCCTAGACAGGTAGCTAATCTGGACAGTGGTAATTTGTCTGGCTCCTCTACTCCCCCCTCGCCATCGGCTAGGAGTGCTGCTAAGCAGAATCCCCGCTGGGGATCCCCACCACCGGACTCTGCACAACCATGCGGGATGGATCAATCAGCGGTCCCTTCTCCTCCCAGGGGAATATCTGCCCTGCCTGCCATGGACCCTTTTGCAGCATTCCCTGCTGGGGATCACCCTGTCTCCGCATCGCTTCTTAAGGACATGCTCCACTCCCTGTGGTCCTCCATCCATGCAGATGTTGTTCAAGGCCTTGCTCAGATCAAGAAGGACGTTCAGCACCTGGAAACAAGAGTGGACGTTGTGGAATCTTCTCTGGAGAAATGCACCTTATCGTTCAACACCATGGTCACTGCACACAATGGTCATGCAGATGATATCGCATGGTTGAAGGATAAAGTGGCTGACCTGGAGGACAGGTCACGTCGGAACAATTTGAAGCTGAGGGGGATCCCGGAGTCAGTTCAACCCCAACACCTGAGAAAGGTAGCTACTGACCTTTTTTCTGCCCTGGTTCCCTCCCTCTCGGCCTCTGAGCTGGAGATTGCCGGATCCACAGGTTACCCAAACCCAGCTTCATTGCTCCGGATCTACCTAGAGACGTCCTCCTCCGGGTACACTTTTTCCAGGCTAAGGATAAAATACTCCAAGCCACCCGACAGCTCCACAACATGCCTGGGGACTTCCCCAACGTTCAAATCCTCCCAGATTTATCCAGGCACACGCTACAAAAGCGAATAAATCTTTCTACAATTACTAAAGCTCTTTGAAACCATCACATTTCTCATAAATGGAAGCATCCTGACTTGCTGACCATAACTCATCAAAATGCCACTGTCACCATTTCAACGCTGGAAGAGGGCATGTCTCTGCTCCACAGATGGGGAAATCATTCCGGATCATTCTTCCTCTTCTCTGGCCTCCTCACCTCTATCTGCCTCACCTGGAGATTGCCATGTAGTCTCCCGTAAGAGGTCCAACGCCAGGAATTCATCTCCCGGGGGTGAGCATTCAAACCCGCTTGCACTACCTTTGTCCCAGGCCTAGGTAGTGATTCTGCCCTTTATGGCCCCTGTTTACTTCTTTCGGGCTTCGCCTGCCTTTGGACTTTTTTTTACTTTCTGTTTGGTGCTCTGCGCACGTTTTGGACTGTATTCTCCCTGTTCCTGCTGCTCCATTGCTCCTTCTCATCCTTTGCTGTTGACTGTTGCTGAATGCCTGAACTATGCACTCCTGTTACCTACAACGCTCGTCCAGTTGCCTCATGTTCGTCTACCTAAACCACCATGACTATCAAATTCCTCTCCTTGAATGTTAACGGCCTCAACCATCCGGCCAAGAGGTTCTCCCTGTGGAATGAACTGTGTAACAGCAAAGCTGACGTTGTTTCAATTCAAGAGACCCACTTCAAACTTGATAGCCAGCCCAAATTCTCCCACAAGAACTTTCCTGCCCTGTTTTTTTTCTAGTGCTGCCGAGAAGAAGTGAGGAGTGATGATTGCGATCAGGGACACTGTTGCATTCCAGCTTCGTTGCCTAACCCAAGACCCTGATGGAAGATTCCTCGTTCTTCAAGGTGACTTTAATTCTACTCCCCTGACCCTGGTCGCGGTCTATGCTCCGAACTGCCATCAGAAACGGTTCCTCCATAGACTCTTGCAGAAGGTCACATCGGATGTATATGGTAATCTGGTGATTTGTGGTGACCTGAATATGGTAGTCGACCCCGAGCTTGACACTTCGGTGCCCGCTCGCACCGAAATATCCCCCTTAACACAGCTACTTTTGGGCTCTTGGCGGGGTTGGGAGGGGTGGTGCTTCCTCTTGTGGCGACTATGTTCCCATTTGGGGGCCATGGGGGGGGGGTGCTGTCCCTTTCCACTCCCGGCCTTCCCCGGGTGCGAACGTGGTAGGTGCCCCTGCCCTTTCCTGCTACTTCCCTATGTGACTCTGGGGTGACATATATATTCCATCTCTGTATCTCCTGGTCTATGGTTATGTTCTAACATATGGTTATGTTTTTCCTCTTCTGTTATACTATGGACGGTGCATTCAATTTAATTGATTTGTGTTATGGCGCTGCTCCCCTCCTTGCCCTCCTCCTTCCCCCCTTCCTCCCCCTCCTCCCCTCCAACCCTACCCTTCCCTTCCCCGATATTTCCTCTCTCCCCCCTCTCCTCTTATTGTTGGACACTGATGTTGAATTTAATGTATTTTTGATGACATGTCTTCTTTCTGTTTGTAATTTGTAGAATTTTCAATAAAAAATATTATTAAAAAAAAAAAGAGACAAACTTAGATCTGCAGACGATGTCAGCTTAAGCAACCTGTTAAGTTAAAAAAAAAAAAAAAAAAGTAAATAAAAATGATTATTTTTTTACCCCTTATTAACTCTTAGGCTGGCCATACATTATACAATTTTTTATTTAGATTTACCAAAACTATATATTATGAGGTCAAACCTAAACACTTTTAATGTGTATGCAATTAGGCAGGCCATTGCACTACATAGTTTAAGGTAAACCTAAAGGAAATTGAATAAAACAACTGAAAAAAGAATAGCCAGCTTTAGTTCCCTCTAGTCAGCACTAGTTACCACCTTAGTAGCCTTATCTCTGTAAATACTACTTTCCTGCTGATTTGCTTGTTTCTATTTAATTAACTGTTATATTTACTACTTTGTATATATATATATATATATATATATATATATATATATATATATATATATATATATATATATATATAGTGTTACTATTTTTACATATTTAGCATATATTTACACATTTCCTATTTTAAAAAAACGCTAAAAAACTAAAAAAAAAAAAAAAACACTTTATTTCATTTGTAAATAACTTTGCAATGCTTTGTACCAAAATCTTAATGTTAGCATCATTTTAAATAGGGCAAATTACAGAATAAAATGTGCATATTTTATATCCAATAACAATATTAAAATTTAAACTAACACTGCTCACCGATCACCGCCATTAGTAGTAAAAAAAAAAATCCAATATATATATCCCATAGTTTGTATAACTGTCAGACAAACTAATCAATACACACTTATTGGGATTTATTTTACCAAATACATAGTTACATATATAGTTAGTCAGGTTGAAAAAAAGTCCATCTGGCTCAACCAATAAAAAACAAAAAGAAAAACAGTAAAAAAAACACAACCATACAATCCCATATACACAATCCTATACCCGCAGTTGATCCAGCGGAAAGCGAAAAAACCCTAGCAAAGCATGATCCAATTTGCTACAGCAGGGGAAAAAATATCCTTCCTGATCCACCGAGAGGCAATCGGATATTCCCTGGGTCAACTTTACCTATAAATATTATTACTCATTTATATTATGTACACCCAGGAAAGAATCCAGGCCTTTTTTAAAGCACTCTAGTGAGCTGGCCAGAACAACCTCTGGAGGGAGTCTAATCCGCATTTTCACAACTCTTACGGTGAAGAAACCTTTCAGTATTTGGAGACGAAAACCCTAGACGTAGACATAAAGAGCCCCCTTGCCCTCTGTGTTGACCCTAAAGTGAATACCTCAACACCAAGTTCACTATATGGATCCCTTAGGTATTTATACCCCCCTTAATTTCCTCTTCTAAAGAGAGAATAAATTCAGTTACTCTAAACTCTCCTCATAGCTGAGCTTCTCCATGCCTCTTATCAGTTTGGTTGCCCTTCTCCAGATCCTTTTTAAGAACTGGTGCCCAAAACTGAACTGCATATTCCAGATGAGGTCGAACTAATGATTTGTACAGGGGCAAAATGATATCTCTCTCTCTGGAGTCCATGCCTTTTATTAATACAAGAAAGGACTTTGCTTGTTTTGGAAACCGCAGCTTGGCATTGCATGCTATTATTAAGCTTAGGATCTACCAGAACACCCGGATCCTTCTCCCCTATGGATTCCCCCAGTTATACTCCCCCTAGTATGTATGATGCATGCATATTCTTAGCCCCCAAGTGCATAACTTTACATGTATCAACATTAAACATCATTTGCCACATAGTTGCCCAATGAAACAGTGCATTGAGGTCAGCTTGTAAGTTGGAGACATCCTGTAAGGAAGTTATTCCACTGCAAAGCTTGGTGTCATCTGCAAAGACTGAAATGGTACTTTTAATCCCAGACCCTATATCATTTATAAAGATATTAAAAAGTAAGGGTCCCAACACTGAACCTTGGGGTACACCACTGATAACCTTAGACCATTCAGAGTGAGAATCTTTAACCACTACTCTCTGAATTCTATCTTTTAGCCAATTTTCTATCCATTAACAAACTGATCTTTCCAAGCCTGTAGACTTTACCTTACACATTAGCCGTGTGTGGGGAACTGTGTCAAACGCTTTTGCAAAATCCAAGTATACTACGTCCACAGCCACCCCTCTATCTAAGGTTTTACTTACCTCCTCATAAAAAGAAATCAGGTTTGTTTGACAACTTCTGTCTTTCATGAATCCATGCTGTCTGTTGCTTAAAATATTTTTTTCCAGCAAGAACTCATCTATGTGGTCTTTTATTTAACTCTCCAGTATCTTCCCGACTATAGAAGTTAAACTAACAGATCTATAGTAACTTGGCAAAGACTTTGATCCCTTTTTAAATATATGCACCCCATTGGCCCTACGCCAATTCAGTGGTACTATTCCAGTCCTTAATGAGTCCCTAAAAATTAGAAACAAAGGCTCTGAAATTACAGCGCTCAATTCTTTTAGGATGCGTGGGTGAATGCCATCTGGTCCATGCACTTTATCCACCCTTATTCTGTCTAAATATTTCTGGACCATATCACTTTTGAGCCATTGTGGATCATTTGGGGCTGTGTCAATACCATCCTCATTATGGTCATGAGCTCCCCCATGCTTCTTTGTATACACAGAGCTGAAGAAAGTATTTAATATATTTAGTTGAAATGAAAGTAGTGCACTTTTATAACACATTTCTTTATATGTTATATCTCTTTTACAATTTAATACATTTGCCTTCTCTTTGTCCCCAGTCACCCACTCCTGATTATATGTAATGGGCCTACATGCTCAGACCTAACCTTTTTACTATTAATATATATGAAGAATTTTTTGGGGTTTGTCCTACTATCTTTTGCAATCTGTCGTTCATTTTGAATTTTTGCATCCTTGATTTCCTTTTTACATATTCTGTTATATTCTTTGTAACAATTAAACAATGATAGTGTTCCTTCATTTTTATATTTTTTAACCTTCCTAGCGCTATTCCCGAGCGTGACTCTGGGTTAAATTTTAGAGCCAAAAGCGGTAACCCCGAGCCACACTCGGTAGAGGTTTTACTTACCTTGTCACCGGGATCCAGCGATGTATCTCGGCGGTATGCAGCGGCGGAGCTTCCTCACGATCGTCTGTGAGCCCCGGCTTCCGTCTCCTGCGACGTGACGTCCGCAGGGGGGTGGAACCGGTGGCAAATCCAAAATGT